>NW_027176406.1:7196586-7796586 GCF_023349555.1 Cebidichthys violaceus | reverse complement strand
ACAAAGTGCAACTGCATGACCTCTATAATAATTACAAATATATGCGAAGAATATACATATGAGTAAAGTAAAGATCACTAAAATGTGCCAAAGATTTTACACCTTTGTGTAGGCAGATATTACACACAGATGCATGTAAATTCATTCACAACATGTAAATGACCCGTCTGAACCGACGTGACCCGTGACACATAGTTGCTCTCATCCCTCTGATAGAGTTTCTGTCACAGCGCTATTACAGCAGTGCAGTCATAGTGAACATACTGTAGCTAAGCTGCAGTTACTTCCCGCATTAAACCACAGACATGCTGCTGTTACTCAATACCTGACATACCGGAGTGCAGGGTGAGAAGAAGAGTAAAAGGTAGGAGGGAGGAGGCACAGCAGGGAAGCTAGGGAAGGAGGAAATGAAAAGGGGAATGGGAGGAGGGATGAAGAAAAGTGGGTGGGTCTGAATAGAGAGTACAGGCAAAACGTTTTTATATTTTGTTATGTTGCTTTTTCATGTCAGTTTAAAGTTGAGCACAGAGAAACGTGTGGAAACAACCTCCTAGTGCCAAACGCACATGGATCATTCTGTACAGTGAAGCCCAAACTTACATGTGAAGGAACAATACACACACATTGTTAGTGTGGAGAGGGATTTTAACATTAATGTTTGATAAGAGGCAGAGAGAAAAACAACTGAAAAAAAATGGGAAAAATTAAGGAAAAAATAAGAAAGACAGAACAAATACGACAAAAAAGACGGTCATGGGAAAATGCCACTTCTGCATGACCCCCCTCAGTAACCGGGGGATGGGAGGTCACCCACGCGCTCCCTCAAGCCGACCTCTTCACTCTGGATCTCACCCCTTCTCCTTTAGGCATCGCTGCACTCTCTCCTCTTCCATCGTCACTCTTATCAGAGCCCCGGCGACAAGCAGAAATCCCTCTCATTCACCTCAAGAGAGAACCGACAACCAGCCGTAAAAACTGCCTACAGCTGACACAGCAGCCACATGTGTCTAGTTTAGAAGACTTTTGACGGCTAAATTGCAAATCGCACAGTCGCTGAGGGAAACGCGTTCTCAATAAGCTCGGTGATGTAAGTTGGTAAACCCGGGATTGTTTTCATGATGGGTTCTTCATCCTTTCAACAATAAAAAATGTGCACTAATGGCTCGTCCAGCTCTGAGGCGTGCACGGCCCAGCTGTGCGATCTGTGTCTCTCCTTAATGAGAAGTGCCAGCGAGCACAGAGTCAACAGACTAGTAAACCTCAAAGTGAACTGTGGGCCGACCTCTCTGTGTGTGTGTGTGTGTGTGTGTGTGTGTGTGTGTGTGTGCTCGCTGTCTCGCCCTCCTCTGCGTGAAACAAACAAGCTCCTGCAATCATTCAAAGTTTAGGGAACAGATTTTTGTTGAGGTCTTTGTGTTTGAGGGCCTCTTTGTGTTGCTCACGGAGATAAGTGGTTTAAATGAAGCTCTCAGGCCCAAATGCCATGACAGGGCCATGAGGAAATTACAAAAAATAATCATAATTATACTGAAAAGCACAAAAACAAAACTATTAAGAAGCGACAAACAGGAGCCAGACTTTTTCATATTATGATATCCTGTCTGTTTCCCAAAGAACGGTTTGGTAACACAGCCTGTCTAACACTCCCTCCAACTAACAAATGGTGAGAAAGGGCAAAATGATGCTTTGGGGTGAGCACCCCTCTGCCCTCTTCACCTTAAAACTGAACTTCAGTTTGGGACACATATCCCCCCCTCGTGAGCCACTTTGGTTCCAATTAACCAAAGATGATCTACACAGTATGTAGACAGGATAATAAAATGTGCACTTGTTTTTATAGTGTTGTACACAAAAGGTTCCTCCACAGAAGACAGCTTTATGGGGAACAGATTGACTTATGAAGCTCGCAGGAGAGGATAGGTGGGAAGAGTCAACATTTCACTTTTATCTGATTGGGTGCATTTGATTATAGCATTACGTGTTTGTTCTCACACAAACAGTGACAACTTCTGCTTTGAGTACACTCATTATTCCCCTCTCTATTGGCCATGTTCCTGGTTCCCATAGCAGCAGCTAATTAACCATGGATGTTCCTAGCTTCTCCCTCTCCCTTCCCAGGTTTCTCCTCTGCGTAGCACTCCTTCCCACGGATGGGTTTTTCCTACCTACCGGGCGCTGAGGCGCTGTGGGAAGAAAGGCAGCCGGGGACCGGCGGTGTCTCACGGCAGCCCACACATACTGCCGTCAGAGCGCATTTACGTGTGACGGGAAGACGTGTCGTTTTTGAACAGGGGGTGGGGGTGGGGGGGCATACGTCTGCACAAAAACACACATGAGCGCAGATGCCAATACATATGCAGATATACTAAACACTAACAAAGAGCACACTCACACCTCAGCCTCTAAAGAGAGAGAGAGAGAGAGGCTGGGAGAATAATGATCTGGGGCTCCATCAGAAAATAGCCCAGGACGATCATTCCCAGGCTTTCCTAATGGGAACGCAATGCAACATTCCCAAAAACCGTCCCCCTCATCTTTGTGCTCACTAATTGTGCTGAGTATTACAAAACATGACTAACTCTGAACCTTCCTAGAACACGTAAGTAATGTCAAAGGAACAGCCCACCACACAACTACAATGTAATCATTATCTACCCACCAAAACTTTATAGGACCACCAAACATAAAGCTGTTTCGCCCACAAATTTCCACCTCAGCCTTGTTGTTTGTTCATAAAAGCAGTAAAAAAAATCATCTACGTCAGTTGTAGGTAAAATAATTATTTTTGCGTCCCACAACAGCAACTTCTTTGTCTTCCTCGAGGACTAAAGCTTTGTTACTGAGGAAACATTAGGACATTGTGACAAATACTGTATGTTGGATTAAAAAAGATCACCCCGCTATCTTCAATCTCTCAAATTGTTGTTACAACTGACAATTTGGGAAGTGAGTGAATGAGTAATTTTGTGGTGAACTAGTCTCCTAAACTTGCTCTCATTCTCAGTGACTCTCTCCCTATCTTCTCCTGGAGCAACACTTTCCTTGTTTGTTTCCTACTTTTAAAAAAGTAAAAGCCCACAGGCATGATGTGAACAACTAAACACAAACACCTCGAACCAAGACGCGTGCTCATGTTTCTGAATGGATATGCAGACAAGAATATGGAAGGTATGACTGTGGAGTATGAAGTTGTGTAACTTTTCATGCTGGTCTACAATAAAATGAAAACCCTCCGACTCAGATGTGATAGAAAAATATAATTGGTGACATAAGAATATAAAAAGCCACTTTTTTTAGGGTTAGTTCTTTAGAACCGAGTACACTAATAGAAACAAGATTCTACCACGTAAAAATGTTTTAAAAAAAACTAAACTGCAAGGACTCAAGAACAAAGACAGATTAGTCTGTTAGAGTCAGTTAAGCCTTTCTGATAAGCTCTTTGTCCCTGTTAGCACTGAGAGATAAAACTAATCCATCAATCGCAAATACAAGTGTTTCTATCTCTGCGTGGAGTTAAAATATGATCTGATCTTCACAATCATTTTGATTTGGCAGTGGCACTACTTCTGCATCTGCATCTTTGACTTCTCTTTTGAAGCGTACCTGACATTACAAACAATAAATCACATGTCAGATAAGATCCTAAAGCTGAACTTGAAATTAAGTTGAGCAACAGTGTAAAAGTTACAAGAAAATTAAGTCAAGAAGTCAGAAATGATGAAGCAAATATTGAAAAAGTGAGGCAGTCAAAAACAAAAAGGCCAAACTAGGGTGGGGAAAGAGAAAGTGATGAAAGTCTGCTGGTTGACGAAACACTTTAGCGTTGAGTTTGCGCACACACATGACAAATTTGCACATGAGGCAACGCAACAAAATCTGAAGAGCAAGAGAAAATGCGAGTATAAGTTCAGTGGTAGAGCGTGGAAAGGGTATTATTGGTAAAAATTACTAAATCTGACAAGAAGGAGAAATCCCTGTCACCTCCCAAATATAACCAGCGTGATGCTGTGCGGTGCCCCGAGCTTTGAAACTGTTTGCGGGCTGCGGTTGGCTCAGCAGCAGACCAGTGTTTTACTGGTTCCCCTGGGCAGCGTTATGGAGCGGGCTTGTTTGTGAGCCCAGCGTGCTGACGGCACATTCAGTGATGCCGTTACAGCCACCAGACTGTGATTTACACCACTAACCGGGCGCCTGCGACCATCCTGTCATGTACAAATATGTGGAACAGATTACACAGACTTCCTGTTCTGGTCATTTAACTGCAGAATAAAGTGGTGGTCTACAAACATGACGAGATGATTTCTGCTGTTTTCACCACATCTGGTTGTTTTCATATTTCATATACGTGGTCATATAAGTGGGTCAGGAAAAAAATTAATTCTCAAATATTATAAATTGTGAGCTGAAATGTAGAAACATTGTCAGGGGTGAGGGGGAGATTATATTCTATAATTACAGCACACAGAAAGCATTGTGGGTTTTGAGGCCTGATTCTGATAAATATCATTAAACATTAAATTCAATTAACAAATAATCCAAAAATGTAATATCTCCCCACGATGACTATATCCTTGAAGTATGGAGAGGGCTTTGTAATTGCATTCAAACAATTACAGCAGGGGGTAAGAATTACAGAAAATATGACAGAACAGATCAATGGATTCATTTAATGAGTAAAAAGGAAAATAATCAGAGAAGTTCAGGCTTTTGGTGGAGGCTAGTCAACCATGTATTGAATCCATTGATGTCCAGTTTTGTAAAATAAATTATGATGGGATGGAGATCAAAATTAGACAGAATATTTATTTGAATTTATAAAATATTAATCCAATATCAAACCACATATCATTAAGTTAAATTTCAGATTTAACACTGCCATCACTTCAATATGCATGTTGGCATTGCAGCACTGGACTTACTCATCTATTTAGTTATTCTAATGAGAGTTGTGGCAGCATTCAGATCATGCCGACTTTGAGTTTGAGATTCTGCAGAAAATAAAATAACAGCCAGTTGCCTGTTTGAAGGCGAGTCCTTGAGTACCTGAGCTCACCATCCAACACACTGAGATAAATGACTCACCCTCAGTGTTGCCTGGAAGACCTCCGCTCTGGTGTTGTTGTTTGGACACAGAGGTTTATGTTTATGAGGGGGAGAAACAGAGACGGACAGAGAACCAGCCCTGGTTTTGTGAGCCTGTGTGATTAAGTGCAACAGGGTAAGATTTACTCCCTTCTTTATTTCTCCAGAACACGTAAAACTAAGTTGTGGCTACGACTGAGGAGCCACATCTGGACCCTGCGGGACGTGCGTGAAATCATTTCTCTATTCCTGCAATTTACTGTAATGCCTTGCAGATGGCACAGTGCATGTGTGTGGGTGTGTTACATGTAATAACTCCTACAGTAGGAGCAGATGGGGCAGGAGAAAGGCACGAGACTTTGTGGAGACTGCTATCATAAAGTAAACGGCCCAAAATACATAGAAGCACGGCTCAACAAGTGGAAGTCAAAAAGTGTTCCTTATCCAGAGGATACTGAGGGCGGTTTCAGGAGACACGTGCGCCAGTCTGGTGGCCTGTTGAATATTTTTCCAGTAGGAGTCTCTACAGCTTCAGCACAAGGGTGAGTGACATCACCACAAGGAGAATGTTGCCCTGGTTTCAATTATTTTTTAAACAATTTCTTGTCAACGTGTGGAGAAAACAGAAGCTCTGCACAAACGTGTGGGTCAGACTTACATAAAGTGCTGTACACAAGAGGCCTCAGGTTTCCGGTTAATTCTGTGACATGTGGCTAAAAGTACACGTCGGAGGTGACACGTTTCCTGAGAGCTATCACCTTACTGCACCTTGTTGGGACAGGCTGACATTGAAATAGGCTGCCAGCTGCCGACGGGTAGTTTGTCACTGGTGTTAGGAAGTATTCAATAGCTTTCTCTGTGAATGAAGCGACCATATGTGCTAATGTACACTGCGTATACGCTGTGGAGGCAATGGTCAGTATACCTCGTATGTCAATGGACGGATTAGGTGTGTGAACAGATATGATTCATAAATTGATATGTCACTTAACAACTAACATGTATTATGTATTCTAGTTTAAAGGGATGTTGTGCTTGATTTGCCCTTTCAGACTGTCGGTAAACATAATACTGAAGCCTCTCAAATCCCTGAGGCGGTAATTAAAATTCACATTTAAAAAAGCAGAGCAAGGTATTATTAAAGTTAATCGTCATTTAAGTGGATTATAACCAACCTTTATGGACAGTAAATAATAAAATGAGTCACTTGAAACAGGTCGTGCAGGTAGGCATTAAGATATAGCCAACTGAAAGGAGGCTGGAATGTCTGTCCTTAGCACTCAGACGAACTGCAAGGTGAGCTGCTCGCTGCTCTCGGGTCTGTGCAGGAGTGCGCTCTGCTGCTGCCGCGCGCCTCGCCCCGCCCCTCCCATCCCTCCCAAACTCTCCTCTGCTCACCAATAAAGCGCTTTTTGTCCAGGGAGGCAGCACTTGAGCGCATTCCTTGACGTGGAGGTCGGTGGATCTCTCCAAGGATTTGATGAAGACCGTTCGTTACAAGTTTGATACGTTCAGAGAAACTTTTTTTTTATTGAGAGCGCGCGCACACGGAACACTATCAAGGTCTTGGGAGTTTATATCGGCGAACTGCTCCGCTTGGATAAAGACACGAGCGCGACTGCGCTAACAACTTTACTTCTTCGAAGTTCAGGGTAAGAGGTTTCCTACTTTGGCTGATACATTAAGGATCGACATGTAGTATGTTTGAGTTCTGACGCTTGGAACAGGACCAAGACGTGCGTAAAGACGCGTTAACAGGGTTACATTGACGAATGCAATTCGGTGGAGTATGATCAACTTTAAAAACATCTTAATAGATTAACAGCACCGACAGTGTAAAATCCAAACTATTTGTCAAAGTTTATGGTCCATAAATGTAAGCCACCGCTGATCGGTGTTCATTTAAGTTGCGTTGGTGTGTCCCGTGCGACAACTCTCTTTACAGAAACTCAGAATAATGTAGAGACATGCTCAACAGTAAGGTAATACTAGTATACAAAATGTTTGTAACGTACAGTGTTTTTTTTCTTTCTACAAATGCACATAGCATCCCTGTAAAAATGAAAAAAAAACCAACCTTTAGTTCTTTGTTGTAAGAAGTTACAAATCAACATGACCGCCCCAGTGTCTTATTGAATGTAACAGGGTTTTATTGGCGATGTGGGTAATGACAATAAAACTGTATTTGGGAACGCGAGCGTGTGCGCGGAGCAAAAGGAGCAATCGGGGCGGTAACGAGGCGGGCTGGTGTGGGACCGCAGGACGCCGTGCAGCATGCAGGGGCCGAGCCGAGCGTCTAGACCGCACCGAGCCTCGTTCACCGCAGGGGAAAAGCTGTTTTTGGACTCACACAGGGGACCGTCCCATAACAAGAGAGTTCAATAGGACACAAGCGTTGAAATGGTTTCTATACGCACGGGTCAGATAATGCAAGTGTGTGGTGGCCAAGTGTCAGTCATACGCATAATCGGTGCCACCCTACAATATAAAAGAGATCTATAAACTGCTACGGGTATAAAGATGGATCCATGATTTAATTAGAATAAATAAAACATTCATTATTGTTACCACTTGATTTTTAGCTGAAGGCGGAGTGGACAGAATGAAACACTAGAAATTAAAGATACATGACTTTCCTTCAGCATGTGTGCAGCAGAGCAATGAGCGATGAGGTCAAATTCCTGAAAGATTAAATCTCCCAGTGACCCGCCACTCCACTCGATAAACTAACATCCAATGAAGTGACATGACGCAACACGTTTGGAGCTACAAAGAACCGCAAGTGCATCTGTTTTCTCCAGATAATACCATCTCATCTTTCCAAATGTTATGCCAATGTATTCTGTGATTCTCTGAGAGGGGGTCTTTGAGGGACCCTTATATTCTTAGTTTTCAGCTACAATCATGTAATCATGTAAGTGTTTGTACGCTGTGGCCTGGGTGATAACCACAGAAACGTGATCAAACCAGTTCTCCTAAAAGAGGTAATCTCACTGTAACACTGCATAAAATAACAATTTAATGATTCTTAAATATATTATTATATTATATGAAAAACCAGAACCAACCAGAAGCCCTAAAACCAAACTGGGAATCAGTAATCCATACATCTTTTGTCTGCGATGCTAAATTAATGTAAGCGCAGTCTTCTGACCACGATCCCTCCAGCTCTTAGTCCGATTACCATCTTTTACACAGCCCCCCACAAACAGGCATGGAAAATAGCCTAATCTTTCCTGGGGGCAAAACAGGCGGCGTAAACTACTCCAACAGGCCCCACTATTAACCCCTACACCGGTGTACCGCTCGTTTCCTCACAGGCTGTCATTATACTATAGGAGAAGCTACTGTGTCATTGAAAGTATATAATAGTGGTAATTGCTTTATATATTAGGCTACCAGACACAGCAGAGAAGCCACAGGAGGCCAATTATCCTTCACTAATGTGGAGAACTTTCCGGCTCTGACGATGCACAGATTGTAACAGTTACAGCGGTTGTTATTTACTGGTGTGAAGCTCACTGCAGACCGTTGTGTTTGAACGATCGCTTGTTGACACTGAGGGGATACATTACGTCGCTATATGAGGAGAGATACTGTGAGAAGGAATAAATGAGGTAGGGTAAAGTTTACCTGTGATGTAAAATTAAAGACACGGCTTGCCATCAATATTAGTTGTACTTTGGTGATAAAGTGTGCAACTGTGTGTGCTGGTGTGAGTGAGACACACATATGCACACTGGGTGGATTATCCCGACCTTTCATGTCTGTAAATGTCGGTCCGTGGACGGGAAGCATGACTAAGGCGAAGTACAGCCCTCTGTCCTAAAACCCAATTTAAGCAATTAAGCACAGGCCTGCTGTCACACCGCTGTGACGGTGATGTCGAAACAACTACTCCTCCGGGATCTGGTTTCCACCATTGTGTCAGTCTGTACTTTTTTACAAAATCACAGCTGACATTTCATTATCTGTGCCAAAGAGCTCGGGTGAAAAGAGCACTGATGTCTAAATCTTCTGCTGACGATGAATGGCAGTTGTTTTTCTTCATTAGCTGTGTTGAGACATGACTATCTGCAAGACATCTCACAGGAACCTGTGACGCCTGTAAATCTTTTTGCCACTCGTCGTCTATCTCCAAACCGGCTGAGAGCAGAGGACTTTTCACATGGTGCCTCACATCGCCGGAGCTCCGTTTTACACCAATTAGGGGCAGTGCCTGAAGCATCTTACCCTCTGCATCAGAGGGATTAGAGGGTTAAAAGTCAGGTGCTGAGGCGAGGAGGCCTCGGGAAGGGAGGAGAGGAGGGATACGGGGAGGTGGAGGTAGAGGAGGACCAGAGTGGGCCACTCACACAGCAGGCAGAGAGAGGGAAGTCGACAGAGCAGAAAGTTGGAATATGAGGGTGTGTGTTTGTTTTTCTCAAGGCCATGTAACAGTGAGGGCTCATCTCACAATTAGCAAGGAGTCTGTGGAGAAAGAGAGAGAGAATTCTAGATGTTCCTCTGTCAGAATTAAAGGCTTCGGCGTGCCCGTCGTCAGGTGGGGGGGGGGGGGGGGTCCCTGGTTGACAACCAAGAGCCGCTCTCTCAAAGAGGCGTCTTAAATTAAAACCCCAGCTTCAAGGGGCCTCTCTGCCTCACTCACACATCAATGCTGACCCAGCGGTATGTGGAGGCAAACCCCAGCCTGTACGCCTGCCAAGCTAAATTGAAGAAGAGCTTGCCGATGCAGCCAAATGATGCGTTCAGAAGAACCACTTCAAAACCTTGCATAAATATACACACACATGCAAAGGGATCTGAGGGCTTTGGAGGGCCCCAGCTTGAGCGCAAACCTCAAATAACTGTCCACGGATCCAGAGACACACACACACACATGCTCACTGTCGGCAGATCTATCTCCTAAAGCAGATGAAACTACTCGCTCAAGCTTTACATTAAATGCTATTTTTTCAAACCAATTTCACTCTAGTTGGAAAATCTGCAAAAAGCCCAAAAAAATCCCCCAAACTCCTAAACCAACAGCAGTGAAGTATTGAGGGAGAGGAAGCAGAGTGAGTGAGAGAGTGAGAGAGGATGAGAGGGAGGATGATCATCCCAGAAAGCCACCACAAATTGCTGCAAAAAGAAGAGAAACAGCTCTTAATCTTAGGTTGTAACTACCTCTGGCCAGCACTGTAATTAGGAAATGAGCCTTCAACCAGATCTTGCTGGGCGCGCGCACACACACACACACACACACACACACACACACACACACACACACACACACACACACACACACACACACACACACACACACACACACACACACACACACACACTCTGTTTGGCCAAAACCAAGAAGTGGGAAAGACAGTTTGAGAGGAAAGTCAAATATTTAACCGCCGAGATTAACATTAATGTTTTACTGAATATGGATCGAATGATAAGACGGCAGAGTAAATATGCGAGGTGTGTACCTGCGGGTCAGTGTGTGTCTGCTCTCGCTCAGGTCACGGACTGTCTGAGACCTCGCTCATCACAGAGTGGTGACATTCTCTCGCTCTCTCACACTCTCACACACACACACACACACACACACACACACACACACACACACACACACACACACACACACACACACACACACACACACACTCATGTAGGCACATTGTACATACAAGCTGGCACGTACGCGCGGAGCCGCTTTCTCGCATTACATCAGTTGACGTTGCCGTTCTCTCGTCCCCTTTTGCTTAATGTCTATTTCCGTCGCAGCCAGCGACACAAATAGTGTTGTTATCTGCTGCTGCTGTCCGCACCTTGAGACAGAGCAAGAGGCAGAGCGAGAGAGAGAAATCTGTGCATGTATACGTGCAAATGTGTACATCCGAATGTCAGCGTGCACCAGCCCAAATCTCAATCACTCAACACTGAAATCAACAGCTGAGCGGTTGCGATGGTGCCTCGTGTCACAGCTTGTCACTAGTGTACAAATTCAGCATACGAGAAGCACGTTAAATATCAAGCAAGGCAGCACACCTACAGCTGAACAGGAAGCTTTTCTCTGTTTATCCCAACCGTCATCTGCAGGTTTAGGGTTTGGACTGATGCTTTGAGCTGTAATTTGTACAAATTGCTGACAGTTTTAGATGATGCCACTACAAAGTGGTTCAAACATCAAGACCAGACTGCTCAGCTACGAGATTAAACCAGATGGGGGGAAGAGAAAGGGAGTGACAAAGAGAGAAAAAGAGAAACGGAGGAGGAGAAGGGTGAGGCGATATTTATGTTTAACAGATGAACACTGAGGAAGAAAGAAAATTATAGTGAAGAGAAAGGCTGAAAAGTATCAAAGGGTATGACAAAAACAGCCCCTTTAAAAGAGAATACATATAAAAGTAAACAAATAATGGCGAAAAGTGAGAAAGTAAGAGGTACTACCAAAGATTTGGCAGTGCGCAGTCTTTACAAATTAAAGTGTCTCGTGGAAAGATGTGGAGAAGGCGGCCTGAGCTTTAACGGCATTCCAAGACGGGAATATTGTTGTCGGCAGTTTTGTCTTTTACAAAAGCGCTGCAGTCACTCACGAAGCTTAGTGGCGAAGATGATTTGAATCTATTTTGAGTGGCGAGTTCCACTCTGTGAGCTAAATATTTACAGTGCAGTCAAGGGATTGTCTTGAGAGGGAGGCACGGTGACCCTCGGGAAACTGACCGCGGGCAGGGTCAGCGCACCAGAGTCCTCAAACAGTAGTCACTCGCATGAGATCGCCAGTAACCCCTGCATGCATCGTTTGTGTTTACCTCTACAGACCAGTTAAACGTATGCGAACAATCCAAAACTGGGCACACACACAAAACAAAGCACGCACAAAAGCCTCTTTGCGGCAAATTGAAACACACGGATGCAGAGAGCAGCGAAGGCCTCGCAGTAGGTCGCGGGCCACACTGAGACATGGCAGATTATTCTCAGATGTAAACACAGCGAGCTGCACGGTGACTCAGAGGTGGTATATGTAGAGTGAGGTGAGCTTTCAGGTGTTACACAATCATGTATAACTCGTGTTTGTTCGTCACGCTGTTTTTTAGTTTTGTTTGACTCAGAGCAATACGAAGTATGGCTTGAAAACTTTACTTAGTGGAAACATAACTGGAAGAGTGAGTTTAGTGTTGCTAGTATGAATAGTTGTTGTGCAGTAGGAACCGGAGAGATGCTATATGTGCATCTCAGCTAATTATCTCAGAAACTATTTCATGACCGTGCCTTCAAATCAACTTTATGAACATTTTAAAAGTCTGCCATAGTAAAAAGAAGTGTGGGGAGCTGCTCTTGGCGAAACGTCTCCCGCTAATGAAACGGCTATCAAGTGCTCACTTTGTGTTTCCCAAAACCGACTCGCAAGCGTGATCCAATAACCGCACTCAAAAATAATGTTCAATACTAGTTAATACTGCATTCATTCAAAGCAACAAACAAACGGGCGCACGCACAAACCACTCTGGTCAAGGATAATGAGACACTAATCAATAAAAACACACAGACAGTGTGGTCAATTTGGGCCTTGCCCGCTGACATCACATACAATTAAAGCTGCTCTTGGCTTTTGTTGGAGAACTGAGGGCCTGTATTTGTCTTAAACGCACACACAAACACACACACACACTTGTCAAAATTGTCAAATGTTAGTCTTTGTCGGAAATGTCGACGTATATCACTTTTACATTTGATGAACACCTCATTCAGGAACATCTTAAGACAGTGAAACTCAATTAATCTTGCAGATCACACCAGAAACTGTGCTACAATCACAGTACAACACATAAGGGCTCAAAGAAGCAGTCTTGTATTTGCTTAAGTCAACGCTCCACACACACACACACACACACACACACACACACACACACACACACACACACACACACACACACACACACACACACACACACTCTCTCTCTCTCGGGCCGTGGCTGATGTGCCGATACCACAGCACAAGGAGCTGACAGAGTGGAGAGTGGTCTGCCTGCATTCTTCCTCTCCCGCTCTGTCATTCTCTTGTGCTGCCACACGGCCTGCCAGCACTCAGCACGCTCCCGCACACAGCTGGAATCCAACCAATTAATAGGCAAAAAACTTCCTGTTTTGCTTGCGAACAATGCGTGACGGGGGGGGGGTTGGATTCCAAATAAGTCGAGAGGAGGAAAAAAAAAAAAGGAAGCACTGTATGGCTAACAGGTAAAACTGTTGTGTTGTTTCCAGGGAAGGAAGACTCGAAACCAAGAAAAGTGGAGCAAGAGCAGAGGAGGAAGCTTCTTCACTGGGTGAGTGGAGCCATTAATTAAATCTGACATTATGAATGAGTTTTGGCCAGGTACCAGAATACAAACCTCCTGTTAACTTGCAGGAGTAGTTTGTCATTGTAATACAAAAAAAACAAAACAAACTAAGCCAAACAGAAGCAAAGACACACCTCATAATAATAATTCTTTGACTATTTTGCATCTATAAACCCAAATCACACACTGTAGGCGGTCCTTATTGTGTTAACTGTAACACCCTGCTTCCTCAACAGGGTCCTTTCACACAACTCTGAGCCTTCTTTACAAGACTGGCAGGAGAACAAGAGCAGCTCTCTTCTCTCTCACACTCTCTCTCTCTCTCACACACACACACACACACACACACACACACACACACACACACACACACACACACACACACACACCATTTAATAGATACAGGGAGGCTGTGTAGGGTTGCAGACTGAGGGGAAAGGAAAAAGAGAAGAAGTTTGGAGTTAACCGTATATTGTATTATAATTATTGCCTCTTTATCCAAAGCCTGACACATCTTATTCCTCTGTGCATTGACAAATAAAAACGTATTAAAAACGTCAATGAGCTGCACAGTTGCACTGAATGATCAGTTCTCTCACTCAGATCCGCTTAGTATGAGGTCCCACTAAGAAAACAAGTAGTGTTTCTGTCAGAAATGGTATTTTTAAACTTTGCCTGTTTTATATACCCAGATCGTTGTTAGAATAAAAAAACTAAACTAATAACCCTCCTATTTGTGCCGAGGTTATCACCTGTTATCGCGTCAGCGGTGAAAACTGTCGCTCTGATTTTCTATTCTACTTTACAAACCCCTCACCCTCAATCCTGCCTCATTCCTGTGTTGTGCTAGTTGTCAATGAGCTGTGACAGGAAGTGTATGTGTGTGCTTGTAAAGACACACACACACACACACACACACACACACACACACACACACACACACACGCACAGGACAAGACCGTAGCCTCGGCCCTCTGGACACACACCGCTACTCTCGCTAATTGCCTTACAGCTCCCTGCATGTCTCTCTGAGCAGCCCCGTCGTCCTCAGGGGAAACAGAGAAGAGAGCAGTGGAGATGCACAGTTCTTATTCTGAGGTTGAGGTTCAGGAATTAGCGTATAGTGCTGTAGATTATTTGCTATACAGGCAATTCTTCAATGCTAAAATAAACAGTTTTTGCCTTGATCCTTTAAGTTTCAACATCAAAGCCGGTACTGATGAATTGAAGCCAATCCTGCGTGTGGTTTACCTGCATTTCGCTGCCACACCTATTGTAATGTATGTTTGAGCATGCAGTAATATATGAGTGCGTGCATGATATGAGGCTCCGAAGCTCTGTTAGCGGTCTGTGTTTCCCATTAATGCGACTTGTAGCTGCGTGTGTTGAAACATCCAGACGTGATGTTGAGTTACAGCATGAACACAACTTCTCCCACTTGCTCATTAACGTCTCGACACCACGGCGAGCACGTATAATTGTCGGTTAATATTGTCGAAATATTTAACCTAAAAGCAAACATGGAAGAGCAAACAAGGGTGCTCCTCTGTGAAATGCAGATACTCAAACACACAGACTCATTGACATCAGAACACACACACACACACACACACACACACACACACACACACACACACACATCAGTGAGCTTGTGAGCAAACGCACACAGGTACGCATTGTTCTGTGTGTTACAGGTCAGCTCAGGAATCTACTGTACTCCGTTAATGACTCGTATGAACGGATGTGAAAGCTACCAAACTGCTCTTTATATAGACAAATTGCCATTCACTGTTACAATAACAAAGCATCATTCATCCCCCCTCTCTCTCTGTGCGTGTGGCAGTCTGACAGGTCGTCTCAGGTTCTCTGTTTATGACAGTGTGACTGACTCACCCATAGGGCACAGACATACAGACACAAATCCTGTACACTGAAGGCTTAAATCTCCCTCACAACAACACCAAGAGACCTTCTTTTGCTAAACTCAATGAATGGCTTAAGCAGGCATCAGGGTAAAGGGCCCTTTAAAGGACCGTACCAGTGGTTTGCATGTTTATCCCGTTTACTAGAGATGTACTTTACATCTCAGTTGACTATTTAGCTAAACATGCTGCTGTGTTGTTGTTTTTTTATTTGAATGTTTCTTTCTATCATCCCAGGCATTCATACATTTCTATTCGTTTATATACAGTATGGAACTCTATTTACAGGCTGTTGAAACTTGCTTGAGTTGTAAACACAAAGTCTGCATTGTTTTCTGAAAAGTCTTAACTGTTGTTACGACGAGGTGATTCAAATCAAACTGAACTTAACCTGCAACCCAAACCTGTTCTGTGTGATGGATTACTCTGTCATACTCTGTCTCTAAGATGTGGGAATTAGAAGGAATTCAAATGAATTTTTATGGTCTTCTAAGAACTGCACAATTAATTCCTCAGACTGCATTCGGTAGATTTAAGCCTTGAGGGAAGAGGGCTCACTTATTTATTCCTCCACCTCTGTCACTACCCTCCTCTCCCTCCTTCTCTCTCACCTTGTCTGTGCTGGATACGAGGAATCTCCTGGCAGTGAGCACCTGCTGCAGGCAATTGTGGAGCTGAGGGTCAACGTTGATGTCTTAATAGTCTGTTGCTGACTGATGTCTTTACACTCGCTGTGATAGTAGGGCTCACTAGTTCAGTCAGTTGCGTACGCATATCAATGTGACAATCAAACTACGGATTAAAGACAGATTTTGGCCCCCGGGTGCCGTCATTTATCTGTGAAATTTTATTTAACATCGAGAGCATTCGATATCAGACTTCCTTAAGTTCACAGTGGAAAATTAGAATTGAATTCAATCTTAGAGGAAGGATATAAAACTTCTCCAGCTATGGAAAAGATATGAGCTCATCAATCAAATCAGATGTGTGTCTAAGTAGCCACTTTGAATACCTAAAAGACAATCGCACTGTGGAAGCAGTTGTGTAAATAAACAAGTCTTGGTACAGCAGGTAAAGGCAGGGCAACCCGAGGCCATGCAGAAGAGTCATGTCGGGGTTGGGGGATCTGTGCTGCCTGACTGCTGGTTTGCCAGCCAGCGCTGGCGCACTACCAACACGGGCAGCCGTTTCACAACGAATTCCTTTGTGGCATCTTAATCAACAGCAGCGATCTTCATTTCACATTTACTTTGTGTGTGTGTGGCACATTTTTATTAGGAGGAAAAAAAGCCTCCAGGCCAGAATGACAAGAAAAATCACAAACGGTAACTCTTAGAAAAGGTGGGGGTGTGGGGCCTGAAAAACAGGTAGCGCTGCACAGTGCCTGCCTTTAAATGGAGGCTGCGGAAAAAAACATTAATGCGGAAAGTTCCACTTTTGACGAATTCACTGTATACTTACAACATTACTTATTCAATTTCACTGACAACTGAATATGCACATGGCTCAATCTTACTTTAAAAGAGGGCTAGGCTATACATTGTATCAATATTTGATTTTCTCCAGAACTACTTTAAACCACTCAATCCATTAAAACATGGACGACCAAACTGGTTATGAGTAATAGTGAACAATAGCCAATGAATCACAAATGTCAATCAGTTTATCAATAAATCACTTGCCTCCTTCCTCTACCTGACATAGTAATTATCTTCCATGTTTTATTGCCTTTTTGACGTCAGCAAAACCTTGGTTAAATGTGGAAGTTTATTTTCTGTCGGGCCTTAATATAACCCGTAACATATCTGTACTTAGCCCAAATGAAGAACTGCCCTGTGCCAATGAGCAGTGACTTTGTATGCGTTCCTTCCAAGACTGTGGTTTCTATGCTGAAGGTAAATAAGTTGCATGTTTACCCGTTAGCCCGAGCGCTGCACTACATTTCTGTTTACCGTTCCATTACTTTAGCCTCGGGCTCCTCACAAGGTCCTCCGCCTAATGAACACTTTGACAGCTACATAGTTGCCACGAGGCCCTGTGGGGCTGTTCATTAGATTCCAGTCATAACCTTGCCAGCTACACAAACAAACTTGAGCGAGAGCAAAGAGGTGAGCAGAGGGAGCAAGGGACTAGACAAGGTGACGAGGCAAAGAAGGGCGATCTTAGAAAGAATTGTACGATGTGTCTAACGAGAGTGGCACCTGTTAGCTGTACAAGTGTTTGTGTGCACGTTCACTGTCAACGCTTTGACTGAATCAGAATCGGTCGAGGCCTATTTAACTTGTGGGAGGCCAGAGGCTCAGATAAGTAACTACAGTATGTGAGAGTAAGCGGAAAGATGATCTGGACGCAGAGACAGACGAGCAGACAGGTTGAGGGATCATGTGTGCGAGTGTCTCCTCGGCGAGTGCGTGTGACACTGTTTGTCTAACAAGGCTAGTCAGTGTGCCTGCCTGCCGCCTGACTCATACACACCCTCTGATTTAGCAGAGCTCCATTTTGAACTCTTACACAGGGGCGGTTGCGACAAAGGACAAAGGCAAAAAAAGCGGCAACATCCAGCGTGGTCCATCCCTTGATCTTCTATATAAAGACCAAAAGAAGGATAGTTCAAGCCTTCTGTCCAAAGACGTCCTGACAATGAGGGAAAGACCTTTTTATCTGTGATATAAAAAAGGTAATAAATCAAGTGGCCAGGTGACAGACTAACACTGCAGTCATGTTGGAACTGGAAAAAAATGTCAAAAGGGGTAGTCAAAGTGTGCGTGTCACTCCGGGCTTGTGGCTGAGTGATAAAACTGGTCGGCCCAGCCGCTTCTAACCGCAACACACACACACACACACACACACACACACACACACACACACACACACACACACACACACACACACACACACACACACACACACACACACACACACACACACACACACACACACACACACACACACCACAAACATCGCCCTGTCCCCGCTCGAGGCCGGGCTCTCTCAGGCATATTTGGAGAGACCAGTTGGCTTTGGGTGTCCCTATAACAGGAGGACAAAGCTCTAGACAACACTGGACATGAAGGCACCAGACGAGGCCTGGAGAGAGTCCAGCTTTGTGACACTAGGATGTCGTATTTATCGTTTCCTGGGGATGTTGTCCTTTCGGACTCGTCAGACCGTTACTACTGCAGTGGTGTGGTTTGCTGCTGTGTCTGGGCGAGGGGTGAAGATAAACAGAGAAAGAGAGCGAGACGGAGAGCGAGTGAGGGAAGGCAGAGAGTTGTTGTTTGTGACCGATTTCAAGTCAGGTTGAAAGGTAGACTCAGCAGAGTAGTGGGGTCATGGTGTTTAGCTCAAAGACCAGATTGACAAAAGTTGTGCAAACACCACAGTAAAGTCATAAAACAGATGAAGGCCCAAGCTCTGACATCCTTTGTGTCTGTGTAATATGAGAGTCCTGTGGTTAAGATCTCAGACAGATTGGATGCGACTGTGACCTCAATGACCATCTGTCCCGAGAGGCCACAGGGCAGGGTGCAGCGATAAAAGACGAGTGTCAGTGTTGAGACATCCCTCAGTGGGCAAAACAAGAGGACACTGTGTGTAAACCGAGAGAGAAGAGAAGAAGAGAGAGTCTCCCCTCATGTGGGCCTCGATAAGAATAAAACAGGAGGAATAAAACAAAAGGAAAAGGTCTCGCCTGCTCTGAGGCAGAGGCGTGCAGCCGGCTGAGGCTGGAGCTTTGGGCGCAGGGCGCATCTTTTACTCCGACACGCTCCAGAGGTTTTGAGTTTCACGTTGCCCCGGAGGAGCGGAGAAAACACCTGTTGTGGAGACGAGGACCAGCAGGCTTCAGGTGTACGCTGTGTGTAACCGGAGCTGGGTGTGTGCCCCGTGTCGAACAGGGTCTGTTATCTGTGTCGTCTGGGCCGCGGTTACAACAGAAGACACAGAATGCTGAGCAGCAGTGGAAACATTAATCTGAGTCTGACCTCTGACCTCAAGGAGTCGCTCTCTGCCTCACAGGCTTCGTTGTCCTTTGGACTGATGCTATCTGATCTGTCCTCGGCAGAGGAATGACTGTTTGCCTTTTTCTTTCTTTTTTTGTGTTAAGATTAATGTTCTATTTTACAAATCAAACAAAAAGTTCTTTAGCACAAAAAGGTATCGCGAGTTGCCCCGTATCCCTCCTATAGTGCAACAAATATACATTGTTTTTGAGAGTTTTACTATTTCACTACCCTCCCATTCACCCCTGGACTGTATATTATGCTCTCTTTCAAGTCCCCCAGCTGCAGGCTCTAATGGTAAGGCTTCACACTGTCCTCATAAGCAGGCCTGGTTAAAAGCATAAATCCTGAGATGAAAAGGGCCGCCTTACACACCAAGAAGAAGCTGTTTTCCAACTCATTTAGACGTGCGGAGTGTACGGAGCAAAACGCGTAGAACAAGGGAAGGCATAACCAAAAAATAAAAAAATAAAGTCTGTAACTAGGTTAAGTAACCTTCTGATTAAGTTGCTGACTAAAACAACAACCCTTTGATATCAATCAGCACTGGCACAGCTGATTCAAGATGGATGTGACTATTACAGGCTCTTTTCTTGTGGTCAGGCTGAAATCAGTTGGAAAGCTTTGTTTGTGCAGCACATTGTAAATCTATTATGGCCACTAATTTCCCTTCATACCACTACAAAGCATACCAATGACATTGTGGCTTCAAGATGAGTATTGCCAGTGACAAACATGAAACTATCATCCCTCTTTAATTCCACATGTACTTCTCTCTCCTGCCTATGTTTGTAATCTGAGCTTGATGCAAGAGTGCATTTAACAGAGCATATTTTAGAATACCCACTCTCTTTTTTAGAAAGGCTACCACCGGCATTATATATGTTTTATGCAGCCCAGCCTTGATGTTAAGACACCTAATCTGTTGTGTGTCTTTTCACAAATTTGAGCATCTTAGATATATCTAAGCTCTAAGATAGACAGATGCAGCTTCCCTTGACAGGACTAAATTACAAAAGAAAATAGCCATTAGCTTTTTTGTGACCAGATTTATTTTCAGAATAAACAAAAGTAAATCTACATTCCTACTATGCTGACCCTAAATGGAAAACCTAGAACGAGGATTAGGCAAACACGTTTCCGTCTTCAAACATGGCTTCCTTTCTGATCATAACTATTCTGTTTGCTTAGAGTTACATAGTTTTACCAACAGTAATAGAGCACTGCGATAGAGTGACAATTAGCACATACCTGTGACAAATACTTCACAGCATTACATGCATACCGACCGACTACATTAACATAGCTGGCATTTTCAAACTCATAGTTGCGTTACGTGTTCCTGCACAAACATGCTTCCTTCTCTTCTGTCCTACTTCCTAAGTAATCCTAAAACAACCCTACACAACTCTTGTTTCACCGTACCAGCTCTCTCTTTGACCCCTTTGTCATGTTGACGGATAACCCACACGGGACTGGTGATAACGAGGTCCAGCTTTGGAAGGGACGTTGCTGACAGTAGACAGGGATTGGGATATGGAAGTGTGTGTGTTAGGAGGAGTAGTCCTTTGTCTTCTCATCGGGCCAGGAATTGGAAATGGGGCGAACACAGAGAGGGAACATGGGATTTTGTTTTGGCTGCCTAAATTATCATTTACAACCATTGTGTATGAATGTCCCTGTGCTACTGTGGTAAATCTACACGAGGAGCTGCTGTAGTAGTATATTTTAGTAGTGCGTCACAGTGAACTGAACCCTAAGACCTACAACACCGTAGATCATACTCTAATGCACATACCACAAGTATTGTTCCTTTAACAGATTAAGTCCCAGAAGAGAAGGGGCCTCTTTGATGGGAGTATGCACTCTGTAGTGTGCAGCCTTATCCCCTTACTGTGACTTGGCGTGGTGCCCCCCTGTAGTCTCTGCTGAATTATGCAAGTGCACAGTGACCTGCCGCTCCTCCACACCCCCACACCCACACACACACACACACACACACACCGCAGTTTTCTTCCCCCTCTTGCAACCTTCATTGCCCCTCAGTGTTGGCCTTCAGCTCTGAAGATAAGGGCTCTTGACGCTTGGCCTGCCGGGATTTAATTGCTGAAGCCCACTTCACCCTCGCAAAGCCGGGCCTTATCCACCTCTCCACCCCCGGTGCCCCTGCTGACAGAAACCTGCTTTTGTCTCCACTGTTCCCTTGCTTTTCTTTTCTTTTCCTACTCATCTTCAAAAGAAAGAAAAGCAGGATAAGAAGTGAGCCGAGGGAGAGGGGAAAATGCTTTTCTTCCTTTTTTCCCCCCTTCTTATTGCCTCTTTAACGGGCTGTATTTCACTCAGTGTTGCGCAAAGACATTCCCATGCTTCTTCATTTTCTTTTTACCGGTACTGCCCCCGATTTGATTCCACGTACTCATCAGCCAACACGTTTTATTCTAATACAACCCACAAAACTTTGAGTCACGCATTAAGAAAACAGAGATGCAAAAAGAATTGTTGGTTAACAGATTTGAATGCCCAGCAAAGCCATCATTTATCCAATCCATTGTCTGTTCATAAACCCTGAAAGACTCCCTGTTATTCTCTGAATGCCAAGCTAGTGAGATAGACAAACTCACTTTTTCTAACTCAGCTGCTGCCGGTCTCAGGAATGTCTCAACAAGCGCGCAGGGGAGCAAAAAGGAAATTACAACTCAAGAGAGGAGGAGGAGAAGGAAGAGGGGGGCATTCCTCCTTATGCATGATGACAAGCCTGTCTTTCTGCTCTCTCTCTCTCTCTCTCTCTCTCTCTCTCTCTCTCTCTCTCTCTCTCTCTCTCTCTCTCTCTCTCTCTCTCTCTCTCTCTCTCTCTCTCTCTCTCTCTCTCTCTCTCTCTCTCTCTCTCTCTCTCTCTCTCTCTCTCTCTCTCTCTCTCTCTCCGGGCCCTCCACCTGCACACACTTCAAAACACTAAAGCCTCACAGCCAGGAGTCGCTCAGCACAATGGTATACTGTGGATCCAAACTGTAGTGACGCCACAATTGTGCCTTATCTTACCTATCTTACTGATAAGACCCGCACAAGTCACTCCTCTCCAGAAGGAAAGAAGACAGGAGACTATTACCTAGCAAGCTACGGTTTATCTGTGATCTGGCAGTATTCACTGACTGAACCCCTCCCCATCCACATCCACCACAGTTTCTCCTCCGCTGGGTTATCAGATCTGCTTGGCCCAGTTTGGAATGAGGCACACTCAAATAAACACTGTGCCCTGGGGAGCTACGTTAGAATCACCACGTTGAGTCTGTAAGGAAAATACTCTCAGTTTTTATCTCGCTCTCCTCTCATGGCTGCCTTGATGTTGTTGTATGTTCTGGCACCGAAACCCTCAAAGCCGTCTCTGGCACGGATAGAATGTACCAAAGTCAAGTTTCTCCATCTCCGGAAGGAATGAGATTGGATTCTTTTGGTGTTTGTTCTAAACAGGCATCCTTTAACATAAAGTATGGACACACGTACACTTCTGCATACACACTGCATGCGCTTCAGCTGTGGCTTGATTCTCCCAAACCCTTTCCTCTCCTATTTATCTTCACAAATCTTTTTGTTTTCCCTTGTTCTGTACACATACGCAGCACCTTCTCTTCAAAATCAGGGTTCCAAATTGGTTCTTCCTGAAGGGCTGAGGTTCTACCATTTGCTTCTGGGTGGAAGAACACGTTATTAATGATTACCACAATTAAAATGTTCTTACCTTGGACTTCTCCCCAGCCACTGAGGTATGACTCAAAAAATGTAATTACTGTTAAAGTGAATTTCTCCATGTGTGTAAATTATGGGATAACTGCAACCCTTTACCTCTGCTGCCCATTGAGCTGTAGCCAACAGAAAGCTGTGGCCATCAGATGTTATTGTTGTTTTTTTTCTGGACAAGACTTTCCATAAACAATTGCAACAAGTAGCGGGTCCAACTTTTCTGCATGACTGCCAAAGTTCCGGTAGTTTTTCAGTGCCGTCAGTAGGTGCTGACTCTGGAAAGTAGTTAGCTGCTTTGGTAAATCAAGCCTCGAGGCTTGAGTAGGGTCATGTTATTGACGTCTGGCTGCACAGAATGACATGTCTGCCCTGTCTGAAAGAGTTATCTGAATAATAAGAGTGAGGTGTTGGCAGTGGGTTTCAGGGGAATGCCATGACTGCTTCTAGTTTATACACTGGAGAAAGAAAAATAAGACATCAGGGAATCTTTCCAAGGAGGCTGCAATTTCAAGGAGGAGCAGAAAGAAAAGTATGCTGAAGGAGAAGGAAAATAAATGCCATAGCTGTGGTGTGAGGAGATGATACCCTTCCTCTGCCCCCCCACCCCAAAAAAAAAAACAACCTTCATCTCCTCTCCAAGTTCTGACATTTGAGGCAGTGATTTTTTTGGGAAAGAAAATGTCTCATTAAACAGCCTGAGTGAAAGGCAAGAGCAGCAAGTTAATTGTAAAAAGGATACATTATTTAAGTTGGCAGCAGCTCTGAAGCTACTGTAACACATGGAGATAAGTACATTTTTCTCTATTAACAGAGGACAGACAAAGCTGGCATTGACACCAATAGTTAAATGAAACAAAACTACACCCATTTTGAAATAAATAAGAAAAAATAGGTTTGCATATAGGAAAGGCAATTAGATAGAGGGAGAAAAATATGTGCATTTATTTCCCAATACATATGAATACACTCAGATTCTGGTACAACCAAGAACTGTGTTTCTACAGCCTAGTTCAATGTTTGTATATCTAATAGATGCAAGAGTGCAAAATATATATATATGTGAATGCTGTAACTTTAACGGAAAAGAACATAACATCAGGAATCTAAAATGTCTGAAACAATGTCTTTGACATATCTTGTGTAATGGGCCGCAAACCCGAGGTAAAGCGGTGCGAGAACAGAATGTTCCCCGAGCAAAACTGTAAGTCACACATACTTGTCTTTTCATTCAGGTATTTGTGCAGTAAAGACATCAACAACTGCACCATTCAAAGCCCTAAGGCATAAGCTCCCTCAAGCATCGGAAAACATACAGTGGGGGCGTCATAAATGTTTGTAGACAACTTTTTACTCCCCTTGCCTCCAATCAATAAATTTAGATTATGACATTAACTAAAGTACAGGAAACCAGGAGAATATTGGGTGTATTTGGGTGTCTCTGGTTTAGGGTTACGGACAAAGAAGTGCTTTCTATTGACCCCCTGAAGCGTAGGAAAAAAAGACGAGACAAAACAGCGGTCTGAAGAAGAGAAATGGTTAACAGATAGAGATGTTGCCTCTTTCCCCCAAGGCCATCTCACTAGATAGCAGAAGATGATAAACTGCCATGCAGACTCTTGTTGGCAACTAGTTTCTTCTTTATCTCCCCTCATTCCTCTGTCCTCTCCATCATCCCCTCCCTCCTTTTCAAATACTGAGTTGTTGACGCTCTACCAGGGTGTTTGTTTTGGAAGGCTTGGGTTCAGGTGAAATGGGCTTAAATCACAGTAACATACATCCTGATGATCTACAGTGCTCTTTTCAGTTTCTGTATATTTCATCCAGAATTAGAGAAACTTGTCTGGCAAGCAGCAGCACCAGCCGTCAGTCTACGTAATGACAACATAAAAAGCATGTTATTTATATATATAGCGTCTATGGTTAGAGAAGCAGCTCCGGCATATCGGTGAAGCGACTCTCCGAGTTTAGAACGCCACAAAGTAAATCATCCACAGATGCGTGGCCACGTGCAGCACGGCAGACATACAGCCAAACAAAGTTGACATGGTATGGTTGTATGAAACTGGAGAGAAAAGAGCAGTGTTTATGGTGAATCATTGAGAGGCCGTGTGCGAAGCTTTCACTGTTTCAGTGGCTCTGGAGGGACAGAAAAATTTTCAGAGCCACTCTGTGTTTTCACTTTGATATTTCAGAAACAAAGCATGTTGGATTTGGTCGTTGCTGCTGTGTGCCTTTTTGTTTCATAGGCTATGAAGTCTGTCATAAACATAGGGAGAACCCCACTACAACCACAGTGCGTGCAGTAAATAGCAGTGGGTGGGCGGCTTACAAATATACATTTTTCCATTTAGCACCAATACATATTGTCATATATATGCATGTGTGGCTATGGTCATGCAAACACGCAAAGAAATCTGTAGGATCATTGGAAACAACGGTTTTGGCATGATGCAATACTATCTATTACACAGATTATTCCAGGAAGAATCCGGCACTCCTTTAGCCAGAAAAGCGTGGCAAGATGCCACTATGTCAACTTTTCCCAGAGTTTAGTAGAAAACTCCCTCGGACGCCTGATGTCACGGCTACAGCCCTATTGTTTGAGAGACCTTGTGACAAAAGACTGACTTTGATCACTGGCTATGCAGAGTTAAACCTTTGATAATAATCTCACTCTTTGAAACGCATTAAAAAGCCACACAGTGAATCAATAGCTGACCTAATCTTGTTTTACAAACTATATACTATAGGGAGAACATTTAGATTGTAAAATAAATTCAACATTATGCTGCATCTGCTCCACATTGCTTTGTGCAACAGATGAATGCTCCTCAACTCAAACGTGACCCAAGCAATATTATGTGTAATACTGTTGAATCCTGTTTACAATCAGTCAGCATTTACTATATATTTCTCTGGATGATTATGCAGGTAATTGACAGATTATGTGTTCTCTTGTTGTAGGCTGAGCATGGAGAGAGAAAGAGTCTGCACGATGAAGATCTTCCTCACTCCACTGATGCCCTTTCTGCTCTTCCTCATTCTTCCCAATGGAACCTGGTCCAGCGACTGCCCAGAGGACTGCGCCTGTTCCACACCAGACTCCATCTTATGTTTCCAGAGACGCTCCTCTACCATTCCCAAGGAAGTAGACCCATCCACAAAAAGTCTCTACCTCTTTGCCAACGGCATTGAGGGCTTGACATCTGAGGACTTTGATGGCCTGGAAAACCTGGAGATGCTGGACCTCAGTCAAAACAAATTGACTGAACTTGCTGATAGGGTGTTTGAACCTTTGATCTCTTTGAGAAACCTTGACCTGTCATCCAACCAGATCACCCACATTTCAGAGGAATGCTTCCAGGGTATGGCACTGCTTGAGCGCCTTTATTTGTACAGTAATCATATCGAGACCATCCACCCTGATGCCTTTAATGGCTTGGAGCACCTTCTGGAACTCAAACTGCAGGGCAACCAGCTGACATCCCTACCTGCTCTCTCAATGCAACGACTACTGCTGCTGGACCTTCGTTTTAATGTCTTACCCACCTTGGGTCCTTCAGATCTCCAGACCCCAAACCTTGAGTCGCTCAAATTGGGTGGTGTGGGGCTCATCAGCCTGAATAAGGAGCTCATACGTAGTCTAAAGAACCTCCATGAACTGGACATCTCAGGAAACCAACTTGAGTCCTTTCCCTCAGCGCTAAAGGAGACCCAGGGTCTGATTCACCTCTGCCTGGCTGGGAACCCGATGGGCCCTCTTAAGGTTCAGGACCTGCAGAACCTTGGAGAGTTGCAGACCTTGGACATTAGCAGCCTCAGCTTGCAGGGCCTTCCTGAGGAGTTCACCCAGCTCTTACCCCACCTCAGAAAGCTAACAGTTGCAGAGAACCCCTTCAACTGTCTCTGTACCTTAGCATGGTTCCCAAGATGGTTAAGAGCCCAGAGCATCACCCTGGACAGAACAGAGGAGACCCGCTGCCATTTCCCCCCTATCAATGCTGGAAAGGTATTGGAAAGACTGGAGCACAGGGATTTTGGCTGTCCTACTACAACTACAGTCACCACTAGTACTGTCAAAACTACCACTACCCTGCCTGTTCCTGTCACTACCTTACCGAGTACTACTAGAGCTATTCTAGTCCCCAGGGCCAGTGACAACCCCACAGACAAAGAGGACTCGCCCTTGCCCCCTGTCCCTGCATCCCCCAGTAGCAGCAGTATGGACCCAGGCGAGGAGCAGCATTTCTGTCCCCCTCACACCTGTCTGAATGGGGGTACTTGTCGGTTGGACCAGCATGGTCAGGTACATTGTACCTGTCCACATGGCACCTCTGGCATGTATTGTGAATTCCAAAACTATCACCCACCTTCACCACCGGAAGCTGACGTCCCCATGGCAACTGTCAGTGTAGATGCACCAGACATCAGCTCACATCAAGCAACCACAACCTCAATCCTGCTGGACCTCCACCGCTACATTGAAATGCGGCCTTACATCCGAGGAATCCGCTTAACCTATCGTAATCTCTCTGGGCCAGACCGCAGGCCGATTCAACTCAGCCTGCCAGCATCCTTCCCAGAGTACATACTCAGAGGCCTGCAGCCCAACTCCACCTACACGGTGTGTGCCAGTCCATTAGGTGCACCTAGTGGCACGGACAGTGTCTGCACTGAAGCCCGTACGGTTGCTGAAAGTGTCAGCAACCGTCGTCAACAGATTGACGACCAAAGGCTGACAACTATGCTGGTGCCTGCCATTGCCATCTTGCTACTGCTGGTACTAATAGCAATAGCAGTGGGGGTGGTATGCTATCTTCGCAGGAAAAGGGCCAAGGGCCATCTGGACTTAGACTGTGAGCCCTCTCAGCTAGAGTTGGATGGAGTGAAGGCTGGTTTGGACAATGGGGCATTGCCTCAGAAACAGCCCCAACTTACGATCCCTGAACCTGCTGTTCAGAATGGCAATCTGGAGTATGAGGTGTTGCTACTACAGGATCACTGTACATCAAATAACAATATGACTTCACACAAGCCCTCCTACTTTTGACACCTGGCTTTGACTAATCAGACCTAAAAGGAGGATTTTTGTATTCTTCAGCTCTGTTTTCCCCACTGGTGAAATACAGAGAGCAGCAAATGCAGTTTTGAAAGTGGAGGACACAGTATCAACCAGGCAAACATAAAAGGAGAAACTGGACATATATTTAACTCAATGCCCTACGGTTGTCTTAAGTAGACTTTAAACATGTTCGAAAACCTTGGTTTGGACTTTAAAAAGCATTGAAAGTGCCTCTACTCCATTTACATCCGTTCTGCTTCAATAAAATTGCCTCACTCGCATTGCTGGAATGGCAACCTCTCAGCTCCCATGCTGTGATGCTGGGACTGATGCTGTGTTGTGATTGGCTGAGACCTAGGGTTAAGGGACATGGCGACCTCAGGCCCTCCTTTATCTGTTCAGGAAAGGAGAGTGCACTGAAATGGGGTTGTGCTGCCCTTTCCCCGCCAACTAAACACTATATCAGCAATTGTTGTTGCTGCATGTTGTAACTCCTCAGTACTACCCCAAAGGGATCAGTGCTAGCTGTGAATGACCTTTAAGACACCAAATGAAGTTATGCAGAGAAAATAGCTGATGCTTGTATTCTTTATTTGGCTTTAAACTATTTTTTTTTTGTATGTATGTTTTTTTATACCTGTGTCTTTGTTATTTTGTATTGTGCAACATTATGGCTGTTAACAGCCCTCTATAGTCCCCCCCCCCCCCCCCGCACCCACACTTCTTGTGACTAACAGACAAAACAGCAGATTAAAATCTTTGAAGATTAAAACTCATTTGGTACCAGCAAAGTCAATCAAAGGGCTTTACCCCCAGAATGTCAGACAGTCTAAGTAGATGTGAGTCTGGACGGACTCAAGACTAAATCCCCCTTCTCGATTCTGAAGCCCTCAGTCTGCTTTGCAACCACAAAGGGAGAAGGTAAACGGGATTACAAAAGGTACAGAGGGAAGCAGTTGAATGAACCCCTTCTGTTTCGGTGCTGCACTAAACTCCATACAGTTTGTAGCTTGCCTTAATTACAGTAAGCACTCAAATGACTATACAGCAAAAGAACTTTAGAGACTTTATTTATTATTTATATTTACTGCAAGGGAAACTCCCGGAACTACAATTCATGTACATCATGCTACTTGGCCTGGCCCACAACAAGCAAAGCAAATAGTGGTTGTGTATTGTGTTTCCCTTGAGTAAGTGAGTTTTGCTCACTTACACCTAACAAGACTATGTCCATGAGAGGAGCAGACTTCTTTACAATGTTGTGTAGAGGACAATGAAACTTGCAAAATGGAAGATCTACAGGAAGGTTATTACGCAGACACAGTGTGCTGAGATCCAAATCTGTGAATATAGGGCAAAGAAGGACTCAAAGTAACCATTTGTGCGTGTGTGTGTGTGTGTGTGTGTGTGTGTGTGTGTGTGTGTGTGTGTGTGTGTGTGTGTGTGAATGAATGTGTGTATTTGATTGTGTGTGCGTGTGTAGATCTGTCAACTTCAGTGATAATGCAAGTACGTGTTCCGTCTTGTGCAAAGACCTGCAGACATCAAGTTACTATCAGTTACCCTCTCTATCTGCCCGCATGTCAAAGAGTACTTTAAGCCCCAAACAACTCTACCTATAGGCAAACACACCAAAGACACATCTGTGAATGTCAGTAAAGTTACTTACCTACAGTATTCCCCGTGCACAATTAACAGTTCCCTGCTAACATGTCTTTATAACCCACACAAACAAATGCAACTGGAATAATTGTTTGTCAAATAGAATACATTGAAGATAACCAAAATTATTTTCGATTTCGTTCTGTGATTGTTCTTTTTTTCCCTGTTTATTTTGGGAAGCCTTTTGTTGCCATTCATTCTTTTTTTTTAATTTTGTGAACGTATTTGTACAAATGGAAAGAGTGATATTATCATTAAATGAATATCCAAAAACAAAACGGGTCAAGTTGTCTTTTTTGTAGTTTCCACCTTTTTGCTTGTAAGAGGAAGGATTAGATTGACAGGCAACAGAGGGGATTATGTTTGTCATTAACTTCCCTTTCCTTTTAAGCCATCACTCAACGGCGCGAGGGGAGAGATCACAGGAGGGGGAGTCCAAGAAAGAGAGAAGGGAACAAAGGTACAAGTGTAGGTGTAATTATGCTGGATCTCAACCACACATAAGTTTGTGTGTGTGTCTGTGTGTACATGCGCGTGTGTATTTGTGCTTAATACATTTCAATACTGGTACAAGTTCTTTGAGCTAAATGCTAATGTTAGCATGCTCACAATGACAATGCCAACATGCTGATGTTAATCAGGTATAATGTTTACACAGGCGGCAACTTCTGATTCTGACAAGTGAAGCTAATGGAGTGCCTTAAACTGGCATTCATTCTAATGAACAGCAGGGGGCGACTCCTCTGGTAGCAAAAATAAGGCTGATTGTATCGAAGTCTATGAGAAAATGACCCTACCTCTCACGTAATTTTATTACCTCAGTTAACATTGTAAACATGAGTTTATGGTCTCAATCGCTAGATTAAAGTCCTCTTCAATACAACATGATTTAGTAAAATATGGTACCATTTAGAGTAAAATAGACCATAAAGCAGAGTATGCTTTAGGGCACAGCTACCTTAGATTGACAGTTTGATACCACTTTGTTGTCCTTGTTTTTGTCTTAAAACTGTAACCTCATATTTACCCATGCCGCTAGCATGGGTAAATATTGTTAAAATCATCCAACCCCAATTTCCAAGGTGATGTGATTAATAATGAATGTGTTCTATAAAATGATTTGATTCTCTTTGCTACATTCAACAGTGCACCAACATCCTAAAGACTGTTTAATGTGTGCTTTCAATGGACAATAGGTTTTGGAATTATTCCATGCCAGCAGTGAGCTGAAGGCAAAATGGAAATAAAGATTATGATTGAAAACACTTGTCGTTAAGGTTGTAATTGTATTTAACCATTGAAAATGACTCACTGGTCTCAGCCTAATGAGTGAGCATTGTTTGCAAACCCACACAATAAATACGCTGACCACCGATGCGTTTTATAGGAAAGATGCTGGTAGGGGATTGATTCAGCATGCACGCACATACACCCACGCCTACAAACAAACAAACGCATGCATGTACTGGCCCATAGCTGGGAGCTGTTGTGCAAGGTCCCATGCTAACAACACAAACCCATAAAACAGCACCACTCCTGTCAGGGAGGCCCTATTATATCAACAAGCTTAGAGAGAGCAAACTTCCTAGTGACATAAAAAGGAGAAACCCCCTGGGGGTCAATACGTTTAAACTTCTTTGTCCTTCCTCCACTGTTTTAAAGGAACAGCGTGTAGCATTTAGTGGATCTATTTGGCAGAAATATAATATAATATTATCAAGTATGTTTCCTTTAGTGAACAATCACCTGAAAATAAGATTCGCTGTGTATCCGTTACCTTAGAATGAGTCATTTAGCTATACTCCTACGCTCTAGAAAAGACATGGAGAAGTTTCCGTTGGTTACAATCTGCAACCTTACTGCTACATGTCGCCAGATCCTACACACTAGACCTTTAACCTCCATGCGTCCTGAATTTAAAAAATAATAAACATCTTTTTTTTAAGTTGTAAAGGAATGAAGCCTGTTTAAGCCTCTCATCTGATTAAAATGGAATGAGTCTGTCTGTATGTATGTCTGTCCTTCAAGTCTTAAACAACTGTTCAACCCATCTATACGTAAATAATGGATACACTGGGTGGACTCCATGTAAAAAGGACTGATAGGATACGTAGATGATGTCAGATAATAATAATACCTGCAGCTGAAAGAATGCATGCATGTTTCTGTCTCTCTCTCTCTGGACAGGCATCTGCAAATGGTCATGTATGTAAATAAGAGAAGGAGAACAGAGCGCGCGCGTGTGTGTGTCTGTTTCTCTCCTTTCCTTCCATAAAACAGTCCTTCTTTTCTTTCCCTGGCTTTAAGAGAAACCTGGTCCCTGGATGAGGTCCAACTTTTACACTCACACTGCTCAATGGCCCCTATTGTAGTTTCAAGGGACCTTTTTTCACAATCATCAACCCCCCCAAAAAAAATTCCACACGGAATTATTTCTGAGTAAATATTTTTTCGCTCCCCTCCTTTCTGTCGCTCTCTCTTACTCTCTATTTTTAAGTTAAGAGGCTATGCAGCCAAGGACAATGTGTTAAAGCAGCAGGTGATGTGGTTGCAAGTAGCTTTTGTATTTGCTCTGCATTTCCCAATATCTTATTCAAATGACTTCTTTTTTTTCTGCCTCTGTTTTTCCATCTTCCAAATATCCCTCCGGCCCTTTCAGCACAGCTGACCCCCCAGTAACCTCAAACCATCTCTCCAACATCAGCCAAGAGTATTTAGTCAGCAGTTGGGAGCATGAAATCAAGTCTTCAAAAATCACAAGATGAAGCACTGAACTGGTCATAAACTAAAAAAAAACAACTTTTAAAATTCCTCCCAACACAAATAATAATTTGAAATCTCAAGCTTTTATTCTCTTATTTAGTTTCTGTGATGTTGCTACGTGCTAATCAACAAGAGCCAGGGAGTTTAAAAGAGGGAATTGAAGCAGCAGAGAGTAGAAGAGCAGAGACGGAAAAGAAGACCCGAGTAGAGAAAACACACCACCACTTTGTTTTTGGAACCTGGCTCTCTGGCTCCAGTTTTTGGCCCTCTGCTTGTTTCCCTATACAGCACTCGCTCCAACTCTCCTGCCCCACATCCCACCTTCCCTCCCTCTACATCTTTCTGAAGGACTAATAACAGTCCTGTCATGCATACAGCTGCCAGTCCGTGCCAGCAGATGGCCCAGATGCTGCTCTGACAAAAAGCAGTGTGCAGAAAGCTGAGAAGTGAAAGAGAAAGAAAAACAGGAAAAAAAAGAAGGAAAAAAAAAGGAAGAATTTGAATTTGGTTAGTTCTTGGCGCCATACGTTAGCAGGCACACATGCAATTAATTTCAAGTGCTGTTTAATAGATTATTAGATATAAAAACAAACTGCAGTGTGATTTACCTAGTGCAAATATTTTTCTTCCATCCTAGGCTTGTCATTTGCGTCTTTTTCACTCATTGTCTCCGCCCCTCAGTAGAATATACTGGAATCGGACAATGAAAGCTGGCAGGTAAGTAATGTATAATCGGAGCGAATCAGGGTCATACATTTGTGTAAATATGGCTCTATGCAGGGCCGACCTGTGGCCTAAGCAAAATAGGCATCTGCTTTGGGCCATATTCAATCGAGGGAGGCGCTTATATGTGCATTTGGTTGCGTTCCTGAGGCTGGATCCAAGATTGAGGATATCAGTTTAGAGTTTAACAACAGCTGTAGAGAAACCTGGTCCCAACTCAAGATCTGAAAACGTTACCCTTTCGGCTGTTCTGTCTCTTCATCTTGGAGTCTCACTTGTCTGTGGATGACTACAACAAACTGTCATGTCATGGATCATGTCATAGATGATCGCTAAGGCTGTAAAGATTATTTTTATACATTAATCTGCTCATCTTCAAATAATCGATTCATCATTTAATCTATGAAATGTTAAAGATAGGTAATAATACTTCCCATACAACTTCCCTTAGCACAAGGTGATGTCTCCACATGACTTGGTTTTGTTTTGTTCATCCAAAAGTCCTAAACTTAACGATATTCAGTTAGTGACTTTTTTTTTTTATCATTATTTTTGCATGAGAAATGACTGAAATAAACTGATTATCAAGAAAGTTGACAAATATTGTTCTGTCAATAGATTAATCATAATCGTTTAAGCTCTAATAATCGCCATAATTGAGTTGAGGAGGAAGTGAGAATAAAAAGAAAGCACAAATGTGTTTTTGTCCTGATGTGACACAGTTTTCTAAAATGATAATTATTTGGAAGATTAGAAATCCCAAAAACCCAGTGCAGCTGAGGGATCTTAATTAGTAGATAATCTCACATATGTGGAAAAACGTGTTCATAGTAAACTTTAAGACAAAAACAGATGTAGAGGAGAACACTGCAGTGTTAGACTGTAAAGTTTGTGTTTTAATACTCACTGACTCCTTTATCCAGATTTTACAGAACCTGCAGTAAATTATATTAAGTATTTTAGGACCCCAAAGAAAAATATGATTTAGTGCCACAAAAAGGCTTAGGCTGGTGTTACTGTAGGTTTATAGAAGTAGAAAGAAAGCCGAGCTTCACGAGCACAAGGTGTTGAAAGACTCAAAGCAAAATATAAACATCAAATGGGGAAACCTGAAATGGAGAGTGATTATCCAACCAATGCTGTAAGATAAGAAGGAGAGGATGGAAAGAATTAGACGAAATTAAAGAGGTGGAGCGATGATGAAGTGCGAGGGGAGAGGGACGCCGTTACTGGCTGAGTCCAAGCAGCGCCACATGCCGTGAAATGCTTACCCGTCTTTGGAAATGGGTAGTGGAGGTGTTGAGTTTGTGTGTGTGTGTGTGTGTGTGTGTGTGTGTGTGTGTGTGTGTGTGTGCGTGCGCAACAGACAGCAGTGGCTTTTAAGAGCACCTAAACAGAACAGCCTGTCACCGCTGGAAAGCAACTCAAGTGTGCGACTCATTTCAAAGGAATGGAGGGACGGCGGGTGGAGGAACTTTATTTATTCAGAAAAATATAAGCAAATGAGAATTAACGAAGAGGAGGGGAGGCGGTGGAGGGGAGGCGGTGGACAGAGAGGCGGTGGTTGAGGGTGAAAGGGGTGCAGGAGGAGGTCAAGTACGAGCATATAGTGGTTGAAAACTGTTCCATCTTTAAAAACGCTAGAAGAGTCGGTCAAATCCAAATAAGCTCCCTAAGACTGGTCGATGAAGCTCGTAGCTCAAGCGTATCATTTTTCAAACTAATCAAATCCAGTACTAGAGTAAGCGCATGTAAGAATAGCTTACAGCACTCTCTAACTTTAACTGGCTGGAGGGCACAGTTTCTTGGCTTGTCGTTTTTACCGAATCAAAAACTAGCTATAAACATCTGGATGCAAATGCACAATTCATTGATAAGAATTAAACTTCTAAATTAAATTTCTTTGAGGTCAACAAGACTCTTGTCATGATAGCTCTGAGGAAGGTTGCTGGCCTCTCATGGTGTTTGTAAGAAAACAGCTGTGATTAAAAGTGATGACGGTCCGAGCAGCTGTTCATGGAGCCGGTAGTTAGAAACAACAAAGGCAAGCAAAGAGGCCCAAACTCAGTGGTGAATTCCAGTGACTGTCACCAACAGTTACAGTTGCCGTGCACTATCGTTGGGCAGGCCTCAAGCTTCAGACAATGCTTTCTTGTTTGACGGGGGGCCAAAACCTCAACACTTCCAACCAAAACCATCTCCAGACAAACGGAAGAGGAACACGGGACAATTGACAGTAACTGAGCGGTCATCATTTCTGGGTTGCCTGAAAAAAAATTCGACCCAAATCTCCCATCTCAACAACTAAAACAAGACAAAACAATCTCTCATGCACTTATACGCTTCTTCTTTCAACAGGAGGCAAACGATCTGGACACAGTGGCTTGTTTGACTTGGAAACCATCGTTTACTATTTCCTCTCTCTCTCCCTCTAGTCTCTTCATTCCTCCATTTGTCCTTTTTCCAAGACAGCAACTTTTTAAGAGCCAAAAACCTGAAGCACTAACAAAACAGCAGAAGCATAACGTCCATAACTTAAGAGTAGCACAGTGACTGCTGGTGTCCCCCCCAAAGACACCAGCAGACATTCATCAAACACTGCTGTGTACACATCCTGCGCTAACTTTCAAACTCTACTTGCATCATGGCTGCACTGTGTATACACATCTGCAGATTCCATGTTGTTTTGTGGCTTGAGCTCCTGTGTAATCTCAAACTGAGCTGAGCTATGCCATAACTTGGGTGGGCATTGGACGGGTACGGGCAAGTGAAGAAAAAAAAAAAAAAAAAGCATTCCACTCAAATTATTAGCTCTACCAACATCAATACAAATAGCTATACGTCACATTTTGGAAATAAAGCAACGCCACCTTTAGAGAATTTATGTAGTTTAAAGGTTGGCACTTAGATGAGGAATACTGCATATTATTCAAATTGGATTTAAATAATTTCTTCACCATCTGAGCGCTGTGTGTGTGTGTGTGTGTGTGTGTGTGTGTGTGTGTGTGTGTGTGTGTGTGTGTGTGTGTGTGTGGTGGGTGGCGACAGGCACGGATTATGTGCCTGTAATCCTTTTCATCACAGTAGGTGCTCATGCTGTCTCCGTGTTCGACAGCATGATTTACATACTTATATCTCTAACAGGATGGGAACCCACCCCCCACGTCTGAGTGGATTAGATGCTACAAGTAAGTTTTGTATGCATTGTTTTCATGTGCAAAACATGGAATAATATCACAAAAAGCTTTGAAACGAGTGACGCAAGCTAGTAACCGGTTAAAAGACGTATTAAACGATCGCCTTAAACTACGTGAACAGAGTGTTCTGTCCTAATGTGTTCTGGCACAACGGTTGACGTCTATAATCCGCATCAGTCACACTAATGCCATTTCCCCCAAACACATATCCACATCCAGCCCAAACACAAGTCTTCACCGGCGGATCATAATAATAGCCGGCTCAAACATCCTGCTGCCACAGGGCTGGGGGCCACCTGACCTCTGACCCCTGCATGTGAACTCCAACTCGACAGGAATGGGCCCGTCAACTTCCGGCCAACAAACACCTGTTTGTTTTCTAACCGCTAATAACACTGAGAGGGAGGGAGTGAGTCATTACACTCAAAATGTTGATCTGCTAATCCTGTCCGTAGGGAGGGTCTGGACAGCCACAAGTGTCTAGCTGCTGATTAGGAGTGAGCTGGTGAATGAGTAGCAGACCAGGATAACGTTGATTTCTACAGACGGTTGTCTGGTAATTAGGAAGCTGGTTTACATATCCTGAGCTGTCGGGGGCTAAACGTTGACAAAGACACAGTTATAGATCTGAAGTCTACAGCGTCAAAATTTGTCTTTGAGGTCAACTTTGACAGGTCGGCTTGTGCAAACTCAAACGTGCTTAAAATAAACCGTATTTAATAGCAAGGTAGATCCTGTCGATGATGGAGATTACAGAACACAGACTTAGCAAAAAGCACTTTTTTTCAAATGTAATTATTTTCACACCGTGGACAATGGACCACAATGAAATAAGTATTGGACTTTATTGTGTAACTCTTGTAGTGGTGTGTTTGTCCTTCTCATTAAGTAAAAAACAAAAAAAGCTGAATTAATTATGCATGTTTGATTTTTGTGCGTCTTCCCCATAACTCAGCTCGTGAATCTAATGCTTTTTGGTAAACGTCTCTCAAAGCTCAGAAATATTTGTTAGAAGTGCAAAAGTTTGCAGCTGCAGTGCCGAGCAACAATAATATCTTTTACATGAAAAATAAGTGGACAAAAAAAATGGTCAATGCAAACGATTAGCTTTCTGACGCAAGTTGACTTTCATGCTGGACTGATCAAGTCAATGCTATGTTTTGGGAAAATGATAGGCAGTAATTTAAAGTATACTCAATTTGTATTTCATGAGCTAAAACATGCTAAACCACCAGTATGGCCCTTTAAGTATGACCCAAGCTCTTCACTGCCTCAGTATGTGGACCCGCAGCCACAGCCGACCTCGGTCTGGTCCAGTTGCAGTGACGGATGTGACGGAACAGCCACTTACAGCCCACAGCTCCCCAAAGCCTGGCCAGGGTCGGAGAGGGCATTTATGGAGAGAGAGAGAGAGAGAGCGAGAGGGTGGTGTGCTGGGCTGGGTGGTGCGATGGTCACAACAACAGAGTGAAAAACTAGTCACCGCACAAGGCAAACATAAACATGGGACACCCGCTGGGCAGGTTGACGCCGCGTGCCTGTGTGGGTGCCTGCCAGCCCAGGCTGTGGGCACGGACGCCGAGCACACCAGTGGGCACCTCGAGTCGATGGGTTCATCCCTGTGGAAAGTCTGCATCAGCCCGCATGGAGCCCACTAAGAGAAGGTAGCGATTCACCAGACCACCCCCCCCCCCCCCCCCCCACACACACACACACACACACACACACACACACACACACACACACACACACACACACACACACACACACACACACACACACACACACACACACACACACCAATGTAGCCATCACTTCCCAAGTGACCACAAGCTAAATGTATCCTCCATGCACAGCAGAAAATAGCATAACTGTGGGGAGGGAGGCGAAGGAGAGGAGTAGGGGGGGGAGGCTGATATGAAGACATAAAAGTAGAGGGTTGAGATGGAGGACGGAGAAGTGATGAATGGGCAAAATAGGACGGGAGTTATTATGGCGTGACCAAAGGGGGAAACAACTTCATAAAGCAATGAGTATCAAATGCAAGATAAGGGCGAAGACATGAAGACACTGAAGGAGGGTCTGAAAGATGGATGGACAGATGAAGAAAATGGGGAGGGGGGGGGGTCTCTCCAGTTCAACCGCCACATATTTTCCCTTTGAAAAAGGATATAATTTACACAAACCCAGTGAAGGTCATGAGCAGAGCATGCAGTGCCAACTCCATCCCAGAAGCCAAAAAATCTTTTCTTCCCCCTTTCCTTTTCTGTCCGTCCTTCTTTCGATCTCTCTTTCTGTCTCTATAAGCATCCTTTCCATCTATTTTTATGGGACCTACTCCAATCACTGTGGATTTTAGGTTGAGAGATGCTTGCGTGTGTTCGTGTGTGTGTGTGTGTGTGTGTGTGTGTGTGTGTGTGTGTGTGTGTGTGTGTGTGTGTGTGTGTGTGTGTGTGTGTGTGTGTGTGTGTGTGTGTGTGTGTTACTCAAAGACTGTGTCTTTTAGCAATCTTTTGGTTTTTGCAGCGCGCGGTTGGCAGGAAGTGGTGTTCCACTTCAGTTTCAACGTCTTGCATCCCCCATCTTTATTACGGTCAAAACACAGAGAATGGTATAACAGCAATAGTGGAATGGGCATAGTATGGCATACAGGCCAGGGAAAGGAAGGATTTTAGACATAAAGGCATTATGACCGGGGGGGTGTGAGCAAAGAGTAAAAGAATAAAAAGCCAGATTGTCAGTGTTCTTCGCTACGGCAAATATTGCTCAGAACACTCGCACAAATGCACAAAAAGTCACATCAGGCAGCATTTGCCACACTGTTATGCTAATATTATATGACGAAGACAGATACCACTGAAGAAAACATTGTGACATGACCTCTTCCTCTGACCAGCATGGAACAGAGCAGCAGAGTGACATTTCTGCAGGCCAGACGAGGTCAGATGTCAGTTCAAAGTGTAAAGACATATGTTGACAAAAGGTTGGCGTTGAAGTTCGGAAGACACAAATGACTGAACTCGCTACATGTGTTTATAGGCGTGTTAGCTGGCACAGTAGCTAGCTCGTGCGTGGAGACGGCGCTGCAGTCCGCCAGCTCACAGCTGTGAGTCCCCACAGCTTCACAGAAGCAGTGGGCCGTGGACGCGCCATTATGGCCAGGATGTGTGGAGAACAGTTAAGAATAACACAGGCCACCTCACCACAGTGCACGTGTGTATGAATTTCTCTCGCCATCGGTCCATCAAGCCTGTGTTGTTGTTTTTTTCAGTCGAGTGCTAATGAAAGCTCTGCTCCTCTAGAACGCCACCCAGGCAGGTCAGAGTGAAAGACCCGGTAGATCCCAAAGCTTTGTCCCTCCGGCCTCTGAGGAACAAGTGGTCCCTTAAATATTTTTCCAGCGACAGGACCTCCTTCTGTCTCTGGGCTGGTCTTTTGGTCAAACATGTTTGTCCAAGGTGCTTTGTGAAAGAGTTGCTCTTTCACTCTCACTCCAAGGCCTAATCCACACAGCTGGCTTATAAAGAAACCCACTGGAAAGGAAAAACAGCAGGATACAGCAAACATGGAGGTACCAAACTGAGCAGGCACATCTGCTTTACAATGTCTGTTTTTCAGTGGCAAAACACTCCCTACTTCCTGGTTTGAAATGGAAAATAGAAACTAAAGGAATAAAGCTGATAGAGAGACATATCTTTCAACAGAAGACATTGTGACTACACTCAGAATGCCGTGACTCATTTAAACTAAACTGACGAGCAACTGAATCAAAAATGAAAACAAAGAAAAGAAGAAGTGGAACTCACACTGTTGATTTTAAAGTGTTTCTAGCTACTATCTTGTTAAAGTATCACCTGAATGCATGGCTAAATACAGACACGGATGATTAAGTCTACGTCACTCCATCTGTCAAATGCTGCTGAGTGATGATGAATACTGTTTGGCGATGGTCTACGTGCGCTGAAAAGGGTAAAGAAGACCCGTCCAGGCATGTACGTGCCTATGACAGCATGGCATGTACTATGAGAATGTGTGTGTGTGTGTGTGTGTGTGTGTGTGTGTGTGTGTGTGTGTGTGTGTGTGTGTGTGTGTGTGTGTGTGTGTGTGTGTGTGTGCGTATATAGGAATTCAGCCCCTCCAGCTCACAATTGGGCAGCTGTGTGAGAAACACCTGTGCACCCCTCAATATACACACACACACACACACACACACACACACACACACACACACACACACACACACACACACACACACACACACACACACACACACACACACACACAAAGTGCACAGGAAGAGTTCCCCTATGTTGGAGTTAATGGATTTGGCAAATCTCTCCCTGTGCCCCCCCCCACCACCACACACACACACACACACACACACACACACATTTCAATAGATAATAGACCTGGACAGAAACCACTTTCAGTTGACTTTTGCAATGGGAGAGAAAATTCACTGACTTATACATTATATATATTGGAGACGGCACACCACAGCAGGCCACCTCTTCATAATCATCCATGTAGTTCTGTTCGGCAGCTCCATTTTCACCCTGAGGCCACAATTTAACAGCTACTGAATTGGAACGGCATATCAACATGCTAAATGAGTCTCGTAATGTACCAAGGATGCCTTAAACTTAAAACAGTTTCTCTAAATCAACAATCATGATGAAGTCTGCTTTCCTCATCTTTTGTGGCAGGAGGGAAAAAAGAATATATTGGACAAAAGACGACAAAGGCACAATAGAGGGCTTACACTCCCAACTCTTACAAGACTCCCACTTGTCCCCAACTCTTCAGTCCTCTGCCACCGCAGCCTCGCACAAAGCCTTCAGACTGACTAATTGACCTTGCTGAAATAATGTTAGCCGGCTTCAAACAGAGGACCTTCAGTTGATGTTAGAGCAGAAAGGTCCACAGAGGTTTCCTTAAGAGCACACAGACTATAGACCAACTGGTGTTCCCCCCTGAGGGTCCTCCATCTTTTCTTCTCTTCTCCCACTCCAACTTGCTCTGCACAATGGAGAACTATTTTTCCTGGCCACTATCACCTTCTCAACTCTCCCACCAATTACATTTTGATGACATTTTTATGTCTTTTTGTCAACCTTTGGCAGAAAAAAAAAAAAAAAACGGGAGGCAGTGCAGGTGCAGAGCAGCTTTTGTTGTCATAACATTTCCATCGAGACAAGAGAAATCTGACAGCGTTCAGTCCTTTCTCGGCTATTTTCCTCTCGGTTGACCATGCACCATTACACACACACACACACACACACACACACACACACACACACACACACACACACACACACACATGAACATAAACACATCTAGTACTTATAAGACAACAATTCAACCTGTGTGTCTCAACCTCTGGTGTGTCAACACCATTGAAACACGGTGAGGCATTAAAGCATCCAGTCTTTTGACCAGTTTTGCAACAGTGAGCAGCAGCCTGCTTCAGCACTTTTCCCATTAAACTAAGCGTGGCGTATTACTCCTGCCTCAATGACACACACATGTTTCCACAGCGCAGGCAGACAAATAGGGCCACATGGGAAGTGACATCAGCAAGGAGCACACGTGGCCCACCTGCCAATCGCCGAGACTTTCCCCTTCTGTTCTTTCCTTTTCAGACGGCCGTTCTGCCAATGATGGCCACAGGATCACTGGTTTCTATCATGGAAACATGATCATATAGGAGAATACAATGAGCAGACAATCCACCTAGCCTGCTCTCCCTATAAAACGATAGGAAAAGTCTGCTCACTCAAAAGGAGGACTTGCTATTGAGCCAGATGTGGATGAGAGTTTTTACACAGATCATTCACAGATGTGAAAAAGCCACTGGCTAGAGATAATATGAGATTAGCTTTGGCATCACTATTGGCAGTAACACTTGTTTTGTTTTTGGCTGAATAGGAAATGAAACGATGACTCCGGTGTTTAAGAACCAAACATAATGGGATAATTGGCTGCTTAAATGTTTCTGGAGCAGGTGCATTTTACTTCATCATTGATTCACGCACAATTTTGCACAACAACAGAAGAATAGTTGGAACGGTGAAAAGACCCTTTACAGCTGTCCAACCAATCAAAACGTTGTATGATGTACAGTAGGTTCAAACACTATTCCCAAGAGAGGCTAACCTTAGAAGTTTTTTTCAAAATATGCAAATACCAAGTTAGGTCTCCAGGATATAAAGAGCAGATTACAGTTAACGAAAGTACACAGAGTTCTAGAGTGCTGTGGACAGATGAGGCGAAGATCAGCATGTACAGTACCAGATTGATGGGAAGACATGGACAAAAAAAAGGAACATCTCAAGATCAAATAAATACTGCCTCATCTGTCAAACATTGGGAAGGTGGTCTTTTACCTTGGTCCCCTCTGACAATGGTTATAAGAGGAGTGCAGAAACTTCTAGCCTGCTCAGATGTTAGCAAATGCAGCAAAAGTCATTGGACAATACATCATCGTGCAGCAGAACAATGATTTTAAAGCCAAGGCAATTGTGTTTGGGACACTGTATTCTCACAGCTCATCTGATTTGGATTTAAACGCCATCAAATTGGAGCTGAAAGTCATCCTTTATTCATTGCAATCTGCTGGAGAACAGAGCCTACAGAACACGAAATGTGTCTGATACTTATGGATCGCATTAGAGGCTTCAACCGCTTTGGATCAAATGGAGACTCGGTTTCATCTTAGACTGTGTATTTTTAGAGGGTCTATCTGCATCTGTACATATGAATCAACTCCTGCTTGTCTGCGTGCATCAATAAAGCAGTCTCTCCATCACTCCCTTTGTACCTTTATTATTCTTTGTAAGGCTATGAGGTGTGCGGTGACATGCTGCCAATCTGCAGTAGTCCCAGAGGCAGCAGCGGAGGCCAGGCTGCAGGGCAGAGGAAACCCTCTGCTAATGGGAAACACACTTCTCCCCATCGCTCAAATTGCTCTTTCTACCACAGCAGAGAGAGGTGGCAGGCGTCCAGGAGGTGACTGGCGTCCAGAAGCGAGGCATGATCTAAAAACGGGAGCCCTGCCGCGCCACGGTTCCTGATTCTCGTGAAAGGGACAATCATGAGTCTTATAAAACACATGCATGTGTTGAAAAGGAGTCTAGGAGGAAGAAGAGGGGGGGCGTATAAAAACGCATAAACAGAAAGAGAGTAAGACATAGCAGATCAAATGAATAAGTAAAGGAAACAAATAGCAAAAAGTTGAAATGGAGAAGGCTTGGTAAACAGATATATACTATATAATACTGAAGAAAATGATATAACACATGGGGCACAGAAGAAACCTTGTGGATTTTCACATAAGCTACTCCTAGTTTGGATGATCTCATTGAACCTGCCATTGCAGCCCCTCCAGAAATAGCATCCCATTACATTGATACTTAATAGCACTGTGTTTATTCATTTCCTAGCATTGCATCCGTCTGTTGTGAATAATAATGGACTGTGCTGTTTCCACTTTGGCCCTGCATCTACTAGCCAAACCCTGTCTTCTGCACATCTCTATCATATGCTCCGTTCCTGGATATCTACCCCATAGAACAGGAGAACGGTGCTGAAATGGACTTGGTATGGCCTAAAGTAGACTTTTGGTAGGGCAAAGATCCCAAACGTTATTGCTAGTGCATTTTTAATAAAAAGGAGGAAAAAGGGCATTTTTCCAGATGTTGGAAAATATGCTATTTCTGCAGCTGCAAGTGCACCTCCGCTGCCGTTTTGTGAAAGATGGAAAGTGAAGTCTGACACTGTCTCAAACACTGAGACAGTCATTTTTGCAATTACCTTAACAACATTAAGACGTGCCCGACATAATGCAGAGCAGCTTCCCTTGACAAATCATCTCCAGTTTAGTCTGCATGAAATTCTAATCCAAACCATAAAAGAAAATAAAGGTGAATGGAAGAAAAGAAGGGGGTGAGGTAGTGAGGCAGGAGGTAGCTGAAGGTGGGAGGGGGGAGAGTTTTTTCTATTTTTCCTTCTGTGGCGAGTTCACACAAAAGGGTCCTTCTGATCCCTGGAGTGCTGAGCACATACCTGCGGGATGAAATCAAAACCCTCTGTGAATTATATTAAATATCCCCTGCCAAACGCTCCACATACTTCCATGTGTTTTTACCAGTGCGGAGGGGCTCCATTAGGCTTTGCTCTATAAAAAAAAAAAAAAAAAAAAAAAAAAAAAACTTAATTAGAATCCCAGACACCGGCACCTTCAAAAACTCAGCTCCCTCACTCCATTTCGTCTGTGCAGGACAAAAAGAAAGAACAGTGAGGAACAGAGGCGTGAGGACAAATGGGAACAAACAGGTCTAATAGGTGTACAGATATGGATTAAAAAAAAAAGGATTCACTGAAGAATAGCGGCTGTATTTTTGACAGGATATAAGGGAATAGGAATAAAAAGGCCATTTGCTCTGGTAGTTGATCACAGGGCATGAAAGAGGAACAGATGACTTCTTCAATGAGGTGTTATGGAGTAAAAGGCTGTTGCCACGTGGGCTTCAATGAAAAGGCCGTTAAAGCTCACAGAGGAACGATATCTAAAAAAAAATATATCTTAAAAAAAAAAGAGGGGATTTCAGAGTTCCCTCCTCCTCCTTTCTCGTCCTCTTTTCCTGGTCAAACTCCCCCTGGACTGAATCACAAACTGAAACCCCAAATGACTAACAGATTCCAGGCACCATGTTTCAACTGTCAGAACGCAGAGTTTAGCTTCTTTGACAGGGCGTGTGCGGTCACATCTTTACCCTACACCCTCCCCCCCCCCAAGGCCATCCTGGAGAGGGGGTGCAGCAGCTCAACTATCAACTTGACTCTGAGGTTCACCTGAAGATTGTAGTTTTTGCCTTTACCTCCACCTTAAACATGACTTCCCGAGCTGTACCCCAAACAACAAAGCTCCTATCTGTTCTCCCGTATGGAGTGAACTTTGAGAAAGGGGCAAGGTCAAACGATTGTTGAAACATTCTGTGGCATTTTTTTGGTTCTGGTTGTGTTAGCGCTGCTGCAGCTGCACCTAATCCCAACAGGAAAGCCTTCATCTGGGACTGATTTTAGAGCGCCAGGGCCAGGATGGGAGAAAAGAGGGGGGAGTAAAAAGGCCGATTCCCTTCTGGGGCACAAGGCATCTTCTCAATCCGTCTGATTAAAGGGAGTTTGGCTCAATTACACCCAATGACTGGGCCCCGCTCCCAAGCACGACCCTGCTAGGAAAACACACAGGAATAGAATGTGGAGAGTCAATAGAGGGTGTGAGTACGTGCATCACACCTGGGGCGCTCCCATGCAGCTACCGCAAAACGTCTCTCTTTTCTCGACTAAAGGCACAGCCTGTCAGCGGTTCCTGCCTCAGAGGGAGAGTTCTTTGCGTAAAACGTGACTGGGTTTGGGAAAATTGGCTTTCCAGGGACAGGCTCACGTCCTCTCCAATCGGCAGCGTGGACACCGGTGGGCATCGGGGTCCCGCCGGTCTGTTTTAATCAGACAGAGCAGCTGTGATGAGAAGTATACGACATGTCCACTTGTATGGGCTCATGTGCTTGAGAGGAGCAGAGCATTGGCAGTGACTGAGGACAATTACAAGGGTTAAGGCCAGAACTTTCTCCGAGATTCAAGTTCGGTCATGCTGAATTCTGACCCTCGGAGAGCGCTTTATGACACCATTACAAGCTATTTTACAGGCACACATCATCCAGACTTCGCCGTGTTAATGCTGAGTGCGGTGAATCTGTGTGTGTAGCTGCTAAAGCGGAGGAGTGTGGATAATTGTCATGACGTCTCGAGCGTTTACACGGCAAAGCTGGTTGCAATCGTGCCCAGTTGTAAAGTTCACTGATTGCAGCTGGCTTAGAGGCCCAATTAAACTCATTATTATAATTTGGGTTTATAAAAAGGGAAGAGGATGAGGGGGAGAGCGGTACACAGAAATACACGTTGTTCTCCAATGTCCAGATCTGTATGGAAAACAGGCAAGCACTAATAGCTAGCTCGGCACAGTTAAAAACACCCTTCTCAGGCCCATCACCCTACATCCCTCAATTTTTCAGTCTTCATTTCAGCCCAAAACCAAAAAATAAACATCCCCCCCCCCTCCATTATTCTCCATCCAAATTATATTCCACCCACAACCCCATTTTACTGGCTCAAGCTCCCGGGCCTCCTCATGTTGTGACACTCCAAAGAAAACAGTCCTACTGAATGTTGTGGACGAGCACAGCTAACCTGATACAAGCCAGCCCGCTGCTCCGATTACACAGCATGTTTACCACGGCCCTTTTAATTAAAAACAGGCAAGGAAAAAAAAAAAAAAAAAGAACAAATCCATCTTTATGTGCACCTCAAGGCCTAAAATGACAGGGAGGAAATGCCCCGTTTGGGATGTTTGACTTTGAGCTTCCTCAGCGGGAACGGTTCAATCTATCAAGTGCAAAGAAAAAATGGAGACAAGGTCTCCTTTTGATTATTGTGTAATGTATGTGTAATAGCTGCTTTGTTACACATAAGACACACAGGCACTGAGGCAATGCTGAACTAGAACAAAAGTATCCACAGAAAAGCCACCATGATAACAAACAGTTAAAACCCCGAAGGCCAAAGGGAACTCGAGGGCAGCCTGATGCAGAAAGCTGAACGAAACCTCCCTGCAAAGTCAGATACTGGATGAATAGTGGTAATAGTAACTTTTATTAAAAAAAGATATAGTAAGACTGAGTAAACAGCCAGCAATAACAAACATGTTGACCTTGACCATTACCTACAAACAGGCCAGCTATTTCTGTTTTCAGTGTTTGCTGATTGCACACTACGTCTAGGAGCTATTTAGCTCCACAAAGTCTTTGGCCGGCGCTGAGATGGATAGGACTAAATAAGTAGTAGTGATTATATTTTCCCCCCAATTTAACTCCTGAGGCCTTGTTTATTTATTGACAGTGTTCTGGATGTTCCCCACTGTGGAGATTAGCAGACAAGAATGAAACCTCGGCCGCTTTGGTCAAAAGCCCAGACGGGACCAAGAGAGAGAAAGGTTTAGGAAATATTGTAGCAAAGAAGCTTAAATGAGCAGGAAGGGGAAAAGCCAGAGTGGCAGTAAAGGGCAAGGTCTCATCTGCCGTTTGATTGCCTACCTGTTTTATATCAGTGCTGGTCTACAGGCATCTGGAGGGGATGTGGCCTTGGGAGCAATCGCTCCCTGACACACCATACCGGCATACGATAGCATGATTGAAGTGATTTAATACAGGACACACTGCAGCAATTATGTTCAATGAAAAATAATCACATTGAATGACTAGTGTTAAATTACAGGAAACCAAAATGGCTTTTTCTTAAACCCAAAGCTAATGCATCTAATGAATCTAATATGGATTCTATCAAGGAAGTGTGGACAGACACAGAAAGAAGGCATCAGCAACGCTTAACAGCTTGTCATCAGATGAGCAGAAATCCTCACTTTGCTGCTACATTCTCTTCAAGTTGTGCCATCATCACGACCACAAAACGGAGACTGCCGACACTAAATAAACTTCAACATTCCTCTGTCTGCCAGACACCAGGGAAACAAAACCTTGCAATAAAATTAACTAATTAACACTATCGTCTGTGGTTTTTCTCAGACACCCACTTCCTGATGTGCTGTTTTGTGATATTTTTCCAGACTTGTTACTAGTATGAAGATATGTATCACAATAAGCATGTTTGCTTTGGTAATAGGAAGAAAGAAAAATGTACCAACAGCGGCATCGGATATCCACCATTTCCATGTACAAGTATGCTGGCACCAAACAATGCGATGAATTCCAAAGATGCACTCAGACAGGCCACTATCTGTCTCACTCAAATGAAGGAGGAAGTGGAGGAAATGGAGATGAGTGGCGGAGCGGAGGGAGAGCGGAGAGTGTTATTTAGGACCCCGCTGTGTCAACTCCTACACGTCCATCACACACGCACACGCACGCACGCACGCACACACACACACACACACACACACACACACACACACACACACACACACACACACACACACACACACACACACACACACACACACACACACACACACACACAGCAAAGGGGAGGTAAAAACAATCACATTCCTAAGAGGCTGCTTCCCTGCTATAGTCTTGGGCATAATAAAAACAAACCGTATACTGCTTTTTACATAAATTTACATCGTATGTACTGTATATCGCCACACTTTCTGGTCCTTGCTGCAACCAAACATGGGCACATGCAGACTCTCATATATCTGTGCCAAAGAACAGATGTGGAATCTGTGCTGTCACAGCATTACCAAAGAGAGCTGTGAGCAGCTACCTTTCTGCCTTTTTACGGTAATAATAATTAGAATAAATGTATTTGATCCACCACAGCGTGCTGAATCGCCTGGCAGAGTACGGTCTGCTCCGGTTTGGAATGACTTGGCCCACCACACGGTCTATAATAGCACTAAAATGCATGATTTGGATCTAACAGAGGAACTCTCTCTCTCTCTCTCTCTCTCTCTCTCTCTCTCTCTCTCTCTCTCTCATCTGGAGCCCGGCCACGCTCCCCTCCGGTCCTCCGCTGCCCGTGTTTGGAAAAATAAACGGAGCGATTTTGGAGGAAGGTCACGGACAGAAATGACAAGCGGTGAGCTGAAGGAAGAAGTGATGATGTGTGTAAACCGCTGGCCTGACCCTTCGCAGTGATTATGGACAGAGGGGCGCAGAGAGAGGATAGGAGTCTCTGTGTGTGTGTGTCTCCAACCCAGGAAATGGCCGGAATGTGAGGGGACGGTGTCAAGAGCTCTGCACGCCCCTCCGGCTCCACAATGTGCAGAGACCCCTTCATACATCGCTCAATATATGCAACTAAAATGCCACACACCAATATCCACACAGCAGGCATTCAAGTACAACACAGTGTCAGTTATGGGAGGGGGGGGTACTCACCCGCTGGAGGTGCCGAGTGACATCGAGCTGACCGAAGAGTTCAGCTTCCTGCTGTCCCAAAGCCTGACCTCCCGACTACGCATCTACACACACACACACACACACACACACACACACACACACACACACACACACACACACACACCATGTGGAGTTAAGTACTGTCAACACAAACAATCATGTCAACAGGTGAGTTCAAACTAAATGAAACTCTCGAGTTATAAAGAAGATGACTTATGAATCATCATGATTTTTGCAGTAATGCATGATGGTAATTTGCACTCATTTATACTGTGTCCATCTGTCTGAGAGGCCAAGGCAATATATTGCATGGCATGCAATTGGTGCATGATAGTGAACATATGTCATTCTATTGTTTACTTTTCTGATGGCACTATATCGTGAACAAAGTTCACATTTTATGACTTGAACACTTAAAATGGTAGAGAGAAAATATTGTGAGCTTTAAGCAAATAAAGAGTGATTTCAGACACAGCCAGGGAATCTGAATTGACAACACATCCAAGTCTAACAGCTTAATAAGCAAACCTTGTTAAACTTCTGTATTCCTCCTAAAACATTAACCAATATTGTGTGTGTGTTGGTGTTGATAGTAGGTCTCATTTGTAACATTGTCTTTGATTAGTATTAATATTAATTGATTCATATTTTATTGGAATTGAAGGAACAACCTTGCTATTGTAGATCACATTTAACAAACAGCAACTTCAGTTCCTAACTAACTTATCAGTGTCGGTTCTCATGGTCAAACCCCAGAACTTGCGCACATGTTCTCGCTTCGTTAGATAATGACAGATTATAAATTAAGGACTCCTGGTCAATGCAAGATGTACAAAGAGTTTCTCACCATATCAAAGCCGGTGGTGAGTAAAAAGTCATCTCTGGCCCACAGGATGCGTGAGTCCTTGTTGTTCTGAAGGCTCTTGGCACTCTGCGGGACAAACGATGCAACATTTTCAAACAAGACGACACAATGACACAAATTAAATACATCTGCTTGATCCAAACTTCTTGAAGTCAATGCCTCTATGATGAAACCTATACTTTTAAAAATAACCTTGAGGAATAGTTCAAGATAACGATGGCAGTGATGAGTGAATGATTCGCAGGGAAGACAAAGAGACAGAGAAAGAGGGAAGACAGACCTCTGACAGATCCCTGTGGTTGGACAGAACAGGACTTGTCCCATGAAAGGAGCGCTTGTTATTGTTGACGTAGCAGACAAGGTGACTTCTGCCCCGAGTACATCTTAGATTACCAAACTGTGACTCTGCGTCTCTGTGTTCGTGGCACTGGAAATTTTGTTATGCCGTTTCCATGGGGAACGTGTGTCAAAACAGCGCTGCCGTTATGGGTTTGATAGGTGGTCTTCAAATGTAATAGCTAAAAACAACTGCAGACATTCAAAGGAGAGAATGTGCATGTTTGTAAAGACAACATGTAGAAGAGGAGCAAGTGGAAAGGTCCATGTCAGTAAGTTAATGTGCTGTGAAGTCATAGATTTACTGTAATTGTTAACATGAGGACAGAAGAAGAGACTGCCTTTGTCAATTAACCACTTCAAAGTGTGGTTTCTAAGTAACAGTCTTTAAACTGCCCTAAAATCATGCTATTTACATCCTAACTTCTTGTAGTGTCTCACAGTCAGTCAGTGGGTGAGCCCCTTGGTATCTGTGTACTAATTCTAGAGTTACAGTGAGCTTTCCCATAAGGCATAGAGGTCAGCGATGGGGTTTACATGGAACAGGAGCTGTTAGCCCCTTTGGCACACTGTGTCTCCCCAAATTACTGTTGTCATTTTTATGGCCACACTTCACCCTGAGGAGCGTGGCTGGACGGCTGCGTATGGCAAGAACACAGGGGCGTATTTTCTGAGGCTCAACACTCACAACCTTTGAACGGAGTGCCGCCTCATTCTTGCGTCACCGTTAAATTGCAGATGACAAATTGTGGAAAATAAATGGGGAGAACCTGAGCTGCCATGTTGCACCCCTGCACACGAGGTAGGTTACAGGGTAACAGGACTCTGCACTGCACAACCTCCGATGACGTACGGATATGTTTCAGTCCAACGGGCACTTGACAAATCTACAACCAAAGCGAACGGTTGGACAAATAGGGATGAACACAGAAATATTAAATCCAGCTTGAGCACATAGAGGGACACGAACATGTGGGCCCTATCAATTCTAGCTAAAAGCCCACTTCCTCTTCTCTATTTGCTGACGTCACTCTGGCCACACGCTGTGAGCCAAGTGGTTTGAGGATCGACTGCTGAAAGGGAGGAACGGAGGATCTGGTTAAATCTCTTTTAAACGGTCACGAAGGATTTCATCGCTGTTTGCTCTTCCCAAATCCTCTTTCCTCTCAGTGTGCTTCTGACTCCGATACATGAGGACAGTAAATGACACACACACACACACACACACACACACACACACACACACACACACACACACACACACACACACCAGCTTGCTCCGGGTGCAGCGGGAGTTACAGAGACAGAAGAAAATGGAGAATAAGGGCAGGATTTTTATGAAAATGAAGTTCACTCCCTCTCTTCCCCATGTAAGTACTTTAAAGCATTAGTGCTTATCTTGTTTAGTAGATATAGATATAGAGAAATGAGGCACTGATTTTAGAGTGCACTGACCTCACTGTAGGGGCAGAAGTCACCAGAGGCCCCACAGTATGATATTATTGCAATATTGCGATATGCTGAGTGTTGTGATATCAAACATAGCAATATTTTGTTTTATATTACCTATTTTCATTTGAAAATGATGTAGTTTGTCAACATCTGACTTATCTATTTTTCACTCAGTTCATCTCCCTTCAATCCATTTCTAAATGGCCTATAGCCAATGAATACAAATATTTATTATCATCATCATTAACTAAGTTATGTTCCTAATTTATGTACAGTTTATCTAGTTTTAGAGGTGTTAGTAGGCAGATTTTTTTCCAAAATGTTTGACTTTTCCACTAAATGTGAAGCTCTGGCTAAGATTCCGGTGCTGGGAGCATCCCAGTCAGTGAAGCAGAACAAACTATAAATCATCAAAGCTGTCACTTGAATGTGTGCTTATAGACCACACTGGTGGTTCAAACCAAGTGTATTGTTCTCAGCTATGAGAGGACTTGTGTCGTTTCATATGTTGAGAGCACATGCCGACAACAAATCACATTTTTTTTAAAAAGAAATTCCTCAGATGTGCACTTCTGCACCTCTCTCAGGGATGATGCGTCTCTGTCCATAGCAGTGTTTTATCGAACACCATCTGTATGCAATACAGATGATTTCTGGCTCCTGGTGCGTTCCCAAATAGCTTCATACACTAGGAGGAATTAGAAAACACTCCACTGATCCTGGCTTCTCAGACACGTTTCTGAAGGTGCACTACCAGAACACTGACGGAGTTGATAATAAGTCCTGGATTGAATAAACACTTAAATCGTTTCTCAAGATCATTTTTCAGCCCGCAGTCAGCCGGTATGCCTCGTGCAGGTAACTGGACTCATACATGCCCTGTTAGGTCCCTGGAAGTGAGTCATTTGAAAAATAACCAAGACGTACAAGAGAGGTCCAGAGTAAACAAAGACCTCCAGAAAAGCGATAGATCAGAAAAGAGCAGGGGAATGAGAACAGCTAAAGCCAGCACAGTATAAACAGACACGAAGGTAATTCATTGCCATTGAGCTGTTCACCACCGGCACCACGGGCCGATTTCCTTCCACGGGCAAGACAAGGCAGAGTTGGTACTCTGACCAAACTAGGAACCAGATGAGCTCCGACTATTTTAATCCGCTCGGGGTCTGTTTGACACTGGAACTGCTTTGAGGAGCCGTCCGATTCATATTTCTGGCTGCAAGCAGGAGATTCCAGTTGTCTTCATCATGTTACATGCAAGAGTAAACAGCATAAATTCTGCATCATCACTTTTTCCGCCATATTCAGCATGACTATTGCTGAGCACCAGATGAGAGTGTCAGTCTGTGTTCGTTAATATCCAACAAGATGAATAGAATCCTTTGAACAACACTAAGCTCATGTTCAGACTAAAGAAAACGCAGCCTCTTCATTCATTTCAATAGAGCAAGTCCACCGGCTCAGTGGTAGGCTCAGAAAGCTGTAATAGATGCAACAGATCCAGACATTTCACCCCAAAACATCAACCTGCTGGTGTTAGTCGGGGGATCACCATTTCATCGTCTGGGGACCATAAATGTCTGTACAAAATTTCGCAGCAATCCATCCAATATGTGGGTGTTTCAGCCTGTACCAAAGTGATGGACCGATCCGGCCAAAATTGTAGAGCCACGGCGTTAGTTTAGCTAAAAGCTTCAACATGTACACATTGTTACTTTAGACCTGACTGTAAAGTGGGGAGGACAAAAAGACAAATTACTCCTTCAGGGAGTCAATAAAAAAAAAAAAAACTCTGAAAATATATCACCTTTCTATGAACCGCCTCTGGAGCAGACGGGCTTAGTTTTGCCATTACAGCATCCCTCAGGCCTTCACTACGCCGCCCCAGCCAACCAGCTTCAGGCCTGAAGGCAAATAAACCGGCCTGACGTCCCTCACTGCGGACAGCTACGCATGCTCCATAGATCACACTGCCATGATGTCATCCTTCACCCGGATATGAAGGCACGTGCAGCTTTTGAGCCTTTTGACAAAGATGTCATCAAGGCTCGGCAGCTTGAGCGATAAAAGTGCAATTGAGGATTAAGGGGTCCGTGCCGGGCCGCTCGGCTCACCTTTTTCCAATAAACAGCGTTCCAGCTTAAGGAAGCGTAACACAGCCGTTAGAAAGCTATATTACTACTAACACCGCGGGGCAGCCAGAGGACACAACATCTGGACCTGTGTGTGTGTGTGTGTGTGTGTGTGTGTGTGTGTGTGTGTGTGTGTGTGTGTGTGTGTAGAAATGTTGCCAAACAGTATCTCTCGTCTGCAGTCATAAATTTAACTCGAATCCCATTCAACCAGAGCCCCCATGGCTAAACCTATCAGACATGCTACAAATCGATCACGACACACTTGACAAACGGGGAGAAAAGGAGAGGACGAGACCAAAAAAAGAAAAATATGACGAATGTTTTCCTTAGCAGCCTGAACAAAGGCTCCACGCAGATGGAATTCGCACAGAAGGACGGAAAAGAAAAGAGAAATGGCTAATGACTTTACAAAATACGCAAAGGAGGCGTAAAGAATCAGGTACACCTGTTTGAGTGGCTGGCTCACATGCACATTAAAGGAACTGACATGATATATAAGAATATTACCAACACAGGTGTCTGCATCGAGACGTGGGAAAATATTTTTCAGACTGCTAAATAGTAAAAGTGATGAGCCAGGATCTGTAAACTATAAAGATGGAATTAAAAAAAAGAAGAAAGTGTTGGTTGCCGTGATAATCTAGATTAAACCTAAATGCAGGCGGGGCTTAAACTACGGCTGAACAATTTGCAGGCAGAGATGTCGACACAGGAACATGCCAATCAGCAGTCTGGACAATTATGGTTTCATAAATCTATTAAATATTCCTCCCAATAAAAACAAAACAGAATCCCTCCATTTCCATTTCCTTCTCCCTCCCGCTATTTTAGCTCTGAACTTTCAACAGACTGAGTTCACATTTATGTCACTCACAGAGAATGTTGATTCACCCACCAGGACGAATATCAGGTGTCTCTGTGCACATATGGGAACCATCACAATCTCTGAATCTCTCTTTCTGTCCATCTCTCCATCTCTCTGTGTATCATCTTAATGGGGGTGTAAGTGTTCAACAATGAGTGCGAGTGGTGCAGAAATTTAAGAGTGAGTGCTTGTTTTCTCAACTTCCTCCAGTCTTATTGTACAGTATGATGGCAGATCCTCCCGTCAGATAATGTTTGTCAATCATATACACCTGCTCTGAAATGTGCAAACTAATTTGTCATTTCACATTAGTCCTTTTTAAAAAAAGAAAAATTACTTTTTAACAGACTAGTTCAACATTTTGACTGAAATACCGTACGCTTATTCGCTTTCTTGCCAAGTGTAAGCTACCATTCTTATACCGGTTCGTTAATATATGAAGCTACAACCAGCAGTCGTAGTAGCTTAGCTTAGCATAAAGACTTGAAACGGGGGGAAACAACTAGCCTGGCTTCATCCAAAGGTAAGAAAATCCCCCAGCAACTCTAAACCTCATCAACACATTTTACATTTAATCTGTATAAAAACAAAAATGTAAAAGTGGCAAGCTATGGTTGTACAGAGCTAAACTAGCTATTTTCATCCATAGCTAGTCTTTATGCTAAGCTAAGCTAACAGGCTGCTGGTTGTAGTTTCATATTTATTATACAGACATGAGAGTGGCATCATGTCAAATGAGAAAACAAAGAAACTGAGACTTGTGACTAGAAAAACAATATTGTAACTTGTTAAAAAGTTTTTTATGGTAAATATATATATTGTTTCTCTGTGTTTATCTTATGTTTTATATTAAAAAAGGAGTCTGTTTGCTGGTTCTTCAACAGTTCTTGTCCCCGCTTTGCTGTGTTTCGGCCAACAGGCAACAATACAGGCCCAGCTGCAGCCACTCATCTCTTTAACCTTCTCCTTATTTTCCCCTCTCTCCGTCTTTTCACTCTTCTCACAGAATCATCATTCTTTTCCTTTAATTTCCCCTCCTCTAATCAATAACTGATGCTTTGGAGCTTTCATTGCCCCAGAAACAGACTCCGTCTTCTCATCCAGAGTAAATGAGTCCTTTCGGCATTTAGTTTTCTTCATCCTGTTCTGTCTTCATGGCCCATTTCAGTTGTGTTTCCGAGTCGTGATTTAATATATTGAATGTAACTGACTATACAGAAGCACACATGCTTCTAGAAATAGGACAGAAGGGGGGGAAAGAAGAAGATAACTTGGAGGTGGGGGGGGAGTCAGAAGATGGAAATCAAACCAGCCATTTCATTCTTTCATTTACTCTTGCCGCCCACAGCCACTTTTTCCGCCGTTAATTGGAACCATCTTGCATTTCGTTAATTTCTCCAAGAAGTCCAAAAGCCACAAGCCCTTCTCTTATTTTATTTTTTTTCCATCCTTCCTCTGCTCTCTCCCTTCCTGAAGATGAAAATGAATGTGCGAGGTCAGAAGCTGGGCAGGGAGCATAATCTAAGGAAACGACAACATGGAGTAAACCCTTAGGTGCAGCTGTAACAGCATAAACCTGAGTGACCCCACTGACATGCATCCTGAACTCACGATGAATGAACAAGTGTCAGCTTATACTGTACATGCAACTCTTCAGCAGCAACTGCACACACATGATAACTATTGTGAAATTCAAAACTTCAGCTAAGTCCGACTTCCACTGATTCACCTCCCAGACTGTTCCTGCCGTCATACTTTTTTCATATTTGTCTTGCCTGCAGTCATTCTTTCCCCCTCGTCTCATTTCCTTTGTGTCAGCAACTAAAAGCTCTGTGCAGTAAAAAAAGACTAGCTCAGATGTGAGCCAACAGGCGTATGAGCACAGATATGAGGCCAGGTCTATTCTACAGACACCAGGCAAGACCTGCAGCCCCTGGGGAGGGAGTAGTGATACGAACTGGACTGATCCCCAGTTAAATATAGTATCCAGCTAGAATGGGATATCCAGAAGTCTTCTCTCTTTTCCCTTTTCTATCGCTACACTCTCCCTCTTAGCCTTAATGGGGACAAGCATGGAGGGATAAAGATAGGACACAGAGGCGGATACAGAATAGAGAGATAACCGGGGGGGGGGGGGGATTTGGCAACCTTGGTTTTACACACAAGGCACATCAATCTTATGGGGATCAGGAGGGATTTCCTTATTTTCATCCTCTCAAGTACTACATATCCTATGTATCACATATCCTATATTTCCTTTACCATAAGGTGACAGGTGCAGTGCTGTCATGGATGTTGTTATGGTTTCACCTTTGGTCTCAGAAAATCCAAATCAAAAGATGCGAAAGCCACATTTACGCATAAATAAAGTTATTTTCCACATAGAAAAATAGTTTTCTCAATCATTAGTGTATAATAGTGCTGGGCCAAAAGTCCAAAACCCTAAAACATTCTGTAGTATTTAGGTATCGTCACATAAGACAAAGAAAAGTCACAAATGTTCACAGAAAGAGTCTTTTTTTTTTTTTTTTTTTCTTGAACAATTAAACAATTACCAAAAAGTTTCCTATAATTCTTCTCTCAATCAATAACTTCAATAATCAACTCATTGTTTCAGCTCTACCACTAAAACTCTCTAAAGATATCATGAATCTCTATATAAGTAAATACATTTCTCTGGCCGACAGGACGGAGAGCCGACTCCACTGTGAACCTTGGAGACTTCGTGAGAGACTGATCGTCATCGACTGCCCGCCGCAAAGACGTCACCCTGTGTCTTAAGAGGGCAGCAAAAAAATACTGGCCCTTGAAATCATTCTACCCAACGGAAAAATAAATCAAGAGGGGCAAAGGAGTAGATGAAAAAAAAAGGGGGGGGCATTTATTGTGAGATCAGTTCCTGATAGTGGATGAAAGAACGAGAATGACGAAGTGTTCGGAACAGAAAGAGGCAGTGAACGAGACATAAAGAGAGCTATAGTACAGGTTAGGAAGATGTTTGGGGGCTTCATTGAGTAAAAGATGTGTGGTTTGTCTGTGAGGCCGGAAAAGAGGACTTATGTACAAGCACTCGGGTAGCCACAGTGCAGGAGGCCCTGCTTTCTCACCGGTGTAGGCTTTCAAGAGCTGGCACTCCGCTGCCATACCCCCACTGCTGCTGCAGTCTCTCTTCTAGCATCATTTAAATTCATATACTTTCCAGATCACCTCAATGGAAAGGGATACAATTATGTTAAGAGAGATTTCATTTTAGTTTTCCTTCAGGTGACAATGATCTATGAAATGAATGGATGCATTGACATATGCACAGCCAATAAACAAATATGAAACTGTGCAATTTAGTGGTGAAGAAGTAATCTTATCCAGCATGTGCATTTGTTGAGAAATCAGAGGGGGCAGGTGTAAAAGCCATTACCAGCCTGGGCCAGTGCAGGTTGCTTTCTATCCACTCACACGGATCAATAGTTTTATTATTTTGCTTATTTTGGATGACAGACAGGAAGAGGTCACCTTCTAAACATAACAGATTGATAGAGCATCCTAAAAAAAAAAGGGGCAAACTAAACAATTTTTTATTGGGAAGTAAATGAATCCCGTGGTGTGTTGTTTCATATTATTGGTAGAGTCATGTATCAAACATCAAGACGCCGTAAAATGTTTTCCAAACGTATATCCGAGTCCTCGTGCATTGTGATTTTTTTGGTCCAGGCTAAGCATACAAATCAGTTAAACTGCCCTGCTAAGTGAAATGAAACACTGAAGTGGTAGGAAGGCTGTGATTATTGAGCCGCGGTGCTAATTGGGCCATGTGGCCACAGTCAAAAAACCCAGCCAGGCTACAGTGCCAGTTCGGGCTGTGATCGCCCCTCTTTGGGGGGCTGAGGGACAACCAATTGGACCCAATGACACCACACTGGCACCTCCTGCACTGTGCCTACTGGCAGGGGCCTCCATCTGGGGAAAACTAGCCGAGGTCAGAGAGGCTGGTCTTGGATCAGAGCATCATACAAAGCCGGTCAGTTCCTGGAACTAACACGATTAACGGGACCACTGAATTTGCCTGAATGTGCGTTTCGCTCCAAAAGAAGCACTAGAGAGCCAGGAGAGATTTTCAAGCGGCATGTTTGGTGATCTCTGGAGTTTTTTGATGGTTATGGCGGTTGAGGTTCAAGCAATGAATATTCTAGAGATGCACTTAGTGGTCGTGGTCCTTTAAATCCCAACCAGAGATCCATAGGACAGGAAAGGGTGCTATGTGACAAGAGGATGATGAGAATGATGCTGCCGGCAACAACAAAAACTACCAACAGCCAAGAATCTGCACGCCAGACCTGCTCCGTAGAGACAAAGAGAGGATTCTTTGGGATGGTTCTGAAGAGCAGGAGCACACAACACACAGTTAATCATGCCCACACTGTCGGAGACACCACGAAGCCTCTCAATCCTCGTGGCCCGGCCCGGCCCTCCTGCGCCTGTTGTCATTTACGGCTCTTTCATAGCTGCGATGGATACAGTCGGCTGACTTTGCTCCCTCCCTTGAAACCACTTCACAGAGGCTTCACATCTTCAAAGCACCCCCACGCGTTTGTAGAGAAGCATGAATTGTGCACAATGGGATTCGCTCGGGAGGCACATGTGTTTTTTTGTGTATAATCACGGAGCCCTTTACCCTGTGTAAATACTGGAGGCTATTCTTTTTGCTTTGCAATCTTTTCTTAATCTACTATTTGTTTGCTGCAATCAAAGCGCGATATTGGAACTTTCCTGCATCCACTTCAAGGACTTGAGGAATCATTCATGTCAAAGCAGAACTCTGCAACGAATGGAAGAAAAACAAGTTTAATGTGATTATAATTGCAGCAGCAGGTGTTGGCCTAAAAGGGATCAAGTGTGTAGCATGCTAACCGATGCTGAGGCTTATGCATTTTAAACACTAACGTATGATTGCAGTGTGTTCTCTATGTGCAGCAGCAGAGCACGGGGCGGCTGACTGACAGCTTGATTGATCACCTCATCTTTACTGTGCCAACAAAACGGCTCAATCTCCCGCCGCCGCTCGCAGAGAAGGTCCGCCCGGCGCTGACTTTACCCAAACACTCCCAGCTTCACTCAGGGAGAACTATTGAGCTCTCACATGAAACCGCAAGCTGTAGCACAAGCTGTTGTCTTAAGAAGCTCAATTAGTAAAAGATGACCCAAGTTGGCTTTTTTTTGTTGGAAAAGGATGTGGCATTCATAAAGACACGTGTGAGCCAGATTTTAGGGCCCCTATGCTCACAGAAACAGTGAACATAGTGGGGAAAACATTCAGCACCAATGCAGGTATGCAGCTGTGGCTCAGAGGGTAGAGCGGGTCATCTGAACAGTTCAAGACACTCCTTTAAAAATAACACACTGTTATGTTCATAAAACACGAGGTTGAGTCGCATACATGTAAATTAAAACTGATCATAACTGACTGAGGAGTACTAATTGAGATTATGTAATATGGAAATAGTCAAGATACATCCCATGTTAAATTGTGCTGAAGTGTTTAATATGATAATCATATCAGCAATGTTTACATTCACCAATGATTTATGGCGACACTTTGGTGAAAAACCACTTTGCTGTGTTTGAGCTTGATCTGTTCTGTTATTTTGGCAATTATCTCTAATTACCCAGTCTTATTATTTCGCAATATAATGAGTGACATTACATCCAACATAGGGTAAAGAATTGGATTAAAATTTTGAAAAAAAATTTCTAATAATTATAGAAGACTGCTGAAATAACAGAAACTCCTACAAATACAATTACGTGTCAAATACCAAATACCAGGTGACATAAACCCAACAAGTGATTTACAGTCTTACAACTTGGCTGTGTCTCTTAGAAAACAAAAGCATAAGACTGTTTATTCAGTGTTAGCTATCTAACTGAGAAAAGTACAACATGAAATCGTCAGGCTGTCTGTCTTAAAACTCTCGCCTCTCGTTATGCAGCAGCCCTGTCTGACCACCAGCACATGGAGGATGATGGAAACAGCACCGGCGTCGAGCTAAGTTCGGCTAGCCTAGCCTCGGATCGAACACACGCTGCACTTTATTTCCCTCGGGGGCTCTCTGAGGTTGGCCTCAGCTGTGTCTTGTTCTCACTCTGTCCGTTTTGGGGGGGGCCTACTGTGCATGGATTTATATCTGGCAGTCTGACAGGTTCTGCTATGCTGTCCGGTCTGATTCAAAGTAAAGATCTGTCAAGCTGCCCGATGGCAGACAGAGGTCTGATGCGCACATTCCCACTCAAGCTGTACCCTTACAGGACAAACATATGCCTTCAGCTACTTGCATCCCATTAAACCACACACTTACCAAACAAGCCACAGTAAAATGATCACTTGCAAAACAACACAGGATAGAGTAAATTAACAACAAGCCCACTCACACCTCATTTGCTGTTCTGAATACCTCTTGTAATACCTCTAGGAGCGGCTGGCTTCAGCTGAGTTTAAAGCAAAGACAGAGAAACAATTTGCGTGTTTGAAATAAAATGGATGATGTGAACAGAGCAGAGGGTGATTAAAGCCACATTGTAGATCCTGAAGTGAAGGTCAAAGTCAGTCACATGGGAGCTGCGAGATGCCAAAATTGTGCTGATGTCAATGTTGTGATTCATGTCTTATATTAAATAAAAGTTTTCTCCAATTCAAAAAGGGTGACAAAAACTTCCCAAAACAAGTGACTCCCTTGTGAACTGATCTCATTCACCAAGTAATCATGATTATTTCATGATGGATCTTTCTTCTCCCAGCTGTGACTGACAGCTAAAGGAGCCACTAATCACTAAAGGACTCCTCACTCTCAGGATGCAGCAAAATCAGCTAATCGTCATCAGTTTTCTGGCTCCAGGTGTCACCCACATGTGTGCGTAGGGCAGTAATTAACCGAGTCCCAGAGCAGCCAGCACACTAATGAGGCCCCCGCTCCCAAACAACACACACATGTGAGCAAAGAGCTCCGTCGCTGCCAGCTGGCACCCACTCTTACCCCCTTTTCCTCCAAAGAAATTCTTCAGCACTACCCCCAGAGCACACACACCCACAAAAAAAACAAAAAACCAAACCCTGTTGATTTGCTAAAGCAGCTAAAAACCCCTTCAAACTTCAAAACTCATCCACGTCTCTTTCGATGGCGCACTTCTTGACCCCTTCAGCTTCTTTTCCAGCAACCAGACCGACCAACATTCATTAACTCATCCCTCTGTTTATACCCACGCACACACAAGACGTAATTCAAACATGACATCAAAAACCAAACCCGACGCAAGATTATCTCTTAGTTTACAATGAAAATAAGCACATACGGGAGTTAAGCCATAAAAACTAAGCATTTTGAGACAGACTCCATCCACCGCACTAATGGAATATCCAGATTTTGTGCCACTGTTTTTGCCCAGCTGTCCAGGACAGCTAAAGTCCTGTTCCCTCATTAGGAAAGACTGCTCTCAGCTCTGCCAGAAGCATTCAAACTATAATGAACACTGGCAGAGGGGCAGCCAGTATCACAGGGAGCTGAAATATGGTGCTAGAGGAGAAGAAACACAGAAGAAAAGGAGGAGGGATCACAACATCTGGGCCGAGTTAACCACTGGCTATTACCAAGTCCTGAACCCAGGGTCAGATGGAGAAAGATACAGGCACAATGCACCATGGAGAGGGACTTTTGGGAAAGAGGGCGAGTATAGAGAAAGAGAGAAACCCTATGAGTGAGATAATGGGGTGAGAGAGGGCAGAAAAAGACTAGGATAAAAAGAGATGAACTCCTATTGGTATTTTAAGTCATGATTATTGCATTTTCATGCAGCATAACGGAGGCTAAAATGTCAAGCCAAGCTCTGACTAATAAGAGGTGACATAAAACTACATTGATATGAGCAATGAGAAGGTGAAAGGTCAAAGGGATTACAACGGTTATGTGGGGTTTAACCTGCTAATTGGCAGCTTGACCTTTGCACAATTAAAAGGCATATTTCTCGCCAGGTGTATTCATGTGTCTATTATTAACAAGACCTGAGATTTCTACAAGCAGGGGCCGAAGTGAGTGCATCGTGGTGTTGCTATGAAGAAAATCACCCAGAGATCACCGTCAAAAAATGTGTTCATGTGAATATTTGTTTACACTACCGTCTTAAATTGTGTGCTTCCTGCCGTCATACATTCACTGGGGAGATTAAATGTTGTGAGGAGAATGCCGCTGTGTGTGTGTGTGTGTGTGTGTGTGTGTGTGTGTGTGTGTGTACAGAGGTATATTTCTGCTGTGTCATGTTTACATTAGAAAGTAGAAATTGATGTTAAACACATATTATTCAGCCACACTTCACAAGCTGAAACAGTGCAGCAGTGAGAGAGACTGGCCATTAAATCACAGGTTATCACGGAGGGTCTTGTTCCAGCCAACAAGCATGATGGGATATGTTGGCTGTATACATGAATAGTTTCTAAAACACAGAAGCATCTTTGGCTCGGTTTAAGGTAGAATTATGCAGCTTGTGTAGTTGGAATGTGGAGCTCAGCATTGAGTAAGGCTGTGACATATTCTTGGAATGAGCCCCCCGGCTCTTTACAGACATTGTATTTCACATTTCAGAATGTTGACTCTATCGCTATGGTGTTAGTACTAAACATTCGCCAAACTCTAAACAAGTTTCATTATGCGGGAAATATCGAAATCTCTTTCTCTGGCAAGCGTTGACGTTATGTGAGAAAGAATCATTTGTTGGTACAATAGAATACTGAACGTCTTTGTGGACTGAGGGTGGAATTTCCACATCTGTATCAAAATGTTTTAAATAACTAAAATATTTTATACAATACTCTTTTCAACCCTGAAGGATGAATGTGTCTTTGAGCTTATCCTCCTCAACCGGAGGCTCAAAGCCAACAGACTGCTTATTTGAAGGCCTGCAGCCAAATATTATTCAGCTAATCTGTGTATTATTATTTCAACTAAAGTCAATTACTCTATAAAATGTCTATTTATCAATTAGTCTCCAGTGACTTACTGGCTACAGTAAACAATGACTACTGCATTGCGCCTGTATCTTTCTCTACTAGTCTCATGTCAATGTGTCCTTGAGCCAGACACTTAACCCTCCCGTAGCTGCGTCTACGGTGTGTAGATAGATACTGAATTGTAAGTCGCTTTGGATAAAAGCGTCTGCTAAATGACTGTAATGTAATGTAAATCAATCCATACAGATTAGAGCACAACCCATGTTGGAAAACAATAAAAATAAAAACAATATTTTTGTCTGATATTTTCTTAAACATAACCCAATAATTTGATCACGGATTCTTCAAAAAGTGGGTATTTAATGCAGCAGTTTTGATGTAAAATATTATTAAGCATTAAATATTGAATACAGCTCCTTTAAAGAGAACGCAACAGTAAACATAAAACTGATAGTTTTAAGTTTTGAACAAACTGCACTCAAATTTAATTATTTATAAACATCTCAACTTAAATTAAGCCATTTTTCAGTATAATATACATAGAAAGCAGCTTTAAAACATACGGCTAATGCTTTCTACCAATATTTAAGTATCCGTGATAACCAAATACCAGCTAATAAAATCTGCTCCCAATATATCACAGCTGATATCTATTGGACAGTAGCACTCATTAAGTAGAAGAAAACATACTACAGGTCGTTCAGTTCAGCGTGTCCCTCCAGTTCTTGTACAGATACACAAGTGAACACAGAAGGAGGAGAAAGACCATAAAAGCAGTAGATTAAAGAGGCAAACACGCCAACATTAAGTTCTTCCACTTCACATCATCTCTCTGCATGCTTCACCTTCAGGGCTCTCTCTTTTCCAATCATAAGAATTCAAAGAGACATAGATAACACAGATGTATAAACAAAGTTCATTTTGCCAGTAATGAGAAATATAGTGACACACACACACACACACACACACACACACACACACACACACACACACACACACACACACGCACACACACACACCTACCAGTGAGTGCAGACTGTGTAATTTATGGCAGGATATAAAAGATGGTATGAATGGCTGCTCTCAGCCACCTCTAGCAGTGAAACCGCTGTGCTTTTCCTTGGCCCAGCCCAACGTTCCCTCCTCGAGCCCAAACCCACTCCAGCCCCTGCTCCTCTCTAATTTCACCCAAAGCAGCAGAAGCTCGAGCTGAAAAAGAGGAATCTGGCCCCCGAGTCCAGCAAACTATTCCCTTTTTTCCTGTCTCCCTCCTCTTCCAGAGACCGCAGATCGACGGCTCTACGGCCAGCACCGGCCCGAAACTATGAGGGGTATTTTCAGCCCTGTAATTTGAAGCACACATGGTATACACAGACAGACACACACACTCGCATATAGAACCCCGCACTCGGCAAATACGCGGCCATTGGGGATAGATCAAAAGATACAATAACACAGGAGAAAGGGGGAGAGACACAAATGCCCAATGAGGCTCGTGTCCACGAAACAGCTTGTCCCTTTAGGATCAGGTCTTTCTTCTCCCTGTGTGCTGGGTCTGAGCTCAGTACAGGAAAGCAGGGCGGAGGCCTCCAACTACATGGAGACGGGAAAGAAACTCATCTGAAAACAAGAGGCCTGTGTAGGGAGTGACGGCCAGGAGGGCAGAACCTAGAATAGCAAAAAACAGCTTACATATAATGTTTATCTTTGGTGCTTGATGATTCTATGCTTGCTTAGTGTGTGATTTATATCTGGAAAATGGCTTTTGGGTCAATTTAAAATCACTTGAAAAGCTTTGTTACACTAATAACACAACTTATTAGCATTAAGTTCAAGCTTTAACGCCAAGATAAATGTTAGATACATAAAACATATCAGCTAAGATGTTTGTTGAATAATCCTATTAATGGACAGACTGGGACATAAACAAACAAAACTCAAATCTGAAATCTACTCTTCAGTGGTGGGACAGGATGCCACATGTACGGACACACACTCTCCCCTTCTGTGCCAACTATCTAAATACAACCGCCTGCAGGCTCGCTCACATGCATACATACACACTTGCACTGATTACAGATGCAGCATACACTGCTCCTCCTGTCCAAGACCTTAATTACCCTGCACCGTCTTATTTCCCATAAATAGGGCAAGGGCAAGGCTGTAATTAGGGCCTATATTTACCCCACCTGGCTAGGGGAGAACCCGGTTCAGTGCTGGCCACAGGGATGAGACAGCCCCACTCGACTGCACTGCCACGGGTGGAACCAGGACAACGGTGGACACACACGAGCTGTGTCCCGGCTCAAGGGCTGGGACCTGGTGAGGATGTGACTAGCCTCACAGTAAAAAATGTCCAAGTTAATCAGCAATCGTATGAATGTAACTTTACCAATGACTGATAGAAAAGCGATAAATACTACGCTTCACTTTTATGCCCCGCAGCCGTTGTTGGATATTCTTCCCCAGAAATCCTTTAAAAGAGAAGACTTGTGGCTCTTCTTGATGAGGACAGCTGACTGGCTCTCATGTAAAGAGGCCAAACAGAACTCTAAGTGAGGTTACAAATCCAAATAGCTTGGACACTTATCCGCCCCTTTCTGTTTACTTTGTGGCCATGTTGGCTTTTCCCTGCCATCACATCGCATCTACAACAACAAACAGAGCAAAAGGCAAAACTGGAGAAAATGGCAGCGGTTCACTGTGCCCTCGCAGTTGCGTTTCATGGTGTTGAACATTGCTTTGCTGGTCCGTGTAGAAATTAGAGCTTCACACTCTTCTGTGCATCCAAATTACTGGCCTCATCGTGTTTTAATGTGTTTAGGATTCATCGCCCTAAGCGCCCTTTAAACATAAAAAAAGGGAAGAGCAACCCTCTGATAACTTTGATCTGGGTCCTAACTCTTCTCTGGTTTGAGGTGGTGAAGCCATGTGTGGTGCAGAGGAGGACAGCGTGCTGACTCAGGCGTCCTCCCTCCTTGCTCTTCCTCTCCGTGGCAGTGAGACCAGAAGGATTAATGAGCGGGTGGGAATGAAAGAGAGCAGAGAGAGCAGCAGACGTGGTTCAATGGTCTCTCTGTGTCCTGGTGGAACAGTGGTCTACAGCAACCGTTTTTTACACCACAGATCATTCATCAATTGACAATTTTGTTATTAGTTTTACCATTTGTCTTGTTGTGGGCTCGGCCTTAAGACCCAGTTTGAAAGTGACAGGAGAGGGAGAAAGACAGAGACAAAAGAGATCGTACAAATAGGAGAGCTGGTATAAAAGCTAAACTAAACTAAAAAAAGAAAAACAACTTAATTCTGCCCGTCTGTCATTGTGGTTACATACTAAATAAAAAAATACACCGACCTCTCAGCAACCCTCAGGTGCACTGCTGAGTGATGAAAAGTGGTGATGACGGACTGGTTTCCTAATTACCTACCTCTATTAATTTGATGAAGTCAGTATATTGTTGTTGCACAGACTAAAAGTTATACAAAACAGATTTTTGTGGAATCACGGCCCGAGACAGTTCACAGCATGCAGTGCTGGAAGATCTAAAAGTAGCAGTACAATAATGTAAATAAAATACTCTGTTACAAGTAAAAGTCTGGCATTAACAACATCTCATTGTTATGTTATCAAATGTTATATTATTTGAAAAGTCTGCGAAGTAACTATAGACACCAGTGGAATGTCGTTGAGTACAATATTGGTACAATATTTGAAGTGTAGAGAAGTGGTAGTCTAAATAAAAGTAGCACAGAACCGAAAATACTCAAGTAAAGTAAAATATCTTAATATTGCACTGTGAGCAGAGTACAGGCAGGCCAGGAGTTGTGAAACTTAAAACACATTGCTGGGTTTAAATCTGGCCTCAGACCTTTGTCACGTGTTTGCTCTCTTTCAGTCTGTTGCTCACCACTGACAACGATCTAATGAAGTCAGAAACACCATAGAACTGGCTGGAATGTCCCAGCAGCTCATCCCCACCACCAGTAACCACTGGGCTCCAACTGGAGACCCTAACTAATGAGACCCTTTGTCTGCAAAAAGGGATTTACATCAAACTTCAGTGCAATTTTATTTGAACTACTTCAATTTGTTACGCGGAGTGACCGAGGATAGCATTTATTCAGGCGATCTGGAGCGCTGCTGAAGAGCTGCGCTCGATGTCCGCACTGCACGTCTGGTGAGAAAGAGGCAGAGCCTTTGCAAAGGAGAAAATTCAAACAGGTGGTGAAAAAGCAGCGTGTTAAAGAAAAAAAGGATTCCAACACTGACGCACCTGATGTAAACATCCAGGTTCAAACACTGCAGAGGAGCCCGCCGACTTGGCTCATGTTACTCAGAACAAACACAGACAGCGTATGCATTGTACTCGCACACTGTATAGTGTAGACGTACAGTTCTGAGGACGCCACGAAGAAGAAGAAAAAACAACACTGCTATCTCCTTCTCTGTCAAGACTCAATGACATCACATACCTCAGAAACAGTACGTCTTTCATGGAGGTGTCAAAGTTTCAAAAACACATTCCAAACAACACATTTATTCGGAGCACGCACGCACGCACGCACGCACGCACACACACACACACACACACACACACACACACACACACACACACACACACACACACACACACACACACACACACACACACACACACACACACACACACACACACACACACACACACACACACGGATAAATCCTCCTCCTTCCGACTTCCATACACGCTGATGGGCCTTCCAGGTAATTCTGTGGTCTAAAATGTAATCTTCTGCTGGCATGTAGTGTTTTTGCAGGATTCCTCATATTTACAAATGAGAGAGCCCTCGGCCTAAAGGCAGACCGAGCATCACAGTGATTAAAACACCCTGGGAGGTCCACCACTGAAAGCTGTGAGAATATTTGCTCTACAGTGACCGGCCTCTCACAACACTCGTCCACCCTCCCCTTACATCTTCATCTCCCCTCCACACACAAACACTCTACCGGTCCACTTCCTCATTGCTGCTGCTGCTGGTGGAGTCCTATTGGCTCCTGGTTGTCGCTGGTGAGAGATTTCCAACGAGGAAAAGACCGAGCGGTGAGGGCGGAGAGGTTCATGGTCAGTTAGTGTGGGATGGGCACCCGTGGGAAGAGGAGAGCAGGGACTGAGAGCATGTGAAGCACATCCATAAATCAATAGTAGAGGGATCACAGAGAGTGGCTAGTGGTGAGCTGGGTTACTGTCAACATGTTTATCACTCAATGCCATTTGGAAAAAAACACGCACTCGCAGTAAATGGCAGTGGAGTGACGGGGACTATTTTTCCCCACTGTTTTCCTTAAATATAAAGTTCTGTCTGTACTAAATGAATGGTTTCCTAAGCTGAATACAGAGAATTAAATGAGCACCACCTGCCAAAAACAGGGTAAATAGTGTCTTTGGCAGGTACAAATGTCAAGAAACTTGCCACTAAGGTTGATAGGTTTTCCTTACATTAATAAATATTATTATTAAAAAGCAATTCCACATATAAAATACACATGAATAATTGTGTATTTTATAGTATAATTGAGGTTTACGCAATATATATCCTTATTTCTACTGTCTGGTCCCGATGCCTCAGTGGTTACAATTCTAAAGCGTTCTAAATAGATTTCAGAAGTGAAAGACCAAAAAATGAAGTGGCAAGTAGAAATGTTCAGTGACCGGCCACAGTGGCAGGAGAGGAAAATACTTCATTTCAGACCCTGGCTGGATAGCAGCACCTGATTTCCCTGTTTTGGCAGTATGAGGGCCTTGTTGGGGGACTTACCTGAACAGGTGTCAGCTGGGCTCTGGGGTCAAACACTCGCAGCATCTTGTCCTAGACAGATGACACAAAACACAAATCCTTAAAACATACACAGTTGAATCAACACCTCTAGTTTCAAAAGCTAAACATTACAACTTTCATGAGGGAAGGATTTATTGCAGGACTTTTGCATTTAACTGCATTAGATTTAGCGAGGAGTACCTGATAAACTGACTAATTAATTGTAGAATTAAAGAGGATGTGCAAAGTCAAGACAAAAAGTTCTTACAACGAAAGGGGAAAGAAATGAAATGCTCCTCAGTTAGCTGTAATTTTTTTTCTACGGAAACCGAAATGGAAAACTGAAATGTGAAAGCCACATATTAAAACCATCAATAAGAGAGAGCCTCCACCTCAGTATAATTCAGTTAAAGAAGAACACGAGCGCTCTGAAGTTTCGCCATTTATCAGCGTGATCGGACTGATTCATCGCTGGCAAATGCAATCCAGTGAACTCTCCAAAAGTCATGACCCCGGTCAGCCCAAACACGCATTTGGCATCAATCACGGCAGCCAATCAGAGCGCCTCCTGCATGAACGAGAGGAAATGGGGCCTAATGGGATCAGGCTGTGACCAGGACAGCCGTGTCACTCAATACCGCCGTGTGATCACAGCAGACATGCGGGGCTGATGGCAGGTAATAAGCATAAAGGACTTAGACTAAACCAAGCACAGACCTAACTCACATATACACGTCAGAGCTAATCAGGAGGCTGACAATGACACAGTCAAGCACGTAAACACACACACACACACACACACACACACACACACACACACACACACACACACACACACACACACACACTTTATACCATCAGTCTGTATCCAAATGATCAGTGTGAGCTTCAGCTGCTCTTCGTCCTGCTCTTTACAGCAATCCAAGACGGGATTTATTTGCTGTGTATTAGCTTTAATAGCAAACAGGGCGATTCTTAATGTGCTTTTTGTTTTTTCTCTCCCTCTCTTTGTTTGTGGAGCTGCCCACCCACGAATATGATGCCCCAAGGCGACGTCTTGAGGCCTCTGCGACCTGAGGTCTAAGCTCAAGGCTCAGGGAGCAGAACCAGAACAACACACACACACACACACACACTTTCAAACCACATGACCCATGGATAAGAAGAGCACACCTGTTGCACAAAATGCCAAACTCTGGCTTAAAACTATATCTGACCTGTCAGCATTCTCTGAGCGCACCAGCACAGGACACTCACAAGTTCTGGTAAACGTTAGTTGATAAAATAGATCATTTTGGTAGAACTAGGACTGCAACTAAACAAGTATTTTCATCATCAATAAATCTGCTGTTTATTTCCTCGATAAATCAATGAATTGTTTTGTCAATACAGTCAGAAAATAGTGAAAATGACCGTTAAAACTGCCCACGTCGACTCAAATGTCTTGTTGTAGAAGCAACAATTAAAAACCCTAACTCAAATATATTTAGTTTACGATCATGTGTAACAAAGAAAAGCATCAAACACTCACATTTTTGGCAAAAACAAACATCAAATTGTTAGAACTCTAGAGCCAACAATCATTTAAATTACCTGACCTTGCAAAAACCCTTATTACCCTTAATAACCAAAAACACATATCTAATGTACGTATTGTATGTATATACAAACATACATTTGCCATATTAAGTTCACTTACTGGCATATCAACCCAAGTGTTGTTGAGCAAACAACAACATGAGGGGAGGAAACTATCTGGCTGTGCAAACACACACATGAGAGGCTACACACACACACACACACACACACACACACACACACACACACACACACACACCACTTCAACTCATAAATGCACAGATGGAGGGCCAGCACAGCGGTGTGTGCATTTGTCTGTGTGTCTGGTGCTGAGACAGCAGCTGTTTAATCAAAGTGACGAAGCCTCATTCTCAAGCTGCTGTTAATGAGTTTTCCTCTGCACACAACTTTCACATGTATATATACACACACACACACACACACACACACACACACACACGCTGGGAATCTTCATCCAGGGGTGCTCTCTCTCTCGTCACTCGTCAAACACACCGCGATGCCAGCCCCCGTCCCGTCCCGGTCTCCCACAGCTACCGGAGCCCGTTGTGATTGGCAGTTTGAGACTGCAGGAGTTCAGCTATAAAGTGACATTTTTAATTCGAAGTGGACCGTGGAGCATAAATCCAGCGACGCCTCACTTCTAAACAGCGCCCCGTCCCGTCCTGTCCATCATTCGGATAAACACTCGCTCGACCTGAAATGAATGGCGCCTTTCTCCCTCTGAGTATGTCATAAATATACATCTCTCTGGGTCCAAACGAGGCCCGTCATGATTCCTGTTCCTTAAGGGTGGTAGCCTCCCCTTCACCCCCCCCCCCCCCCCCCCGGCCCTGCGCCCTAATGTTTACCCTATGGGAGGGCCGAGGGATTGGACACACATGTTGGCGGGCCATATTTGCTTTATTAAGTTGGATTGGAGAGATTGAAAGGGGCCTTTTTGGGGTTAAATGACACCAGAGCCCAACAGGGCAAGAACCTCAGAGGCCCCCTGACTCTGATCTTGGCTCACATTTCCATCCCCCTCCCCCCTTTCAGGTGCCTGGTTCTTTTTCAAGGCTGATGGTCAGGGTGGTAGCTCTGGCGTGGATGATTATCCTGTCAAGGTTAATGTCGTGATTTGGACGGGGCCGGTGACGAGCGGAGTAATTTGTTACTTGTCAGCGCGACGACAAACAACAGGGGTTGGACTGACAATCATACCCGTTAATTACACACATGTGGTGGATTTCTGTGTCAAAGTGTATCCGTCTCAAGCACGAGTAAGCTCATCATGCATCATCTAGGACGCAAATACAGTGAGAACTTCACTGCGGTGCACAATCAGTGACTAAAAACAGCAATAAATGAATTATGTTAACATCCGCTGATGGAAACGCCTCTAGCCCTTCCTAAAAATCTAATATATTCATGAAGCAATAGAAGCTAAACTCACAAATTCCTTTTTCTCTGCCCCGCTACTCATAAACCCGTACCACCTCCTACACAAAATATTAACTAGCTAATGGAAAGCCCATCAAGCTGTGTGATTATTTCCTGATGACACAGAGGAGAATGGGGGCATATGTTTGCATAGAAACGCCTTACATGTATTTTCATACATGTACCATTGTAGGTGCCCATGTTAACAAGTTAATACAGTTTCCAGCGTGACTACGACAATCTCCTCAGGCTCTTTTTTATTAACTGCGGCCAAGATTTCTTTGTCATCATTATTACCACATTAAAACAAACTAAAAATATTATCTTTCACGTCACAGGGCTTTCAAAGTTTATTCTTTGTCTCTCTAAAGAGTTGCTCCCTGATTCCTAATCAAATGTGTGATGCGATCCCCCGCCCTTTTAACAGCATTACCCTTGTTGACATTTTGATGAAATAAACCCCCATATAAACAGATAATGAGCAGCGGTTTCCAACGTGATGCACGCGACGCCGAAAGTGAGCCACTGGCAGCATCTAGTGGTCACCAACTGCAACTACAGCAGGCAAACCAGTCCATATAAATACAGATGTGCTGCAGTGCAGGTAGTCATTACCTTGCAGGAGGAAGCCAGCAGAGAGCCGTCCCGTTTCCAGCTCAGACTCTGCAGCTGGTCACCGTGCTGCTCCAGAACTGCAGACACAGACATCATCATTTAGGGAGGTGGGAGAGGGACAGTGTTCATATTAGGAGAATGTCAACAAAAAAAAAAAAAGGAAAACATGATGCCACACACTATGAATACAGAATGACGGCACGAGACAAAAGGACACGACAAAAAACATCTGAGAGATCACTGCGGGAGAAATGCAGGGGAGAGACGAAGCAATAAATAAAAGAACAATTCAGAAAACACACAATGATACAAAGTATGGATGATTTAAGAATGGGTCACGAGTATGACATGTACGAGGCCGCAGTGCCGTAAGTGAGCACAGCTGGTGTGAATTGTTCAGTTTCAGTATGACGCCAAACAGGTGAAAAGAGATGAGAGGTGCTCTTGTTAAGACAGTTCCACAAAAAGTGATTTGAAATTAACTTAAAAAGTAAAATAAAATTCACTCATTCAAAAGTAGATTTGTATCATTCAGACCTTGCTCCTCAACCACATGTGAATGAGGAACGAGGGTGATGAAAGACAGCGTGTGTGTGGGGGGGGGGGGGGGTACAGCTCATGAAAAAGTCGAATCAGCAGTGAGCAGCAGCCAGGCCAGCTGTCATGGGATGGGGGGGGGGGGGGGGGGGGGTTGAGGCCAGAGGATAGTGACTGCATCCTGAGGCCAGTCCGGGGAGACTGGGACCAGAACAACCAAAACATTACCTCTGCTGCTCCAGCACTTAGACAGAGCCACAGGGCTGTAAAACGTAGGAAGCGTCAGTCAGACTGTCCCCAAACTAAGAAAAAGGAAACCACTCCACTCCCAAATATATAGAAATCATGTTGCACAGAGACACAAAACAGAAATTAAAGACTAACTGACAAGAGACTGAAATGCCAAACGCAACAGACATAGTGCATAACGTACAACAAAGACTTTGACTAAATTCATTTTGGTTGTCGTCGTTTTAATACAAACAACAAACACACGTGTGTGTACCGTATGTGCGCTGTTAACCAGCTGAAGATACCTGCTAGTGGTGCGTCCTGGCGGCTGGTGTCCCATATCAGGGGGGACTTGGTAGCGCCCACAGCCAGCAGGCCAGAGGAGGTGGGGTGGAACAGCACCAGCTCCAGCCGGCCCTGACCGGGACGCAAGGTCAGATCCGGACTGCTGGGCTGCTGCTGCTCTGGATCACACAAACGCCACAGCTTCACCTGAACACACACACACACACACACACACACACACACACACAGAGACAGAGACAGAGACAGAGAGAGAGAGAGAATATCAAAAACAGTGGGTCAGCAGCATGACAGCTTAAAATTTAGAGATCCAATCTGTTCCTGATAAACAGCAGGAACTTTTCTCCATCCTCTTCAAATAGAAATAGTCCTCAAACCTCAGGGATATTCCTGCTACTTTGAACATTAAATCGGTAATGAGCCGTCTGCTGTTTTTTGAAGCCACACCAGACAAGATGGACGGAGCAGAATCAGCAGGTATTTAAAAACGTCAATATCCAGCAACGTAGCCAGAGATGAGGTGATGCAAGTCTGTAGCAGTTTGAGCTAAAGGGTTATACAGCCCTGCATTCATTTGGGGTTTTGGGTTCAACTTTGGATTTCTTGTTGATGCTGGCATACGAGTGCAGCTGAAATGGAAAATCATTAGTTAATTTTAAGTCAGTAAAAATACTTGTATTTCGCAAGTAGGTGCATTCACTCAGAAACAATACACCGTGTTGGCAACAGATCAGAGGAATGAGGAAAAGTGTGCTGCATATGCTGGGCACTGCAGACCAGTGTTGGAGGTCTGTGTGTGGCAATGGTTGTGTGTGTTTTCACGGCTCCCTTTTGGTAAACCGAGCTGCTGAGTCTGAAGATGCAGACCCACTCTCAGCAGATTCCAGTCAGCTGGAGCACCTGTGGCTGAGGATAATGTGCTGAGAGGATGGAGTCTTCAAAGAGAGGTTTATATAAAAACATACAATCCGAGCCAGTTCATATCCTATTTAAAAGCCCCGGCCAGGAAAAACAAAGCCCGAGAGAATGGAACGTGGACTTATGTGTATGTACACAACAACAAGATCCATATGAGGAAATCTCACCGTTTCATCTCCAGAGCACGTTGCCAGGAGGCTTTCATCAAAAGGAGAAAAGTCCAAATCAGTCACCAGATCTGACAGAGAGGAAAACAAATGGAAAATATTTAAAACATAGATCAGGGTCACAGCTGTCACACTTAAAAAGCATTTGCATTTCTGATATGATTAGTTTTCCTTAAAAGGGAACAGAGTGTCCTTGAGGGTTGCAGTGGTGGCAGTTGTGCGTAGGAAAGGGGACAAGGGAGGAAAGGAAAGGAGAGGACTGTGATGTGAAAACTTAAACACTACCAGAGTGGCAGGAAATCTGCGTGACCGTCCATTGGCCGTCTGAACCCGGTTTGACGGAGGACAGGCCGAGCATACCTCCGCCTGCAGACACAGAAAACGTAGTTCGATCATACTTTTAAAACCTGACCTGGTGAAGCACAAGCAGAGCTGAAACTGCACACAGTGGCTCTTTCCGTCCTGCATGAGGCAAACATTACTGTCGACCACACTCTTAAAGCCTTACCAGCCTGCTCGGTGTTGAAGGCCACCAGCTTGGAGCTTGCTTTGATGTGGCTCCCCTGGCAGGGGAAGGAACCAGCTCGGACATTGTTGATCCATCCCTGGATTTAAAGAGATGGGGAGCATAACGGAGGAAACAAGGGTGTGATAACGCATACAGATGACTGGGGTCAGACAGGATAACAGAGAGGGAAAGAAATGCCATTCCAGCCCAGGAATCCTAAATGTTTACATGTCCACACAAGAGATCAACCGACGAGCTACACTGAAGAATCCAACAGAAAAGCATTTGTTTCATAATATTAGGGAGCACACATGACCAAGTCGCTGCCTCAATCAGAATAAAAAAAATAAACAGGAAGGATCTAGCTGAGAGCGCGCGCGCGCGCACACACACACACACACACACACACACACACACACACACGGCTCTGAATGAGCAAAGTGTTGAGGAAGTGGAAGGGCTCCCTGCATGCGTTGCACAGCAGAGAACTCTTAGAAACCCTCTTTCAACATTAACAGGCGAGAGCAGCAAGAGGACCGAGTGTCCGCGTCACACGCTCCAACAACCACCACTACTACTACTGCTGCTCCTCTGACAACTGTTAGAGGCCAACCATGACGGACATTTGGCCAAAAGGATGCATATATTTGGATTACATATTCTACAAATGTGCATGTCAAAAGACCTGTAGGCAACAAATGCGTCACTGGTGTGACAGAGACTCAAACCCACGCTGTGTTAAAAGTGTGATCCCAATAAATAACAGTCCTTCCTTCTGGTTTAACCACATGTGAACTTGTGTTTATTATCATTCTCCACACCATTAGATATTACCTCCGCCGCTGACTACCTGCACAGGTGTCTTATCTGCTTCGTATAATTTCCTCCCTGACTAAATCTCACTAAAACTTCAAACAGGTATGACTCTCCATTAAGACAACACTTTTTCAGCATCCAGAGAAAGAATTGCTGTATCTGGAGCATCATTTCCTGCATGACTAATTTTAAGACGCTTTTTCATATTACAAAAGGCTTCCCTTAATATATCCATTTGGGTCAACATGTACACGATCTGGTGTGTTTTTCCTCTGGATTAAAGAGACAGACCCTGGATTAAAGAGCCTCCGCTGATTACATTAGACTACACCTGTGACTACTCTCTCAACCCAAAGTCAAGCTGTTCTTCAGAGTCTGAGGATAAATGTTCCACTCGTCTTTGCTTTCTTGTCTCTTTACATCCCTAAAAGCCTGTTTGCCTGCCTCTTCTCTCATTATTCTGTCTTCTACAGCGATTGACGTGACAGCTACCCGTCACATGACTTCAGCACCGGAACAAGCCGCGATCACACGTATTCATTGGTCTGTTGGGCTAGTTTTAACATTCAAGGCAGCAAAAGCACCACCTGCTGTCTCAGATCCTGTGCAGAGATTGGGAAAAATACTCCACTGTCTCTGTAAATACCAAGCGTTTCACTACCCTGAATGAAAACAAAAAGGTAGAGGACATTTTCAGGCGGTGCAACCTGAAACAAATCGGTCCGGAGGACGAGAAAAATGGCAGATTTTTGTATGCTAGACACTCCAGTCCCGTCCAGACATGTCGCCTCTTGCAGCCTACAGGGCATCTATCACTGAGAGACAGTGATATATCTCTTATCGCATTTGCCATTCACATTTTTTTATTTCTCCCTTTGGTTTGCCAAATCTCTGCAGTCAAAAAATTGTGCAACATGCATGCTTATTGAAACAGCAATGAGAAACTCTGTTCGCTAAGGTTATAATATCACAGCATGATGATGATGATGGGCGTCACTGCATCACCTTCCGATGAGGCTAACAGCTCTGTGCAACCACATGGCTCGTAGTTTTCTCTACAGTTCGCCTGAATACCGGTGTGTTAGTTCAGATAGTTGTCTCGATGCTAAGCAGCCTTCCAGATGCAGGAAGTTCAACATCCCTTTGCAGGCGTTCCCCCAAAACACAACTTAAGCAGCACGGCTAATAACCAAAGCTAACGCTAGCTAGGAGAACGCGCTCCTCTCAGACGTTTCGTGAGCTACTCACGTCTTTCTTGGCAATTTTCGGAGTGGTGTTTTTGAATTTGGAGGTCTTAAAGCGATTCATGCTTCTCTCTCAAAATTGACTTTCGTGCCTTCCGGGTGTCTCTGTCGAGCTGGTTGGTACTCGGCAGAGGACTCTGTTACAGCTTGACAGTTCAGTTTGGCTGCGCAGTGTGCGCTCGCTTTGCTCCACGGAGCTGTCCGCTTGGGCGGTGTTTTTCTTTCCAAACCGCTAGAGAAACACCCTGCTCTGTCACGTGCTGCCTCGGGTCTTAAAACATGCGCATTCCTTTTTTTTACTTCACACTTCTGATGCTCTTTGACACTACGACACTGATACTGTTTATATACGTGTAGTCAGTCCTATTTGTTATCTATTAGAGCCCATTTGAGTAGAGTTTATAAAGAAGAAACAGACATATTTAAGATCAACTTTTGCAAACTCGTTCTTCTTGGGAGAGCATCCTCTTGAGTCGGAATATCTTTGCGCTCTCGGGTGACACGCCCACTTCGTGCCGGGCATGCGCAGTGAGTCAGGAGTAGCGGCGAGTGAAGGAACTATGGCGTCCTCGGCTGCCCGGTGCTCCTCACGCTGGATTACAGTCTTCGTGTCCTCTGGACGTCGCAAGGCCGCCGGTGCTGTCGTCTGCGGAGGCCATGGAGGGGTCCGCAGTCTATCTACCCTGGGAGCGGAAAAACTGTGGCGGGGAGGGAACCTGGTGTGTGGCGGAGCAGGGAAAGCGTTGACATTGAGAGGGCTGTCAGGTGGGTGTTACTGGCCTATGCTAGGCTAGGCTAGGCTAAATGTCTGGTTTACTCATGTGACGCAGGATAAAACAACCAACTTAACCCAAGATTGTGTTTTAATAAGGTCCCAAGCGACCATTTAAGATGAGATGAGCCTGTATCACAAAAAGCATTTGTTTCACACACGCAGGGTAGAGAGTGTCGATGATATGTTATGCAATCAGATGCGCTAACTTCGGTTTGCAGACATCAAGTTGAATTTGCAAAGGGGTGATGCCAGATTTTAACAGTGTTTCACCTTATTTTAACCGGAAGTGCAAGAGTATCATCTTCAGTTTACCTGATCTGCAAGAAATCTTCTTGCAGATCAGGTTGACTGCTGGCCTGTCATCTGATTTGTCAGCAGTACCTTCTGTAACAGTGAATAACAATGCAGACGAGACAATATATATAGCTGCCATACTGTTCAAAGTGGTGTTAACTTACCCTTTTTTCCCCCCTGTTTGACACATTTCAGGCATCAAATCGCCACATGCTGCCTGCACATCGTCCTTTCACACAAGTGCCGCTGCTCGTAGCAAGCAGGACTTCTACCAGATCCTCGGCGTACCTCGCACAGCCACCCAGAAAGAGGTCAAGAAGGCCTACTACCAGGTCTGCTCCAGCCGTACATACTGTATATTCAGAACTTGCATTGGTTCTCCGATAACCAATCATCACGGTAGTTGACAGTGTGTTTGTTGTCCCTCAGATGGCCAAAAAGTATCACCCTGACACCAACAAAGATGACCCACAAGCCAAGGAAAAATTTGCTCAGCTGGCCGAAGCTTACGAGGTTTAGTCTTGCACTGTAGATTTGATGTGTTTTAATTAAAATCTATGAAGTACAAATGCACTTCTTAAACATTGCTCCGTGTTCCTCTCAGGTGCTGAGTGATGAAGGAAAGAGGAAGCAGTACGATGCGTACGGCTCAACGGGCTTTGACTCCGGTCAGGCTGGCGGAGGGCAGCACTACTGGTCCGGACACGCCAGCAGCGTGGACCCAGAGGAGCTCTTCCGCAAGATCTTTGGGGAGTTCTCTGGAGGCCGTGGCTTTGGAGACTTCAATGCCATATTTGAGCAGCCACAGGAGGTCAGTGGGTTAGTGTGAATTGGAAAGTAAAGTCAAGGAATGTCTTTTGACGTTGCATTTTAGAACCCCTCTGGTTCTCATTTAGTCATTTTTTTTATTAGTGATTCATTTCTGGCACCCTCTTATTTTTTAAACCCAGTACATCATGGAGCTGACCTTCACTCAGGCAGCAAAGGGAGTCAACAAAGAGTTTTCTGTGAACACAGAGGCCGCCTGCCAGCGCTGTGACGGTAAGGGCAATGAGCCGGGCACCAAAGTCCAGCACTGCAGCTCCTGCAACGGCTCCGGCATGGTAAGAGCTCCGACACGCTGCCTCTTTATTTTCCAAAGTGTGTTTGCGTTGTATCGCGTAACACTTGTTTTGTCCATATTACAGGAGACGGTGAACACGGGCCCGTTTGTGATGCGCTCCACGTGTCGCCGCTGCGGCGGCAAAGGCACCATCATCTCCACTCCCTGTCACTCCTGTCGTGGTGCGGGACAGACCAAGCAGAAGAAGACTGTGATGGTTCCTGTGCCCGCAGGTCAGTCTCACTCAACCTCTACTGTTTACACACTCAAAATAAATCCAGTGGATTTCTATTAACGAGCATGAAAAGTCACCCGGCAGCATTATTGGCCAAAGTCAGAAGCAACAGCGGTTTGCTCTGCTGCAGGTTTTCCTGAAACTGAATATATTCTCATTCATGTTAGAAGAAAGATACATATTTTGTGGCTTTGCTGTAATTTAATCCGTGGGTTTAAATTCTTCACAAATCATAATGGCCATAAAGAAAGTCAAATAACTGCTCTTATACTTAAAATATAGTCGACCTGAAATCTTTTGAGCATGAAATCTGCCCACCAAGAAGCATAATGGATTTCACACTGATAATATTTTTAAACTTCTGTTATGTCGCTCGTGTGTCCCACCTAACCGTGGCTTGTTTTTGCTTCAAGGAGTGGAGGATGGTCAGACAGTCAGAATGCCAGTTGGTAAGAAGGAGGTCTTCATCACATTTAGGGTGAGTTTCTTCATCAACATCCCAGAGTCAAACAAGCTCTCCGCAAAGTGCACGTTCACGTCACAGCCGCTGTAATGGCGTCGTCTTTGTGTGACGTACTGTGGGTGTGTTGACTATTAAGAATCATTGAGCCGTCTGCTCTCTTTGACTCGGCTGTGATGTGTTCTGGGTTGGGGTCCAGGTCCAAAAGAGTCCCGTGTTCAGGAGGGACGGTGCAGACATCCACTCCGACCTGTTTGTCTCGGTGGCACAAGCGATCCTGGGCGGTACGGCCAGAGCACAGGGCCTTTATGAAACGGTTAACTTATCAGTAAGTAGACACGCACATTCTCAGGCTTCTCTTCTAATGGGGAAACATTTCAGACACATGCGGTGTAATAAATGACCGGATCTTTTCCTTGTCTTCAGATACCTGCAGGCATCCAGACAGACCAGAGGATTCGTCTGTCAGGGAAGGGAATCGCCCGAATCACCGGCTATGGCTTCGGAGACCATTATGTCCATGTCAAAATAAAAGTACCCAAGTAAGACTAATGCAGACAAATGCACATCTTGTTCAACTGCTGCATTTATGCCAGATGGCGACACGGACCTTGTGATCGAATACAGTGACTTGCTGTAGTCTTGGAGAAATGGGATCAAATCTAATTTTGCAATCACAAGAACCATAACACACTGATTTCCTGTGTAGGACGCTGACAGACAGACAGAGAGCTCTGCTAACGAGCTATGCCGAGGACGAGACGGAAGTAGAGGGGACGGTCAACGGTGTCACTACCACCACCACAGGTGAGAGGACAGTCACAGCAACGTTTATCTGCCTGTCCCTGTGCTGCTGCTGCTGCTGCTGCTTTGCTTTGCTTGGTGTCCACTGCCGATGTTCTACGATGGGGGATTAAGGAAATAAGGTTTATTTAGTTGTGAGCCTGGCTGACGCAGTGTTAATCTCTGTCCAGGTGGGGGCAGCAGTGGTAAGCGGTCTGAGGCAGGGCAAAGCAAGCATGAGGAGAAGGAAGGAGAGTTGAAACAAGAGGGGGGCTTCTTCTCCAAATTAAAGAAATTGTTTAGCTCTTCCTGACAGCCACAAACCAGGTAGGACTAGTATTGTGATGCATTACGCAACCCTCCTTTTTTAGATTACTTTTCATTATTTGGTTTGTGGCTGTCGCATTAAAACACTGATGCATGCACCCTTGCATTCAGCTGGATGTCTCCCCAGTCTGTGATGTCCTAAATGTCTGTTATATATGTCGTCCTTTGTCAAACTGGGGCTGCCTGCCTTGCCAGCTCAATTTCAAAAAGTTCAATTTACCAAGAGTCTATTTTAAATCTTTTTTTCTTTTCTTTTTCTCTTTTAAAGGTAAAAGGTCCACGTGGAACTGAGAAACGTCCTCAGTAGATCAGAGGGCAGCAGGGAGGACGGGGTAAGGCCAGCACAGCCATATCACAAAGGGACGGGTGGTTGAGGAGCATCGTGTGTTGGACGAGGCCTACAAAGGTTGTGGACGGACCTACCGACAGTGAATGAACCGGAAGACCACCCGCTCTGTTCCTTTTTGCCAAAGTGAATCCACACTTGAGAGGATGTTCCAGTGCACCATGCACCTCTCCAGTCAGATGTCCGCTGTGGTCATTTGGGTCGCGTAGCATTCGGGCACTGTTGGTTTTCAGTTAATTCCCTTAAAAAGACACGTGACAGCTGAATTCATGTGCACAGATATTAATTATTGTATTGAAAAAGACTTATGTGGGATTAAATGAACTTCCTGTTGTTCATCCTTTTGTTCTGTTTGCTTTGGTTGTGTTTTCATGAAAGCTTGAAGGTTGAATTTCCCCCAGAAGCTGTCGGTCCTCACAGGCTGAACATCACCAGACCATTGAGTTCAAGTGTTGAGAGCTGTCTGCAGTGGGAAGTTTAATTTTGGCTCGGTTTCCTCAACTGTGATGGCTGATGGCCGAACTCTGTCCCTCTTCCAACCCTTTGCATCTTGAGGATTCTGCACCTTCATTACATTTGTACATTGTTGTGGATCACACAGTTGCTTCAATGTGTCTCATAGAAGAGATGTGCTGTACTTCTATAATAAAGCTAATGGTCTGAGAAAAGCCTGTTGTATAGAAACCACTAAAGAAACAGCACTCCGAGTGCTTTGTGCTTACATATTGTGTTCATCTTTATTTAGAGACATATATAATGCAATCAAAACAACACTTAACTGCCTCCGACAAAGAAAACAAACACCACAAAGGTGGAATTATTTTTTGCAGAGCTATTGTATTAGATTTAAAGTTGCTGTGTATTTATTAACCTAGCCTGCATTTTTTACTTTTGAATAAATCTATTAGCAATTTCTGGTGGACATTCTTTCTCCAACAACTTCTCAGGCCTGTTGCGGTTGCACCACGGGGCATAACTTACACAAAGGAGCTTTATGTTAGCATGCTAACTGGCTCGCAGTGACGATGCTAAAATGCTAACGTTTGACTGTTAGGGTTAATGGTTTAGCTTTTTAGCAGGACAACAATGCAGCTGAGGCTGATGGGAATGTCATTATTTCTCCATTACTATCATTTATTTTGTATTATACCAAAATATATCATCTTTTCAGAAGTCCATGCCAAGTTATGAGTAAGCCACCGACCAACATGGCTAGCACAGCTAGTAAACATGTAACACAGTTTACTATTATAAATGCTGACTGTCAAGAAACTAAAAAACTATGCATTAAACAATTTAAGATTTTTATTGCAATTTCAAAACACCAGTCCCAATGAATCACCTTAATTTCAGTGAACAGGAAAAGAGAATTTATTTCATTATAGACGTCACAACACACTCCTGTGGTTTCACTCTCATGGGAGTATTCTCGCAAAACACTATAAAGCTTTGTCCAGTTAGACACATGAAGGGATTAAGAGCAAGGTTAATAAAAACAAAGTAAATAAAAATGAATTAGTCAAGCATCCCACTCTGTGTAAACTAAGGTTTAATCAATGACCAAAACTCCTGAGCTTTACAGAAATCTTCCCCTCAGTACATCCCAAATACACGGCAGCATATTGACACATCACACTGGCAGCGAAAAATCAAACATGGACGTTGAGCTAAAGCGGTCCCTGTAATTTTCCTCCATTGTTTTGCCATCTGCCTTCAACATTAACCTGAGACTCTCAAACACGTCATCACATCGGTCTCCATGCCTGCTAGACTCTGAATGACTTCTAATGAAAGAATACTGCGCATCCAAACTGTACATTATGTGTGAACATGTGCAAATACACAAAGCGTCTTGAAATGTTTTCTTCAGCAAGTTTCCTTTGGTACTCTGCATCAAACTAATCCAAGCAAAAGGAACTGCTTGGAAAAAAAAAGTGTACTGTATTACAGTGTGAGGATACATATTTAAACTTCAATCGCAAAACAGTGCACATACACTGCAAAACAGTCCACACGGAACAATATATTCCTCCTCATCTGTGTTTAAATGACAGAGTTGTGCATTACTGGGAAAGTTGATCCCACACTTACAGCATGAACACAGAAATGAATGATGATTACATAGTTTTAGTGACGATGCATGCTGGTATATCCATAACTGGGCTGCTAAAGGACATACCTACAAGTACCTTACCTGAAGTAGTTCATAATAAACCACTCGAGACATTTAGCCTTCATATAGACAATCTTTGACATTAGAAAAAAAGATGAATTCCTTTTAAAACAGCTGCAATCACCTCTGTAATCCCCTTTGTCCTAATATAGGCTCCTGTGGCAGGTCAAACAGAATCATCCATCTTGTATAGTTAAGCTATGCATATAACAGGCAGGTTTTTTTTATATATATATATATAAATACAAGATGCCATATCATATAATTCTGAAACAGAGAAATGGTACATTTGAACATGCATTAGTAGAGATTCAAATATGTGGTATAATCACTGAAAGGTGTTTATTAATCGTACACTTGTTAAAGTGTAGGTGTGCTATATTGTTATTCTATCACCCGTCTCAGAGTACAACCTGTACAAACGATTAGGAAATATTTGAGGCAATGTTTGAATCGTGAAATGTGATCATGTATTTAAAAAAAAAACTAAATAAAAACTTGGAACTTCAATCAATGTGTAGAAGTGGAAACAAATACTGTAGTATTATTGACTCATACATTACTTCCTCTCTGTCTCTCTGGTCAAATTAAGATCTTTTAAATGCATAAAAATAAAGGCCTCATTCAACATCAACACAGCCGTCTGCCCAGCAAAAACATACTGTGCTATTATACTCATGCCATGCAGACCATATGCATAGTATGTTTCCCCATGAATGAATGTCGATAATCCATTCATCACAGCTAATGAATTATCACCGTTTAGTTAATTACACATGGGCAGCCTCTACGTCACGCTTCTCAACCTGGCAGGTGAATTGTAAATTGGGAGGCAATGTAACGTCACCATAAATTAGGTATTAACATCGTGTGCTTCCACACTGGAAGTATGAAGGATGGAGGGATAGTGCAGAGGAGGTAGAGAAATAAAAAGACAGGAGGATGAATGGTAACAAGGTGGAGCTCAGTGGATGGATGGCTGGCTGGAGATGACGACTGAAATGGTCCTACAGATCATTTTACGGGAATTCCATCGACAAGAATCGGTTCCACGTTTAGGTCAGACACGTAACATTAAATAAACTTGGACCTGTTCAGAATGTTTGTGTGAAACTATGAATGGTCTACGACTGGATGGAGTTTTTCTAGCGCTCCTTACGGTCCGTTCTCCTCCCTTTCTCTTACAGCAGCAGGCTGGATCACATCAGGTACCACGCGGCCAATCCGGCCAGAGCAGCGAACCACGTAGCAAACAGCACCTGTCCGGTCGGGTGTCGGAGGACAGCCATGGCGAGCTGAGAGGCGTACGCCGTTCCACCCGACGCCGCTGAGGGAGCACGAAAACAAACTTAAACAAGATCCCCCACAACACCTTTATAAAAAAGCTTTATGGTAGAACAGAGCTGCAGAGAGAAGCATCAAAGCGTACCCATTTTGGCCGTATAGTAGGGACACTTGTTGATGTCTCCACCCGTTGCTCCATGGACAGGCAGGCCAGCGTCCAACACGTCTTCCTGGATGGTTTTACCGATCTCTTCCAACTCCTCGAACACCTGCCAGCACAAACGCACAGTCACTGCTGTTATCAGGCTTGTTGCAGATTCTGTATTCTAGCAATGGTTCATGGACGAAACAACCAGACAGTAGCGTCTGTGTTTGGCTCATCCAGCAATATTTATGCAATATAGAGAAACCTCATATTGTCATATCACCCAACTCTACATCAAACAATAAGGTTTGGTTTATTATACACATAACTTCAATATTTTTCAAGTTCAATAAATCCTCATTTAACCGCTTCACCGGGAACAGATCGCCCACTAGTGTTTCTATCTCTCCAAACCCTTACCTCCATGTTGAACTGGAAGGCCTTGACAGCCTCCTCTACCAGCCTCTTCTTTATTTCCATGTCCAGCTCCAGCTCGTTCATCCGACTACGGTACAGCTGCTTGAATGCTTTGGCGCTATGGATGCCATCGAACTGGTAGAATTCAAGGCCCTCCCCAGTGGACGGCAGCTTCATGGCTCTCTGCGCCACCTTCTTCAGCACCTGCCCCCCGGACAGGTCCCCCATGTAGCGGGTGTATGCGTGGGCCACCAGCAGAACCGGGTCCTCCTGGCCTACTTGATGAATGCGGTCCACGTACTGCTGGGTGGCCTGAGAGCAGCGGACCTGGCTCTGCCAGTCGGGGCCATAAAAGTACTCGAGGTCACGGGCCAGGGCCTCTTGGCGGTGCAGCTCTGTCGGGAAATACAGAGGGGCAAAGTGGGGGTGCTCTTTGTTCCTTTCAATCTCCTCCTCCATGGCTGTATACGTGTAGTAGAGCGCCACGGCACCAAGCTAGGGAAGCAAGAAGGAAAAGTTACAAGGTAATAGTGCCTGTCTCCTTTTTCCAGGTTTCGTTGCTTCTTTATATACCTACATGTTTATTACATGTATTTGCTCATCTTGTTTAGCACTCTATACCTTTAAATTGTAACAATTCCTCGCTGATGTTCTTCAGACTGACCTTAAAGAGCTCTTTGCGGATGCGTCCCCTGAGGAAGTCTTTCACAAACTGGGTGTTCTCCGCCTTTTCATGAACCTCCTTGGTCCCCGCTGCCAGCACCTCAGACAGATCCTCAGGACTGGGGAATAAAAAGGAAAACATGAATATTTGTTATCTTATTTGACTGTTTTCAAAGGTAATGCTGTCACAATACTGGTGGGAGATTTTACCTGAGGGCGTCTTCCTTTCCCTCATATACAGGCCCGGCTCCATTGGACACACTGGCTGTTGTCTCCATCTTCTCTGCGGACATTAGTGGTGTGTTTCTGTCTCTTACTTCCCTATAATCAGTCATCGAATCAGCATTATTTACATTAAAATTACATGGCAACAGTCATATTTTAGCTTCATCATATTGTACGTAGGAATCTTGACAAAAAAAATTATATTTGAAGTATATTGCTACAGGTGTGATCAAGGCATACGCAATAGTAGCGTATGTAAGCTTGCATAATGTATCATTACTATGACCTTTAGCTGCTGCCGTCTAAATGTGTCTCTCGAGGCAAGATTATGTAACTGGTTTTCAGAATAAACAAGGAACAAAGTCACGCTGCAGTGCTCCCTGTGGTTCTAGAGGCCTGAGGTATTGTGCACTGAAACAATAACAACCCACAGGGGCAACATACATATACATATACATATATATATATATATATATACTACAAAGTACTTAAAACTTGTCCAGAGGCAGGGAGAAAATGGCCACAGAACAATGTAGAAAAAAACACAATCAGTAAATTGACAATTACAGTCTAATCAGGAAAACAGGTGGGGGCTGATATCCCCCCTAATTCTATTCGCTGTCACTGGTGTGAGGGTCAACGGAAAGATGCCAGTAAGTTAATTCAGCTGCTTTAAGCCTTTGACCTTATTACTCTGAGAGGAAGATAAGGCAAAGTAAGAGTGAAAGCTAATGCAGTCTGGCAGGGGCTGGCTTGATTTACATCGGAACGGCTGCTTTACAAAAACAACAACATCCAGGCATGAACTACATGAACACACACAGCCAAACACAAAAGCAGCACATGCAACACAGCGAAGGCCCTTCTGGCGTTTACCACAAGTCTCAAAGAATAGCTGGTGTTGTATGAGGCGAGTTATTCTAGTGATTTAAATCCAGTTCAGTTCCCTCAATGTAATCAGAAATCACTCCTCCTCGAGCCACCTTTCATCGAGACACGAATGCACGTCTTGTTTGTTGGTCCTGACGTCATCTAACTCGCTAGGAGCCTTGTTCTGACAACAACAGCTAACTTTGCTGGATGACGCTAGCTAACTTAGCTAACAGCTAGCTAGCATTCCAACAAGCTAAACAGACTTAAGATTTCAAGCACGTGCATTAACGTCACATTACATTGCAGGCTCTAGGTGTTTATTCACCTATTTTAGTGTATATTAACAAGTTAGAAGGCTTTGGTATCATATTGACATTACAAACCTTCACCCCACTAGTGTGCAGAGCGGTACGCCTGGCCGGGTGAACTACAAATCAGGCTGGAGCTTCAGGACTGAACTGCACTTCTAACTCCGCCCCCACCCGGCTGCTTGCTGTCAGGCGCGTGCCCACAGGAAGTGCTGAGACGCAAATTGGCAAACAACTACCAAACTACTGTACTACTACTGTCGTACTAGTACCAATATACTACTTATGACACTTGTATCAATTGCTATTATTGTCATTTATTTTTCATTTTCATTGGAAAGTTTAAAAAAACTAGATAAAGAAGCAATAAAAGATTGGTGCCGCAGGTGAAAGCAACAAATTGCTGCAGCGTTATGCAGCTTAACCCCGACATCATACATGTCAGTGTGTCTCTTTAGTGCAGAGAGGATGTTGGAGTTAAAAGGTGTAGATAACAAACAGCAATGTCATACTTAAGGGAGTGCAGTGGAGTACAATGAATTAAACTTCTCACATTTTTTCTTTTTTTTTTTATCATGAGCTCGACCATGAGTTTAATAACAAATAAAAGTGAATATCACCAGTATGACTAAAGAGTCACATAGCCTGACAATACCATGAACCAACTAGAAAGACTTCATAATATCGGTGGTCAACATCTCACTTGGGTTCTTCGAAGTAAGTAAAAGACCCATGTGACCAATTAGATTAACTAAATGTATTTAACTTCACAAGAAAAAAATCCTACACACACTTAAACTGTATTACATTACAAATCAGCTTCATGTCATATTAGTAAAAAAATAAGTCAAGGCATTAGCATTAGCAAACATTAGCGAACATTTGCTAAAAAAATAACACAAAAAAAGACTGTGTAATGGTAAACAGGTACAGTGAAAGTCAATGTAAACTATTATATGAAACACACAAACAATACGACATTTAGATAATCATAGAAAAAAACGGTGTCTCTTTAGATAACAGGCTGTGCTATATACATATATATGCTATACTGTAATGATTATTTGCTCGTGCAAAATCCACATGCCAAGTGTACTAGTACTGGTGGTATTGACTTAGTGTATTAGTGTACCGGTATTATTGAATCATACCTCTCACTTCACAAGAAGCCATAAACTACAAAATCATCACCAAGACAAAGATCTAAGACCACATCAGCAGACTGGAAGAAAATAACCACAAGATGGCATTCACATCAAGCAAATCTGGTTCGGCAGGTTTCTGTTTCACAAATAGTTTGAATACACGGATTAAAAAGACCAATCAAATCTTTCATTTGGCTGATGTTGTAGTTTAAGTAATGTACAAACGCCTTTAAAACGTTTGTATGGAAAGTAAAGAAATTGTGTAATAACACTTGACTGTGTTTGTTTATATTGTGCAAGAGATGTTTTTGTTTTTTTCCTGGAAAAATTATTCCATCAATAGAAATCTGAAATTGAATATCTTCTATTGCTCTCTGGTGCCACTGGACTTATTCCAAAAACTGTAGTTCTTATATAACATGACGGGATTGTTGATATGCAATTTTCTTTGTTATGACGATGCTGCAGTGTTGTTTAATTGGCTAAGTTCTCATAGATTTTATGGCGTGTCAGAGTGACCCTGGTCAGTGACACTTGAAAAACCCTTTCCACAGGGCTGCCTGAAGACCGCGTCAACAGATTTGAAGCTGTGATTGACTCTCTTGCTTGTGGACACTTCAGTAGACACATGTCTGTCAACACAAGGCTCGTACCTTGTATTTTCTATTGTTATTTTTCTAACGCTTTTAAAACGCTACTTTTATGGAGTTAAATGGAGGAGTTTGGATCCACAACAGATCTCGATAGCAAATGCTTGTTGTTGAGTCAAACACTTCTGAAAATCCGAAGAAAAAAATAAATTAATTAAAGGTGTCAGATTTGGAGAGGTGAAAGAGGGCAAAACTGGAGCAGGGCATTAGCTTGACAGTGTAGTGTAAACATGTGAAAATACAGAGGGCTTACAGATTAACATACACCCCAACCACATTGTTGACCAACGTCCCTCTGGGACAAACAAAACGAGCTCCCTTCGTGTCACCCTGTTTACGACGTGCTGTTGGGTTATTCTGCCAATTACAGGCCTAGTTTTTCAGGTGTTTTGTTTACATTGTGTTTCAAACATGCTGCTCATTAATTATGTAGGAGGTAGTTGTTTGTTTGCTGAGCAGATTGTCCACCGCTTAATGATTGTATGCAGGGGGTATGTTAATCATGTGTGTGTGTGTGTGTGTGTGTGTGTGTGTGTGTGTGTGTGTGTGTGTTTGTGATCATCAAAGCCTGATATTAGTCTGGCAGCCGGCTGCAGTGTCAGATGCTTGGTTGGCGTGGCAGCTGAGACCCCCCCCCCCACCCCTTCTTGCTCTACTACTGAGCCACAGGAGGCTGGTGGGGGTAAAGATGAACAAACAGGATGAGTCACTTCCCTCCAACAGGGCCAGCAAGCTGTTGCCATTACATTAAATTGCTTTGGGAAGTTATTCAGTGCCAGCGATGCAGTTCAATAACTGAACTAAACACTCTGATTGGGGGAAAATTGGCAAACTTGATAATCCTCTTGGATGCTAATTTGTCCATTTATAGATGAGAAACTCACAAAACAAAATGTTTGGCAACCATGTTCACTGAAGGATTCTTTGACTCTGTTTTGCTGCAATTTGGTTTTGTTTGTCACGCTGGTCTGTTGAGGACCCCATATGCGAGATATGCTGATGTCTTTGGACATCAAAAACACTCGTATAAACACGCCTCAGAGGAAATGCAGCAGGAGGTCCATTTCACCGGACCACTCGTTAACATAGCACGTGTGATCTGATGCTTTTGATCATGGCAATCAGAAAAGCCGAATAAATGTGGCTCTGATGAGGGAAACATGAAAGCAGTACAAAAGCTCAAAAAGAGATACACATGAACATGAGGCAGTACAACGTTAGAGTTTTTAAAAGTAAATAGTTTGACTTGAACACAGGTGCAACTAGTAACATTATCAATGCTGCTGAATTGCAGGACTGCACCATCGTTAAGGTTATTAGTGCCACCTTGCTTTCCTCGCTGTGAAAAGTCAAACTTTCGGCTGTGAAAAAAGGTCTCTGAATATGATTCATTTTGGATCGATAAAGAAAAGACTCTGATAATAGCAAGAGTATCAAGATGCAGATTAGCAAGATTTATTCAGAAAGTGGAATGTCATTACAAGATGTACAGACAATTGGCGATGCTCACTGAGCATACAAATCTTGCTCCCGCGTTTTCTGTCAATAGGGAGCCTTTTGTCTTAAAACCTCTGTTAGTTTGAGAAAAGGTCAACTTAATTGACAAAAAGCTGTGAAAAGAAACAAGCACTTCACGTTTTTAATATTGTTATTTCAATAAATTACAACTTGGCTCTTTGTTACTGGCTGATAAAATAGAGGCACTGATCTTAGCCATTCTAAATTGATTGTGACATTGCCCCAGATATTTAGTTTGTAGTATTTACTTTTCTGATAGACAGCATGTGCAACAAACTAACTAAAGTAGACCGTTGCAGAAAATGCACAGGTGTAATATGACATTAATTATGGCGTTGCTCCATTTTGATGTGCCAGTAAGCCAGCATGCACAATAAATGTAATGCAGCCATCATTCATGTCATTAGTTACACCTGTGCTTGACAAGCCAACATTTCTGCTGTGTGAAAAAGTTAATAACTGCATAATGTTACAGACCATGTATTTATCATGTCTAATATCAATAACAACATTGCTTATAGCTGTGAAATGAACCTACTTCACTAGTGATTCTGCGAGAAAACCGCTCCAGATGAGTGTTCTAATCCGATGCATTAGTTTTCATTGTACATGGCCAACAAGAGGATCTGAATCATTTGGACCATTTACAGAGTTACATAAATCAACAACAAATTATCCTAGAGTTAGTCATATCCTATTTTTAATAACTGTAACTCACGGTGACATTTAAACAGGCTGCTTGGGAACATAATTACAAAATGTGATGATTGTTGTTATCAAAATGACGAACTTTAGAGTAGGCCTAATCATTTGCAACTGGTAGCCTAATTCAAATTTTCTGACACATTTAAGTCAAATATGAGCTGGACCTGATTAATAAAAGATGCAAGCTGAGTCTTCCGATTTTCTTCATTTTGTTCTCATCTTTGTTCGTGACGAAACAGTTACACTGAATTTCAAAAACCCGTTGCACAGCTCATTTAGCCTACAATTTACATGTACTCATAAACATGTTAACATGGTACGAACAGGGTATAAATCAGCTGTTGTGGCAACCTGCGTACCTGTTAACAACAACACTTCTCGCGAGAAGTGAGAACTTTGAACGTTAGAACGGACTAACGTGACTTCCGCATCCGCTAAGTTTTAGATTCCGCGGGTCTTCACGAAAAAGCTCGTTGTTTTAATGGGAAACTGTCAACCAACGAGACATTCCATACCTTTGCGACAAATTGGCAGTTTCAGTAAACTTTTGCAAACGTTTAATTCAGAGTTTTAAACCAACAGTCAAACAGTTGTTAATGGTTTCTTGCGTGCACGAGCATGTCACTGCTGTCCCTGGTTGAGCAAGCTATCAAGTCTTGCAAAGCTGAACAAGCCAAGATTAACGACAGTATTCAACTCTACAGAGAACTATTACAGACCCGGTAAGTAACGTCATCCACCACATTGATTAATTCGTGCTCACGATGTCACAAGTCTCATTTAAAATAATCATGTAAAATATAAATGATTAATAAATGATATAACATTGAAGATCCATGAGGTGATGCACCCATCTGGCGCTGTGGCTTAGATGGTTAAAGCGCCTGTCTAGTAAACAGGAGATCCTGGGTTCAAATCCCAGCAGTGCCTTTTCAAGCATGATATATCTGCCCAACGTTCCTCATTTATCACTTCTGCACAATTGGTGACTTATAATTAACAAGAAATTGTAGGACAGTAAAGCCAAAGCTATCTACTATAGTTTGTAATTCATCTCCGTTTTAAAACCCACCAGAAAGCACTCACTTGAATAGTTTTTCAAGCTCAATACATATCTTTGTCAAAGTTATGTTAATGTTTTAAATTGTATTGGCAATTGTATCATTACATAGGATTTTCTCACACAAATAACAACAATTAAACAACAATTAAAAACACACACTATCATTTGGGATCTGCTGTAAACTGCATGTATCTAAATAGTAAAATTCTCTTAACAGAAAAGTCTATCAAATACACAATTGCATTGCACTGAAAGTACGTTTTTCAAACGTAGTCTAACAAGTAGGTTATGCAAATGTTATTTATTATTATTAGTATATTGTTGCCCAAATTGAATTGATTGTGCTCCTCTTGGTTCTTTTAAGTGTGTAGTCACATGAAGTCTTTTCTTGCAGAACACCACAACCACAGACGGGCTCTGATGAGACCCAGTGTGCAAATGATGCTGCTACAGGTAATTAAAACAAATATTTGTATTATATGTTAATGCAGATATGAGAGCAGTCTTGTGCAAATGTTATGATCACGTATCCGGAGACAGGTTAATTGGTAAAATAACTAACCACGTGTTTGCATGCTGCTATCTTCACAGAAACAGATACCTCACCAGGGGAAAAAGAAGATATGGAAATGCTTGAGCGAGCCCTGGAGAAAGCCCTTCGGGTCCGCACTGGCACAGGACGTTCTAAAAAAGCCTTGAGCAAACAATCTCCACCTCAAAAGGAACCCGGCACTACAGCTGTCACATGCAACGAGGGAGTGCAGGCATCTGCAGCTTCTAAAGGAAATCAGTCCACGTCCAGATCAGCCTCTAAATCTGCCGCCTCAAAAGAGCACAAAAAGCCTGGTACGTCGGTACCCTCCATGCTGGGCTCAAAACCTTCAGCCAGCCGCTATCCTCGACGGTGCAAAACCACAATTAAAAGAAACATAACCCTGAACTGTCTTCTGTCCTCAGCTGGGGTTGTGGATCACCAGGCGGCAAGGAAACCACAGCAGGCTGTCTCCACTCCTTCTAATGACACAGTGCCCGTTTCACAAACAGGGGAGCCTGGAGCTCACGGTTTACTTCTGCTGAATGGGTATGTTTTTTACACAACTGGACACAAAGAAAACCACACTTTGTCTGTCACAGTCGGACTGGGGGTGAACATTGATTTGCTGTTATAATCATTCAGTTTGCCTTTGCTTCATGGCAGGAAGGTTTCTAAACAAACAGTGAAATGGAGATCTCTAAAGAGCAAGCAAAACAGGTGACCAAAGCCATTATTTGTTAATACATTTTGGAGCAGATTCAACAGTTTCTGTTTGGACACTAAGTTCCTCTCTTTACATGATCTTTAGGTTATGGGACAAAGTTGTTGCCCTACAAAGGAAACCTGAGCCTGGGAGGAGTCGCTTCGTGGACAGAATGAGAGCTACGGTATCCTTCCTTTTTCTAGTGAAGCCTGTCAGAATAAGCTGGAAGCCTCGACTTGGTTTCCATGCTGTTGAGTTTGGAAATATACTCTGGTGTCGCAGTTACAATTCCACTGAGTACCACTGTGCAGCAGAGTAGGACTGTCAGAGTCTGCACAAATTCGATGAATACATGTTGATACCCGGCGTGTTGTCCTTGACCCCGCCTCTCTGAACCCTCTAGTTCCCCAGGGATTGGCCATGTGGTTCCCCAGATCAGACCAGGTTTCTGGTCGACAGACTGACTCACCAAGGGCACGGCCTCACCCAGCACCTCCAGACAACGGCGCTTTTGGCCAAACAGACGCGGGAATCAACCACAGAGTTGGGTAAAAAGCCTGAACAGATGATGCACGCAAACACGCAAAATTAGGAGTGATGAAATGAGGAGAAATCAAGGCGATTGATGACACAAGTGTGTGTGGGTGATCAAATTATAATTTGGAAGGAAACTGCTCAGGGAGTTGGCAGTAAGTGACTTTCTGAGAGCCAATTAGACTAATATACCAGTGATGAGCCTCTGCCAATCATGCTCAGGAGCCTGGTATGAGCAGTTGAGATATCTTAAGGTGACATATTATGGAAAAACACCAATACATCCTTTTTTTTCCTGAATCAGAAACGGGAGTAAAACTGGTGGGTCAGATTTGATCTAGGATTTCATAGCAGATGAGGACATTTTGCACCTGTTTTAGGACCTAACGATTTATGCGGAAGACTCAGAAGCACCGACCAATCAGGGCAGAGAGTCTAGAAGGGGGGCTTAAAAATAGTGTTCTGTGAACATTGAAGCACATAAACATGTACTAATAGAAACCCAAAATACAAGTATGCACCAGAAAATGAGCATAGTATGTCTCCTTGAACAGTCGCACAGACTACAAACATGGGACTAATTAACACAGGGCAATTAAACCAAACAACTCCACAATCTCCTGTAATAATGCTGCCGTAAAATTCAGTTTTATTGTTATATATTTCTGTGCAGGTGGTAACCCAAACAACTACGATTCCTGTCTGAGGTTTCCGATGACGGCAGCACAGCTCCAGAACTTTGCAAACCAAGCGAAACAAGGTAGGAATGAATCCTGTTTCACTGTCACTCAACCTACCTTTTCAAACCATGTGTTCCCTCTCAAAATAATCACATGTCAATCTGACTTTGGTTATACGAAGGGGGTCAGGAGCAGAAGAACATACATTATTAAAATGATTTATTCCACAGCACAGATGTTGGTAGAGAAATCCTGACCCAGGGTCTCCAGAACCTCCAGCATGTAACATAATATACTTCCATTACCTTCAGCGATACTGTTATAATGAAGCTGAAGGCCCAGAGACTTTCCATTCACACCACTCAAATGACCGTATCATCTTCAGGGAACGACTTTTGTTTATGTTTAGCAGTAATAGCTCCAGTGCCGCACAAGCATTTTGCTAAAGCCAGTGTGAAAGAGAAGTTTCCAGTCGTTTCTAGCTCCCTGCTTAACCCCACACACACTTCCATCTTGTGTTGCGAGTACATGCATCCAATCTAGTGTCTCACATCCACATTTCACTGAGTAGTTTATATCTGAGTTTTATTTCCAAGGGAGGGATTAATCGTTTATTGCATTTTGACAACATTTGAAAAATTATTGTGGATGAATGTGGCGTGCTAACGAGCTAATGCAGCCTCTCCATCTTGGCGCATGGAAAATGAAAACAGAGCCGGAGTGAAACCTCAGTGCCAGATCAGTACTTTCCTTGGCCTCGACAGATCCCCCTCCCTGTGACGGTGGGGTTTTTAAAGCCATCTATCCTGGTGTGGCTAGGCAAGGGCCTAGCTATTTAAAGCTGAGGCAGCAGAGCAGAAAAACGTTTTAGGGTACGGTTGCTCACGCTCACGCGCTAAAAATAACCGTATTTTCCATCAGAGTGGGAAGCATGGGATCGATGGAGGCCAGAGGGAGGTTGTCTTTGCCCCACCGGGGCAAATGGCACGTGGGGAAGCGGGATGATCGCAGCCCTGCCGCTGACTATAACCTACACGACTGAGGCTGAACTCCGAGAGCTGGAGACGCTGAGGATGAGGGTGTCGCTGCTGCAACAGGAGGTTTACCTAGAGCAGGTGAGGGTTGTGGGCTTCAAACACCTGGTGAAACAACAGTTCAGAGAACTTATTGTGTTCTGTTCTGAGTTACAGTGAACATCTACTAAGGAATAATGTGCTGACAGTCTCTTCTTCTGTGTGACAGGCTATATTGGACACCCTGTCCCCCCAGCTTTCCTCTATAGTACCTGGGTCTGGATGTCCCAACCTCAGTGTGCTGAGAGACATGTACTCCCTGCTGGGTGAAGGAGGGGAGCGGTTCCCTGCCATTGTCCTGGACTCTGAGCCTGACTGACTACAGAGCATATTACATATATTACACACATAAGATCAATAAAATATTACCTCTCAGTATAATGCAATCCAGTGTACCACCAGTTGAATCATTCCCTTCTGACACTGTCAATAAAATTGTAAAATATATAAGAAACATTTAACCCTTCAATTCATCTGAAACTTATCCAAGATTCACATTGTTTTTACTAGACGGCAATGATTTATATTGTTTGACATTATTATTTGTTACTACATGATACCAGCATGTGGCAAATATGTTTCATGGTCTTGATATTTGTAATTCCAGTTAATCTTCTTGTGTATATATATCAATTTGAACTGGTTAGGTTTTATTTTTCTGATGATTCATTGCTATTTCCTCTGTTTAAATTATATTTTGACTCAGATTTGAGTTGTATAATTGTACTACATAACAATTAATACCTAGAATAACGTGTCATGGAAAAATGTGACCCTAGGTCGGTAATAGAGCTCTTGCAACTCTGCCTGTACCAGCAGGTGGCACTCAATTCACAGAAGAAGTGACCATAGAAGACACTAGCAGGTGACTTGTGTTAATTGCTTCAATCAATCAATCAATAAGCATGCAAATGGATTCAGATCTAGAATTACATATGGAAATAAGACTTCATAAGATACTAACTAATATCGGCTCTTTGTCCTATTTTAATCCCGTCTTTCACAGAAGCCTCATCCTCCATGTGCTCTTCCTACTATCTGGCAAATCAGAGATTCTGAGGAGCTCACAGGGTGAATGAATGTTTGTTAGTCATGAGACGGACCTGCAACCTCTCCGCTGTGAACCCCCCCAATACTCCACCATAATGTTTCTACATATAGTGTGTTTGATTTCCACGCCGAGGTTTTATACATCTACATTGAATAATGTATAATGCGTATGGGTCCAATGCAATGCCTCAGTGATCTGAGAAGATTGGTAATCGTGGTTTTTGCCCCCGCCACGAATGCTGTGTGAGGGCGTATGTGAGATGCAGAAAGCCTTGGAGAGGCCTAAAAGGCTTCGTGCACACAGATGACGTGTGGCTGGCAGGGGCTGTGCCAGACTGGGCAACAGGTGGCGCTGGGTTCACACAGCAGGACGTGGGTGTTTGGGCCCTACTACACTCAAAGCAGGGACGTGCACACTCAAAGCCGGCTGAGTCACAGAGATGCTCAGGGGCCTGGATCGCTGCATGCTGCAAGCTGCAAGCTGGAAATGGTATGTCTCCCTGAGGAGAGGAATAAAAAGATTATAAAAGGGAGGTGAAGATTTTAGCTTCACATTTCTAACCGTTTAGAAAACAACAGGAGCACAACAACGATTGGCAACGTCTCCTGGTTTTAAATCAGAAATGCAGTCACACAAGATCTTTGCAAGATCTCCTCCTCCAGAAGTGTCTCACCACTCGTGGATTGCAGTTGTACGGGACTGTGGAAATGTGCTGCAAGCTTCTCGTCCGCCCTCAAGGTCTTGGATCAGTGTGTGTGAAAGTAGGAAAAGGAGGAAGCCAGGAAGCATCCTTGAGATCATGTCAGCACCACACACAGGTCCCAGAGGGAGTGGTGCCTACGCAACGCAGCCTTCCTCTGACCTGCATACATCAGCTGCTGCCTGGCTCTGGCTCTGACAGAGCTCTCCCACAAGCATGGCCCTGCCCAGGTTACCCATGTCTCACGCGTTTGTCCCGTTTTTTTCTCACGCCTCTTTTTGTCACATAATGGAAGATCCCAGTCAATTATATTTTCCATGGACGAAGCTCCATTTTCTTTCCAATGTCGACGCGGCTGTGTGCCACACGTAGGCTACGCTCACTCGGAGAGTTGAATAGTCTTTTCTTTGTCTTACGCATTCCTTCCTACTTGTACTCTTTTCTTTTTCACCCTTTTCATTTTCACTTTTTGTTTCAGCCCTAGAAACGTTGTACTTGGACTGCAGCGCTGGAGTCCAAGTACAAATCCACAGAAACTGAACAGGACTACCAAGAATCCACTTCTCTCCTTTAAATGCCCATTGAACATCTCTTTTCTCCGACGCCCCGCCCCTCGCAAACACATTCCTCACTTCCCCTCTGTTACTCTTCTTATTGCTCTTCTAGCTCTGTTCCAGAGTGAGCTACAGCAGGGATTGTTAAGTGGTAAATTCACCCCAAAATAAGAACACCTTTTTCCCACCCGCTTTGCTATTTACCAATCTAGATTGTTTTGTTGTGAGTTGCCTAGTTTTCGGCCTTAGAGATGTCTGCCTTCTCTCCAATATAATGGGACCATATGTTCCACGGCTAGTGGAGCTCAATGTGTATTTCTTTATTGTGGGGTGAACATCCCCTTTAAGTCAGCGTGGTCACCAGTTATTAGGGTTCATTATTTGATACACCCGCTATTTATTAGGTTGAATTTTATTTTAAGGCAAAGCAAACAGTGTCTAAACTAAGGAGCAGTTTTCCTGTTCATATATGGAGGCAAGTTGGGCATTCTTATGAAAATAGATGCCCCTTAATCCTATGCTATGGTTACTGATGCATAGAGATGTTTTTTGAAACCCATAATTGAATTGTATTGGTTGCTGAGTTGTTCCTCGTGTCTCTGTAGATACTCAAGATGCCATGCACTATGGTTTTTATACCTGTAAAGCTTCTCGAGATGACTTTAGACCTGTAGTGAGGTGAGATATTTTTTGTGACACATCTTTCATGCATACCAAAGAGGCATGTTGTGTCATTATAACACATGCATCCTTAAATACACTCGAAACCACCATTCTCTTTTCTGAGAGTTGTAGGAAACAGTACGCATAAATTCCAAAAGCCATTCAGCAACAAACTGCCATAATCAATATTAAGTTCACAGTTCATTTTCAAAAAGCATGGAAGGAAAAAAGGATTTACAAATCCAGTAATGCCTGAAGATATAAACATAGACGTTGAGCTGTGTACACACATTTATCCTTCCCCAACATAGCTTTTCAGATGTGGAGGAGGGAGATAAGCAAGTTTCGGAGACGAGAGCTGTCTGGATTGATTTTCTCTTCGTGGAAGAGAGAGATGGTGGGGGATTAACTACTACTAGGTTACCTTCCATGCAGTGTGTGTGGGTGGGAAAGCAGTGGGGGCTGCCTGTGTATTTCTGCCATGTGTGGCCACGTCCATTAGTCTATACACTTACATTATAGAGGCATGTATTTGATGTCCTCCTGTAAATCAGTGTCTTCCACATGAACATAAACGGAGGAGTGAGTGGGTGGTCATAGGCTGTTGGTGCAGTGGAAACACCATCACTTTATAACTGTCATGTGGAGGAGGCTGTGATTGCACATTTGTGCTGTTGTGGTGCGAGGTGAGATGGAAAAAGTAACTTTCCAATCTGACATTATGTGGGATTCCCCCTTTCTTTTCCAATTTCCAGTCGGCAGTGAGCTTCTGTATTCATCGGGGGAGGCTTTTACACTGCAGGAAAAGAAAAGAAATGACTGCAATTCAGAGTCAGTGATTGGGAGATGAAGAAAAGATGGAGCAGTTAACTCTTCTCCCCTCCCCCTTCCTGTGCGTCGTCAAACCCTATTCTCTCTGCTTCAATGATTGACGTCACACGAAAGAAGACCAATCAAAGCACTCGGACTTCCCTGTTTTTCTTGCACAGCTCCTCCCCTTGCCATAGTCCCTTATATATCCCCCGCTACTACAGTCGGCAGAGTGTACAATGTGCTGCCAGAGAGCTGGCAGAGAAACAGCCAGAGAGGGAGAGAGAGAAGGGGAAAGTGTGAGTGGATTTCAGCGCTGACTTAGAAGCCTTCATCTTCAGTCATTTCTCCGGTGTCTTAGAAAGCTCCTTCTCCTTTCTCTCTTTTTGTGCCTTCTCTATTTCTTTCTGCCTCTCCAGGCCAGAGCTGACTGCGAACGTGATCCAAGAGGCCCACGCTGCAGCCTGGCTTCAGGATCCAACAGCTCACAACATCAGGATGGGCTGTACAACAGGCCACCTGGCTTGCCAACCCCAGACCAACACGGGGCAGGAGGGGCAGTCCCTGGAGGCTGGCGGGGCCAAAGTCCCTGAGGTGCTCTCCTCTCTGGAGCGTCTGTCCCAGGCCACCGGTGGCATGGAGAAGTCCTGGTACCGCTGCATCTTTCCCTTCGGAATCATCTCTCTGGTGATCGGCGTCGCAGGAACCGGCGTGACCTACACCTATAATGACCTGCCTCAGACGAAAGTGGTGTCGGTGGTTCTACTTGTCATGGGTCTTTTGCTGTTGCTGACGGCCACTGCCTGTTGGATTGTCCACAAGAAGAAGAGAAGGAAAAAAAAAGAGGGAGGCTCGTTCACCTCTGAGCAGTGTCCCCTGTGAAGCACATGGGTGGGGGGGAAACAGTGGTAGGAACTTGAAAGTAGAGACATACCAACTGCTGGGAGTTCAAGGGTTGGCTATAGAAGCCGCCACTTCACCTCCTCCCAGCGCCAAATCCCCTCTATTCTTTATCACAGAGTTTGGCTCAGCTCATACCGGAGAGAACTTAAGCTGAGAAATCATAGAGAGTGGAAGGACAGATGGAAGTATCTGTTTAGTCTGTTAAAGTTTGGACCATTTTGGATTGACAAGGAGGGATCACCAACGCCTCACACGCTCTTTTATCATCAGACGGCAGGTGTCCAGTGTCAAAACAACCTCAGAGGAGACACACACAAATATGCATTGCACACTACATGCATATTTACACGCACGGATACATGGCCCTTGCGGTCCTCGCTCACATATGCACTAGCGGTCACAGTGGGAGCTCGCACTGACACCTAACACGCTATGCAGAGCTGCTGCCGGATTCAATGCTGGCGTCACTAGGCACGTCAGTCACAGCATTCCTCTTGCCAGGACAGGTGACTCTCCAAGAGGCCAGAAGTGGGCCAAAGACGGCAACCTGATACCCGGGCCAAAAGAGCAGGGCACCCGCGTCAGCGGCCAGCGTCATTCACTCGTCCTGTGACACCGCAGCAATGTGTTGGGAGCTTTTTTTACGCAACGGGAGAGTGGAACTTGAGTCCAGCAGGATCTTAGTGGCATCTGTGTGAACGATGAGCCGGAGAGGGCAGAGGACCTGCTGGGAAGTGGAAGGTGTTTGTGTGCGTGTGCTCAAATAAAGATTCTGGTGAACTGAAAGTCTGTTGGACCTTTGGGCTTCACTACTGAGAAGCAAAATATTTGCACATGTAGCCATGTTCACGCCAAGCGAGAGGAACTTCTAGTAAAGCAACATGCTCCGAAAGGCATTTTGTAGCTTCAGCTTCACACTACAAAGGAGTGGGGCACTGACTTTCTGATTGCCCTCCTTTCAATGTGCACGCATTTACGCCCAGCCTAGTGTTTTCGTGGGGCAACTCAACCCCACACAGGACAGGCCAGGATTACTGAAGGACACTACCCGAGGGGACATGCCACTGTAGGGACACTTTGACTGATCCTGCTCCCCTAGGGCCCCTCCCTCTTGGTGCCTTGAGCAAGCACTCATGGAAAAAGGCTCTGTCGCATTCCGCCGTTTCCATCTGAACCCCTGAGAATTTCCCCCCTTGTTCCTCTCTCGCTCTCTCTCTCTTTACCCCAACAGGACTCTCCTCATTCATCCCACATGCCTTCCTCTATCCTAAATCTCCAGTTTCTGACTTGATCCCTTCATTTCCCCATTGTTATATAGCCCAGCCACACACACTTAAATGTAAGGCTGATAGTACACAGATATTTGTCTTTATCACTCCTTGCCAAAGAAAATTGGATAATTTTGCTCTCATTGTGGAAAGTATTGAAAATATGGCACACGGCTGTTCTCTAGTGGATACTGATTACTGTTTGTGCTCTAAGTGTCTCTGGGGTTTCCCTTTCCTGTACTTTTTCTTTCGGAAAGAAAGAGTGAATGTAGCTGCGCTCAACTCCACAGCTGTGAATAGGTGCTTTCTGTTGCTGTGTGGTCTCACAGGATGAGACACACTATTGCTTTTTTAGTCTTGTCTTAAATATTCTCGCCACTGAATGTAACATGGGATGGAAAACACAAATCACAGAAGTAGAACGTGCAAATCACAGAATGTATAGGAGCTGAAAGGAGTTTGTCTCCATGTGAAGGGCCGCACAAAAGCACTCCTTCACCCCGGAGAACTATTATTGATCACTGTTTCGTCAATACTGGCAACCAGATTGGTGGCGTTGCTGAGTAGAATGTGTCTATGCATCCAGAGGTAGCAGTTAACACACAAAGCCAAAGACCGCCCTGGAGGCCAGCTGCTTCAACATGCAATCGATCAGTCCTCTCTCACACATGTCTTCGCGGCTCAGTGTGCATTTAGATGTTCTGTTGCATACTGGTTGTCTGCCAAACTCTATTAAGCTGGGGGGGGGGGGGTAATGGTGGAAGACAAAAGCAAAGCTTGGGAGGTCATTCCTTTCACTTAAAGGTGGGAGTGGGGAGCTATCCCTGCAGTCAGATCCGAACAGAGCAGTATTATTCTTAGGGGATATAATGCATTACTGACAGCAGCAGTGAGAAACGCCAGGATAATCGATGTGTAATAAGTCTTCTCTGAACCTTCATGTACTGGCAAAAAAACATGATGTGTATGTTCTTTTTTTAGCTCAGTGCAGTGTAGTAAATTGTGGTTGCATACTTGTACTTGCTGATTTTCAAGCTGTATTGTGCCAGTGAGTTGACACTAAATATTAATGACAGGTGACCAGAATTTGTTTGATAGAGATGTGAAGTGATTTCCCGTCTGCCTTTTGAAAAATACTAAAGGGAAAGTCTACCTCTCTCTGCTGCGGGGGAAATACTTCCCTCACCCAGTAGACAGCCACGCTGTCTGCCAACGCTGTTTGTCACGGGCGAGTGACACGAAATATGTCTGTTTGTGTGCCCTCTAATATTTGGTGCTGTATATATGACAATTTTATATTTTTACTGTATATTTTTACTTATGTGTACACTTTATTTGTTGTATTAAATAAATGTTACCTGAACTGAACTGTGAGATTCTACTTTATTGCCTGAGGTGAAAGTCCCCGAGTATTTATTAAATATATCACTTTGTATTAAACTTGTTTTCTTTGGGAGATTATTTGGGAGAAATTTCGATGCTGTATATAGACACATTGCCATGTGCTGCCAGCTTGAATGACTTGGTCAGATACTCAGAGACATGTGTGATCCTTTAATTGTCGGGAAAACAGGGGGGCCAGAATCGAGCAGAATAAAATGACACCCCCTACTGGCATAATGATAACACAGGTAAACTACCCACACATTGACAAACCTATTATTTGCGTAGTCATCGCACAGGCCTGTCCAACTGGTTCAGTTCACCAGGAGTTTATTTTGTATTTCATTAAATAAGAACACGATCATTCAGTGGTAACTGTGCTGGGAAACGGCTTTGGGTGTGGAGGGAGCAATGTTTAGGTCTGGATAAAGAGGCCGACGGGGGGGAAAGTGCAGATGAAGTGGAAGTGGTCGGCTGGACTGCTAGGGTCAGCACAGATTACAGGAAACCAGATGGGAGCAACTCATCCGCCTCGCAATATCCAGAACTTGGCTTCAAACCTGAGCCTTCAGTGCTATTTGGCTTTTATCATAGTTTGAATTATACAAAGCCGACAGCAGTTTAAAATGCAAAGCCAGAAGAACAGGCAGCACGAAGTGACATCACAGAGTCTGGATTTGATTCCACACTGGGGCCTGATGACTTCATTCATGTTTTATTCAAATTCCAGATCAACAGCATCTGTGCAAAATTCTGTCTTACTGAATTAGTCACTGCCTGTTGTGACATTTCCAAATGATACTTCTGTTACATTTAAATTCTGCAGCGGTTTTGGAGACAGGTGTGGATGGAAATCACACAGGCCAGACAGTCAAATTAAATCACAGGTAAAATGAAATTAAAATGCAGTCTCAGTGTAGAAATTATAATAGAATCAAATGTGATAAGAAACTATTGGATGTAATAAATCAGATACTTCAGAGTACGGAAAGGACTGTCACATGCACCAAACTTTTAGTTTTTGATTATGTCTGGATGAAGAGGAATATGAGACATTGCCAAACAAACAAAAAGATATTATGAATAACCGTACTTCCCATCTTTCTTTTAATCTCCTCAACAAATGTCAACCTTATAGATAACAAAAAGCTTTTTTTCAAAATGTGTTCTGCTCTGTATTTCATTAATTAATACCTTGCTGCATCAGGACCGCTCCTATGAAGGTGTGAAGTCATTGCTCTCACATCAAACCCAATCACTTACTATGGGAGGCAGCAGCTTTACAACAACACATTTTCAGAAAAATTATGCTATAAATAATGATTGCTTAGCGAACAAAACTGTAGACTTCAACCCACTGTTTTGTGAGCACATTGTGCATTGTTTTATTGCTATAATTGTCTTCAATTTAGGCTGAAAGCATCAACAGATCGCTTTCCCCTAGCCATTACTGGTCACTTTGTGTTTTACTGAGAAAATGATTGGGGTTTCTATGGAAACAGTAACTGCATCCAATTGACGATGTCACAGCCTCTGCCTTGTGAGGTCACTCACAAGATAATTTAATTATACAACACTTACAGTAAATGCAGCAAGAATTACATGCCTCAATGAATACAGAGACAATTTGAAGAAATTAGTTTTCTTTGTTCACCATCACACATATATGCTGCAGTTCACATTTATAGAAGAACACGAAGAATTGTATTAACTGGCTTGAATTAAATTAATTAAAGGGCTTGCCATATAGACTATGAAATATATATATAACATTGTTTGTTTTAAACATACAAAAACATTTTATTCTACTTTTTTTAAAGACAACCATTCAGTGACAGAGGTCATATTGAACTAAAGCTATTTAAGGTGATGATGAGATTGGGTGAGCTGCAGATCAATAGTGAGCCTGAAAGGAACAAATGATTACTACTGGCAGTGTACTCTGCTCCTTTATTACCGTCTTCAAAAGACCAGCAATGAAGAGGACACTATTCAGCCAAAGTCTATTCCCAACGGGGATCCAACACAATGGTTTTAATCACCCTGTCATTTCTGCAATTTCCTCCAAGGCTGCTGCATCAGAGTCCAAACCAATCGGTGGCTTCTCTTTTGAAATCTCTGCTCTGTCAAATACTGATGAATTGATACATTTTAAGTGTGTGTGTGTGTGTGTGTGTGTGTGTGTGTGTGTGTGTGTGTGTGTGTGTGTGTGTGTGTGATGTGCTGCATTACAAGGAACACATCAATAATCATTTTTGCTCCACCAAAGTTTTCATTTTTTACATTTTACACATACTTTTGCTGTGGATTTCTCTTGATTAACCCTACCAGCATCATAGCAATTGAATATGCACAATATGTGCATTTGGCATAATATGCAATGTTAATCTTTGACCTAATTAAAAAAAGATAAATATGACAGCAGTCATTCATTTCATTATCAGTTCCGTCCAGGTCAATAGCTACAACACAGTGGTGTCCACAAAATGTTACATTTTTTTGTTTTTGTTTGTCAGTTTAGCCAAAACAGTTAAAAAATCAAAACATGGTCGCTTCAAGAGCAATCTTTTCTTTTGCTATCTCACCATGCCAGGACAAACACTGACAGATCAGTTCTAAGAAAACAATGTGGTACGAGGAACCGGTGTTCAAAGCACTGCTTGTTGTCGGAATAGTTTGGATATTGCCACAATAAAAAGTAATCTCTGGATTTGTTCGACGCTGTCCCTTTAAACAGCGTACCTTTAAACTGCATTTCCTGTTTAACTACATTTCCCACAATCTACAATAAATGGGCGGGTCTGTAGACGGTCTCATAATCAGATAAACCAATCATATACAGTCACTGACGAGCGCGTAGTTCGAAATAGCGTTACGTTGTCCAATGATCTTGGGATATTTTTCAGTTTATAAAATCTGGCCAATCGGTACTACCGGTGTTGGCGCTGGCCAATCAAAGAGCCACTATGTGGTAGATGGGCGTCACCAGGTCTGACCAATCAGATTGAATCTGGCGTTTAAACGGTGAACGCGGGCGGTGCTAGAGTAGCTTTGGGGGCGGGTCCAACCAAGTGAGGACTCGTGCTTGAATTTGAATTCAGGCAAACAGCTAACAACTTGTTAAGATTTTAGTACTACTACAGCAGTGAGCAGTGGTGCAACACTATACATCACATGTTCTGTTGACATATCCTGCACGTCTGTTTGTGTGTAATAATTAGCTAGTATCGCCGTAACGTTTGAATCGCCGCTCAGTACTGTAACATTAGCTACAGGCATCGCTGTTTGAGGAGGGATACTGCACTTGCAATGAAAGCGGGCGGTAAGTAACTTAACTCCACTTAAACTAACTCTTACGACCAGAAATACGGGCAAGACGTAATGTAAAGCGAGTGTTTGTGAACGTGCGTTTATTTCTCGCAATTTGGACAGAGTTAGCACTGGTTATGACCTCCTAGCCCACTCAAACGTTAACTTGGGGTAACATTAGCCATGGATACCTTCTCTAAGAAACTAGCTTCAAATGGCTTAATGCTGGCAATATGTGTGACCCTCCTGGCACTGTACGCGTCTGTGCTAATTAAAAAAACAATAAAATAACTCGTGTTAAACTTGGTAGTCGTAACCTAACGTTAGTTGCATTTGAAGCTCAGGAGGGAAATTTGGGCGCTCACTTGTTTTGACTTTATCCAGTCAGACGCTCAACTCGCCGTCGTTAGATGGCTGTTAATGCTTACAACACTTTATTAATATGATGTTGTAAGCTTGTTATGATACTTTTTAGGTAATCATCCTTCCACGAATTTAAACATTTGACCCAGAGATGTCTTACGTTAGACCTTTTTTGAATGTGGAGCCATAACCTTCACCGTGGTGTGTGTGTGTGTGTGTGTGTGTGAGAGAGAGAGAGAGAGAGAGAGAGAGAGAGAGAGAGAGAGAGAGAGACTATCAGCTACTGGCCTGCTTTTAAATTAAGTGCAAATATTGATCTGACATTAATGTGAGAATGAGTTTGTGGGCCTTGCACTGAGATGTGAAATGCTTTGGATGATTGTGTGTGTGTGCACTATATTGCTTCTTGCACCCCAATATGTTAGCCATGCCTATGTGACACTTGCTATTGAAGTGTCTAACTTTGAATTACCCTTTTCTGTCCTTAGTCCACTGCCGTTGTTCAAAATGCTACACTGTTCCGGCTCGGAAGCGTGTGCGTAAGCGAACCCCAGCCCTCACGTTGCTGTCTCTACCCGAGGAGGTCCTTCTCTGTGTGCTCCAGTGCCTCTCTGCTGAGGACCTGCTGTCTGTCAGAGCCGTGAGTAACACACTGTACACACTGTAACACTACTACCCGACCTCTAGCATGTGTGTGTGCCGCGTCATCCCCACATTTGGTGATGGACTAATTGTCTTGATGTCTACACAGGTTCACTCCCAGCTGCGGGACATTGTTGACAACCACTCCAGTGTATGGGCCCGGGTCAGTTTCAGGGACACGTGGCCATCCCCCAACACCTTGTGGCTGTTTGAGAGGTACACTCACTTCTGTCAAATACAAAAAAAAGCACCCAGCTCCTGAAAAACAGATGTATTTATTCTCTTCTGTGTGAGTTTTAACCTGAAACATCTATCTTCTTTCAGAGCTGCTGATAAAGGGAATTTTGAAGCTGCTGTGAAGCTAGGGATTGCCTATTTGTACAACGAAGGACGTAAGTTAAGCACTACACAACAAGAGCATCCTGGTTAAATTAAGGCCAAAATGAAACTGGGACATGAAAGCCTCTTGATGATTTCCACAGCTCCTCACTTGTGCCTTGTTTCTCTCCACCAGCATTGTTGAGCGATGAGGGGCGAGCTGACGTTTGCGGCCGCAAGGCCTCCCACTTCTTCAGCCTGGCAGAGAGCCTGCGCTCTCCCACGACGGATCCCTTCATCTGGGTGTTTATTCGCCCGCCGTGGTCGCCCACCGGCAGCTGCTGCAAGGCCGTGGTGTTTGACCGTCTCAAGGCCGAGTGTGACAACAACGTGGTAGGTTTGGCTATTCCCATTTAAGAGGATGGAGGATAAAGCTGCATTAATTTTTAGCACTAATAATGTTCCTTTTCTGTTCATTAATGCAAATAGTGTCAGTGGTAGTGACGATATGATCAATGTTAATGCATTCTGCAAAATCAGCCACATTCCTGCTTTCCTCCAACTATTTAAGAACAAGGCTGATCTTTTATTGCTCAATGGAGATGCTGCCATGGCTTAAATTAACAGAAAAAACGTACATTGCATTCACGACTGCATGGATAATTTCATAATAACGGAAAAGTAGATAATTCAAATTGTATCAAGTAAGTGTTCATCAATTATTTTTTCTCTTATCCACAGGAGAAGAGAGGACCCTTGTTGCACTGTTTGGCCAGAGTTCTGCAGCTGTTTGAAGTGAGTGTAACAGTGAGACTGTCTCTGTCTGGGTGTGGCCAACCAGGTTTCTATTGGCCTCTAGTCAAAGTGTATCACTCACAGGGGGTTGTTCGACTAGTTATTAACGGGACAGGTGGGGCAGTTGTTGTTTTCTGCTTCTTTCGTATCACACCGCGGTTGCAACCGTCCATGTTGATTGTTCTTACTTGCAGCCCCGGTGTGCTTTGTTCTATGATAGGACGAAAAATGACTTCACATCACTTTCCTTGAACTCTGGTTGGTTTTCCGTTATCGTGTCACACACGCGTTAATGTGTTGACGAGATGATTTGTTAGCATCTAAGAACGGAACACTTTCTTTAGTGAGGTCTTTCACTCACATCTGGAACCGTGTTACCTTTTTCCAGGGCGATGAACGACGCTCGGAGGCCGTATCTATGTTGGAGGAGTCGTCACAGGCTGGCTGTCTACAGAGCTCCTACATGTTGTGGGAGCACAACCGGAGAGCAGCGGTGAGTAAGAATCTCTATTTAGTTTTCTAATCAGAGTGATACTTGAATACTTTGACCTTATTTATTTAGGCTACTGTACAGTTTCTCCATGTCAAGGGTTCATACATGCATTACATTGATTAAAAGACAACAAAACACTGTTTTTATTGCTTGTAGCAAGTGTATTCATTGAGAACTGAGGTCAAACAAGTTATTATGTGTTTTTTTTAAAATATATATATTAATTTCAGATGGCAGATCCAGGCAGGTACCTCCAGTGTATCCGAACCCTCAGGGACTATGCTGGCAAAGGATGCTGGGAGGCACAGGTGTGTATGTGATTGAAGACAGACAATTGCCAGTATATTGATGCAGCAGTTGATTTAATGACTTCTGGTGTCTTGAGATGGCCTTCTTTGTTTTTATTTGCCCTTGGTGGTTCATTGTAATGATGCAAAAGACACTAATGTGATTTTAATGTTTTTGTTTCATTTCTCTTTCATTTCCCACTCCTCTATTTGTCCAGAGTTGTTAGTTGTTCTTATTGAAGCATATCTGGCAGTTGATGACTTATCGTTTCTTTTTTGTTCATCGCCTTTTCGAAGCTTTGCCTAAGCTGCTCCATTGAATCAAATTCAACTCATCCCAATCACGCTCTGTAATCACAGCAGCAAACTGTTGCAGTACTCTACCTCATTATTTAAAGCGTGATCAAATTCAACAAGCCGTTGTGAAACATTTGTTAAACAGATGATGTCGTCTTTCCTCAGCTCTCCTTGGCTAAAGTGTGCAGCAGTGGCAATCCGCTGGGTCTGGAGTCAAAAGCCTGCTCTGACCTGGTGGCTCAGCTCTTCGGTTCCTCTAACCCAGCATCACGACACTGCGCTCAGGGCATCCTGAGGCAAGGCATCAAGGACACCATGAGGTACACAGAACCTCACCGTGATATCACTGGCATGATCACAGATCGTTGTTGTATTATTATCTGTCTAGATAATTGAATGGTCCCGTTAGTCATCGTGATGACTCACTGTGTTCCGATCATCTTGGCTTTCTTTAATGACATTACTAAAGAGTAGATGTAACGGGGGACAAAACACAAAGCCTTCAGGGAGATTTCAAGTCACGATTCAGACGTTATGGCAAAACAATTTAAGATCAGATAATGTCTGCTCTAGTTTAGGGCCTCCACAAGCCAGTCCACCAGTAAAGAAATATATATATATATATATATGTATGTATACCCACCCATTATGACCCATCTTTGTGTAAAAGGACTGTGCACACCTTGTGTATGAAAATAGATAGAAGACAGGCCTACTAGCCTGACACACGGGCTTCATTAAAAGCATAAATATGCGGATGGTTTGCAGAGCGTCTGCTGCAACACTAAGCTTCCACTATAATCAGCAGGCAGGCCAGCAGCGGGTGAGTGCTGCATATGCTCAACAGAGATCTGCTCCGCAAACGTAAAAATACGCCGTCTTGTATTTATATTTGTACGTTATCTGCACGGAAATGACTCATAAAATGTCTTTTTTTTATTTTTTATTTTTTTATTAAACTACCGAAATAATGACTAACAATGAGACTATTGGCAGTTTGTTGGCATTCATTTTGCCAGAACCAGTTAAAGACTTCAATCTTTTGCCTCTTGTTACACTGTAATACACAGCAACACCCTTTTTTTTCTCCTATATTTCTTGTAAACACCAGAATCTTTATCAATTATGACTATTTTGAATGCACACTATCTTCAATTTCTACTTGTCTGTCTGTCCAGGTACATCCTGGTGGACTGGCTCGTGGAGGTGACCACCATGAAGGATTTCTCCAGCCTGACGCTGCATGTGACGGTGGGTTGTGTGGACCGCTACCTGGCTCTGCGCTCGGTCCCCAAGGCTCGCCTCCAGTTATTGGGAATCGCCTGCATGGTAGTTTGTACACGGTGAGAATGCACACATGCCTTTTTTCTGAAATGTTTATTTATTTTACTTTTAATTTATGAAACCGTTGTAATACACTTTGTTCAAGGGTTTATGTAGGGATACCAGTGTTGCAGGTTTTTTTTTATTTTATTTTTTATTATTAAATGAATGCAATTTAGTTATAGATTAAAATGCTATCTTATTTTTAACATTTGGTTCTTTTTGTTTTCAGCTATATCAGTAAAGAAATCCTGACCATACGTGAAGCCGTCTGGCTCACAGACAACACCTACAAATATGAGGACCTAGTTCGAATGATGGGGGAGGTCGTCTCTGTGCTGGAGGGAAAGATCAGGGTGAGTACAACCAATGTCCTCGTATAATGTAGAGAAAAGATGAGCCTGAATAGTCGACATTTCAAATTTATGAGCCTGATTCAACCGCCAAACTCAGTCCAATCTTCACAGTAGCGGAACAATGTGGTCATCAAACAAAGGGTAGTTCTCACAATTAACAGCAACAAACAATTCTTTTTTTTATTTTTTTTTTACTGTTTTCCATAGATACATAAAGGGGTATTAATGGCCCCAAAAAAAACAAAACAGGATTCGACGATAAGCAAGACGTGAACAATTAGATTCGACGATGTCAATTCTTAGTGCCGATAAAAGATGTTGTGTGAATCTAAGAACTGAATTTGAACCTTTTTAAATATAAAGAGTGGTTTGGTGCACTTCCCTTCAGAGCCCCACACTGCTGGACTATGGTGAGGTGCTGCTGTCTCTGCTCCCTCTGGAGAGGCGGACCACTCACCTCTTCAGCTACGTCTGCGAGCTGTCGCTGCTCTACTCTGCTCTCGCCACGCCACCGCCTTCCAAACTGGCCTGCGCTGCACTACTGCTTACACGAGCGCTACATCACTATGGTAATAACACACACAGCACACCTGTTTGACAAGCACTGTATCACCCTTTAAACACAACGTATTGCAAATACTCTTCTCCAAACAAATAGAATTCACAGCCTTAGTCGAGTGTTAAGTTTATGTTCCCCATGACTTATGTCTACTGTCTCCATCTCTGCAGCTCCTCTCTGGCCCAGCCAGTTAGTCGACTACACCGGCTTCTCCAAGGAGAACCTGGCCTCCCTGTCTGTGCTGCTGTATGTCAAGTGGTAAGTGTCTTGACTTGTATCATCATCATCATCCTCTTGCTGCTCCGTCACCCAGTCTATTGAGTCACATTCAGCGCACGCAGGTCTTTTCTGGTTCCTTTGTTCAGCTCTAGTGATGTGGTGTTATCATGGTCATAGAAATGATATTGATTCTAAAAAAGGCACTTAAAATACACTTCATCTGTTGTCAGCAGGGTAAGTCTCTCCTCATATCTATAAAGAAAAGAAAAATAAACTTAAATTATGGTTATTGTAAAAAAAAAAAAAAAAAATATTCTCAACTCATCATCCAAACAGTCCACCCAAAGGCTAATTGCCATTTTTGCCATGGAAAGTTGTAATGTCTTTGTATTTTGCATTGCATGTGTTGTTTTCTTCACAGCAGAGAACAGGAAGATGATGCTAATGGCCTAGAAGTATTAATAATACAACTGAAAAAGCGTTAAATAAACCATGTGAACACGGTGGTTCACATAACCGTTTCTCTTGTGAGCCTTTAAAACAAACCAAAGGAAACTCGTAACCCCTCGTCAAAGCTTCCATATTTCAAGAGCTGGAAGCGCTTCCAACAAAGTGATCTTTACCTTCTCAAACACTTTAATTTGAATATTTTAAAAGGCCCGAAGTGGTAAAACGATACAGTATCAAAAGGAAACGTTGCCCAAAAACTAAACACAATTTATCGATTTAGAAAAATGATCCACTGTGACCTTTGCTGAGTAATGACATTAGCACTATTCGATAACCAAAGGCATCCACTATGGATACAACGTTAACAAATGGTGGGGGAAACGCACTATATATTTTACTCTAAGCTACAGAAAATGCCATTAGAAACCTTTCAGTCCATTTTGAGATTGTTACTGTACCTTCATCATGCCTTCATGGATCCTCCATGGATTGGTGATTTGTACACTGTTCTCAGCATGCTCATATAGCCACAGTGATTAGATGTAAGGTTGTTTATAATGTCTGGTGACCAAGAAAATGGATGGCCATTAAGGTTTTGAAGCTGCAGAGTCATAAGAGACCGTGGGTCTTTGGACTATAGATCCGGGGGGGTGGGTGGGTGGTAGTGGTGCTGCGTGTGTGTGCGTGTGTGTGTGTGTGTGTGAGAGACCATCAGTGAATCACCAACTGAGTCACAGAAACGTGCCTCAGGGTGAGTCACTTTGATAGGTGAGCGTCGCATCGACAAACTGTAATTCTCAAATGGACAAGTAACGAGATTTGTCCCCAAGAGCTGATTATAAAGATGCAGCAAAGCAAAGTGGATCAGACTCACTCATTTTTCTTCCCTTTGTTTCCCCCTCACTCTCTCGTCTCCTCAGTTTCAGTGACGACGTTCCCAAAGATTACAGGCACGTGTCTCTCACTGGTGTTAAGCAACGGTTTGAAGATGAGGCCTTCCACCACATCAGCAAAGAGAAGGTAACGCAACACAAACATTTTTTGAATCGTAGCACAGCGTGTCTCTCAATGGTTGTCTGAAACGGGTTATTGATATAATTTCTTGGCTTCCACAAGGTGATGGATTTTAAAGAGCTGTGTCAGATCTTGGAGATTCCTGAGGTGGAGCCTGAGATGGAGCCTCCCAGTCCCACCGGTCAACCAGCGGACATCCACACCTTCCTCGCCTCTCCATCCAGCACCAGCAAGAGGTAAACCAGTGAGCAACACACCGATTCCCCCTCACAACACATTGGGGTGAGGTGTTGCATTAAAAATAATAATAAAACAGCAAAATAGCCACAAGAAACATTTAAATATAGATCAAATATATTGATGCATATAGTGTACATTACTGTGAACACTTGCACATTCTATGTTGCATAATGCAGTATAGCCTGCTAGCCCCTAGACATCTTTCTATTTCTTTATTAAGTAGGCCTCCTGTGAGAAATCTCAAAGTTGCTTCACTTGCATTGCTTTCTAATGGCACTGGGCCATTGGGCCACTGTTACTTTTAATCCCATTGTTTTATGGTGTTATCCAATATGTTCACTAACTTTATATTTAGCCACTTTTGTTACTTTAGTTTGCACTCTTTACAATCAGGGCCTGGACTGTGTGGAGAACAAAAAAAATATCAGTTACTAATTTTTCTGGACATTTGATTGTACAAATGTTTGTGTTTTCGAGCACAACCCATGTGGTTTTAGACAAAACATTTTTTTACAATCTTTTTGTCTTGATAATAATGCGAATGACAATAGGCCATGGCGATATGGAGAAAATCAGTTATCACAATATTTTTGGCCAAATACCTCAATATTTTAGGGTTGAGTATTTGTGTATTAACAAAATATTGGAGACTTAATGAAAGATAATGTGGCTATAATGACTAAGTGGGTTAAGGCAAATAATAGAACAGTCTGGTAAATTCAGGAAATTACATTACTTTTGAAACTAGGAAAAGATAACCGTTACTTCATATTTTAATAATCAAACGATATCTAGTTTCATATCGCTATATTGATATATTGCCCAGCCCTACATAATAGCATTGCTATAACCAATATTGTGAGATGAAAACATCAAGGAATTTTTAGTCTTCTAACTCGAGTAATTGATTAGTTGATTTAATTGAGTTTTCCCACAAAGAATCACACAAAGGCACCACTTTAAATCTTATGTTTATTAGAGATGTGCTCATAAGTTTCTTGGAAATAAGCCATTCGGCATGAAAGCATAAAAAAAGACTAATCGACTAAAGGGACAAAGATTACATACTGTAGCTCCCAGGTTTACAACACGTGTTGAACATGAAATTAACACATCTTAGTATTTAAGGCACCTGTGTGACACGGGAGGAATTCAGTTACTAGAAACAACTCCTCTCTCCTCGCTCTTTTGGCAGCTCCTGTACTCCGCAACAGACGGAGTTGTTAAACGTTTGTTTGTGCCATCTGTGAGATGCGCCGGTGACTCACTCTAACGCACTTTCTCCACTTCCTCCCTAGGAGACGCGATGACGCCATGCAGGCCCACAGAGCCAGCTTTGTGGCCACACCCACAGCGGAGCTGTCCAATCAAGAGGAGACGCTGCTCGGCGACATATTGGACTGGAGTCTGGACACTTCCTCCTCCGGTTATGAGGGCGACCGGGAGGAGGAGAGCGAGGGGGAGAGAGACTGCGATTGTGAGTGTTGAGGAAAAAGAAGGGAGAGGGGCTGATGGGCACGTTTATTTCCAGTTTCTCTGCAAAGCATATAAATGAAGTAATCCATATATATGTATAGAGAGGAGAGTAATGCATGAGTCAGTCTCTCAGTACGTTAAGCAGCTGGAGATGATGCAGCAGTTGAAAGCATAATAAACCAGTACATGATTCATTATTTTAAATTCGGACACTTCTCTTTTTCACAGCCTCCATGATATCCATCAAACTGCACTCACTGACTGACGCAGACGAGAGACTGGAGCACTGCAGAGCTTTGTCCAGCGACGAAGACAGCTTCTCTGAAGCGGAAAAGGAGGTGACCAAGGACCTCAAAGACGAGGAGCCCCTCTCCTTCCCGACAGACCTTCACAGTTCCGGATACTCCTCCGTCCAGAGTGTTAGCCCCTCGTCCACGTGCTCCTCCTCCACCCTCATCCCTTGCACATTCAAGACCTTTACCGCTTCCCCGGGCACCGCCTCCGCCAATGCCCAGCCAGGCTTCCGCCTTTTGGTGCCCATGCAGAGGCCCCGGGGCACCTCCACCAAACAAGTGAAGAGGAAGAACTCGGCAGCTCATAGTGGAGGTGAGGTGGAAAGAGAAGAGGAGGAAGGAGACGATTATTCTGCCAATGCAGGGTTTCTGAGCCTATAGACAGGGTTTTCTTTGCTCAGTTATGATCTGTCAGCACTTTTCTTCAGTTCTCAATGCTGTTACCTGTCAGCCTGCACTGAGCCGTCAATTGCCAGAAGATCAAGAGACTTTCAAGTAAGGGAAAACAAATGAATTACCAGGAAACTCACCTTTCTATTACGTTACGTTACATTTCATTTACACGTTTACAGACATGGCACAATAACATACCTCCCATAAACCAAGACGGTCCGCTCTGAAACCACTGGAACACGACTCGACTTTCCTCAGGAACCTTTCTGTTGTTTTACAGCCTTCTACAACAACCTATCTCAGATCTCAGATCGTTGTAAAAGAAATGAAACCTCACAGGCTTGTTTTGGGGTCAGGGGGAAAAGAAGAAAGTGTTCATTGTTAAAATCATATTGTACTGAAATCTTAAACATAGCTGTCATGTTATTGTGATTTGTTTTGGTTAACATAGTTTCTGATACGCACTGTCTGTACAAGACTATCTTGTAGTTGGTGAATGTCATCAATAGGTGACTACTGTCATCTGGTTGATGGAAATGTCTGCATCGGAAGCCTAAAAAAATATATGATTGTATGAACTCTTTTTGTTGGGTTTTGTCCTTTTTAGTTCTACGTGTGTTTGCCAAAGGTACTGTTATGGTGTCACTCGCATTTTCAGGGGCATCAACTTTCATAGAAACAGAGCTGTGAAATGACTTTTCTTTTAGTAGTCTGCATCTTCTAGAGTACATATATTTGCATATTTTTTTCATCCATATTACCTGAAGAAGTTAAAGATAAAGTGTTCTCTGCATATATTTAAATGTGCGGATATCTACCCTACCATTTTGATCCATGTTACTTAAAAGAACTTTAGCGCACTAATCTCATCAGGAACAACAGATGTTGAGATGTTGACGTTAAGGTGTGCTGATAATGTAACTAACCAAGAATCACCCACTGGATGAGTGTCGTACAAACCTTAGCCTATCGCCCAGATGTTTTAGTGTGACACAGTCATTAACTTATCAGCTCAAATGTAACGAGGCCCTCGATGCATCATCACCACTTTTCCTTGCGTTGGAATTAGGTCTAGCACTTTTATCATCACAGAAGGAGGGCAATTCAATGAAATGTAACAATTTCCCCGCTTGAACAATCAATACTTAAGTGTTTTTGAATGGATTTGCTTTGCCTTCTTGGAGTGAAAGGGAACTTCAGACACTAAAGGAACATTTTTTTACCTGACAGGGTTTTGAAAGTGCTGTATGCCTCATTCAGGACACCTAGTACACGATGTCTAAAAGTCTGACTGACTGTAAATCCATTTTTAACTGTTATGCCAGGCTGGTTATAACCTATGTTTTAAAAAATGTACATAGTACTATATGTATACATGGAGAAAGACAAAGGAACATGCCACTACTACTTGAAATTGTTTTCGCTTCATTCCAAAAAGGCAGTTCTCTTTGTGACACTTGTTTTTTTACAGTACAGTGTTTTCTCTATAAACCTGTGATGTGAATATGTAATTTTTTATTGAGTTGAAATAAAGTAAGCCATCATGCAAGTTTCCTTTCAGTGTTATTTATTGTGCCGCCATGCAAACACACAATTTAATTTGTCATAGAATTACTCTAAATTATTGTTCTGATTATTTTTTTTTTTTTAATAAGAATCTATTGCGATGTCCTGCATTGTTCTTTTCCCTAACAAACTGCTTTTGTTGGGCTTAGTAAGAACTATCGGCAACATGAATACAAAATGTTTTTTAAGAAACACTTAATTTAGGTTGTGTTCAAGAGACGTACCCATAGAAGAAGTTCATGTTCAAAGAACCTAACCAACCAAATAATTTAAATTCAAGAACCGCTTATGAACTCAACTATTGACTAAATTAACTGTCTCAGAACTTTGTAACTTTCCCTTTAAGTAGAACCAGACTACATGGAAACTCCTAAGAAATTATATATAATTTTAGGAAAAAAGCATTACCTTTTTATTTTTCAACGTGAAGGTCTATAAATGCTGATTCGAAAGCCGTCTCCACACTGCCAGAATTCAAATTTTGGTGAAGAAATACTGAATCCTGTTGGGAAAGTAGTGAGTCTAAAGATACTGGAATCAGCTTGTCAAACATAAACTCTCAGGTTGTTAAAACACTTATATTTCCAGGAAGGATTCCCGAGGACAGGCCCTCCATCCTCAGTTGTAGCTAGTGCCACCAATTTTACTCGTAAAGTTCAGTTTACTTGTTATCAGGAGTATTGATTTGTATAATGTCTTCTGCAGCTCTGGAGGATTTTTTGTAACATCTGAGTAAATAACCCAAAGACTTCAAAGCTGTGTTACAAACTGAAGGTGTGGAGTTTGAAAGATGAAGTCCTTTACCAAACAGGGACACTCTAATTAAGAGACATTATTGAATTGCACAAGGGGAACCTGAGATCCAGACATTTTGAAGTTTCATATTATGGACTAAAGTCATGACATTTCAGCTGAATCGATTTAAGCTGACTCTTGTTTAAATCTGTCGGTACAGCTGGGGCAGCCAAATCCAACGCTTCTAAATAGCCAGCGGGGAATTAGAAAAAAATAAACTAGAGTATGGCTTGAGCATACATAGTTTATTCTACTGTATGTTCACTGCACATCCTAGTTGTCAACTAAATGTAATGAAATTATCTTGGTCTTAACTTATTGGCACAGAAACTAATATTTTAGCATTTCTGCCTGTTCTGTTTGTTTCATCTTAATGATAGACTTTATACATTTTACGTTTACATTTGCATCAAAATCTTTACTTATTTACATATTTACACATAACATCATACTATTTTAAGTGTGAATACATGCACTGTATTAGATTAATTTTAAGACTGTAGTTGACTGTAATGTCACATGGGCCTTGCTGGTCCAGACACACTGATTTACTTGCATAATGTAACTGGTTGAAAACTACACACTTACTATTGTTTGGTCTGTGACTCCTTAGATTTTTTTCTGGATATATGACCAACAATCAAAAACGTGTGGCCACCCCTGCTGTACTGTAAACGTCAACGTATTATATCACAATAGAGAAAATTATTAAAAGCTAATTTTTTTTGTAATGTCTGAAACAACGTAGAAGGGCAATACCACTACTCGTGCTAACATTTTTATAAAAATGGAATATTTAAAAAAAATAGAATATATCACATATTTATTGTTTTCTGTGCGCCCAGCTGTTGTGATCACGTGATACTCTGCTCCACTGTGATCACGTGAGCTGTATTATGCCCGATGAATTCACAGGCTAACGTTGATACAGTAGCTGGTGCAATGTCATCGCCTCGCTAGCAGGCAGCAAACTGGAGGGTAAGAAGCACCGGGCCACTGACGTGCTGCGCTCCACTAATGCGAGCAGAGCCTCGACGCTGTCGGTGATGGAGGAAACCTCCGCAGTGATGCTTTTCTGTTCGGTTTAACACCAAAAAAGGAGGAATTGTATTCACCTCGACAGGAAGAGGGACCGCAGCTCGGGAAGTTAATGTGCCGAAACCTGCTTTTTTTTAGAGGTAATTTGACACATGTTTGTCTTAAAGTTGCTTCGGCAGGGACATTTGATGATTTATGGGGTGTCAAATTATATCATTTCGCGTTGTATTTTGGAAATACCGAGCTTTGTTTCTCAGCTTTCATCATTAGCATTCGTCAGAATCCTTCGGGATGGACGAACAAATCGATCGTCCAATCAGAAGGCCCAGATGGCTGCGTTAGACCAATCAGAGAAGAGCAAGGCAGGTTCCGGTTAATAAAGGAAAAAGGTCCACGTCTGTAATGGCGTTATTGTTTTGCTAAAACATACTGATGGAGAAATGGTTTCCCTAAATATTTAGCACATCTGAATTTAAATACATGGATAATGCATACAAAATGAAAAGGATAGCCATTCAGAGATGACCGGCACCAGTGTGATATTCAGGCAGTTCCAGTATGACCAGTTTGATTACATTATGAACTCAAGAGCTGTGTTGTGAAATGGGACTCCAATTAGGTCCCACAAGACTCCCATGAGGCCAGTTGTAGAAGCTTTAACAGCTCGTATTTATTGATCGTCCTCTTTGGACTGTTCCTAGTTAGGGAGGTGACTAAAGAAGTATTAGCAAAAGTTATTCTAGTGGAATGTGAGTTTATCATCTGTTTTATCAGCGTTGACTGAAACAATAATCTCCATTGGTCTGTAACTGGTTCAGCGTGTGGATGTCAATGACCTGTTTTTTTTCCTCCAATCTTTTCCTTATTTGCCTTTGGTTTTAGTTTTTTCTAACTGATCTCATTTCCTTGCTAATGTCAACCCTTTCATTTTATTGTACCACTTAGACCTGTTTCCCTTCCCCCTGTCATGTGATTTTCTTCACTCATTTGTTTTGTGTGCAGTGTCTGAATATAAATACAACATCATGCTTATCACGGTACTGTCGATTGCTCAATTTCATTTCACTTCTCGTATTTGTTTTCTTGAGTTAAGTTTAAAAAGAAACTGAGACCCGAAACTTTTACAGTCGTCACTGCGGGTGGAAGCTGTTTCGAAAATGCAACTAAGCATCAAGAAACCTTCATACAAAGATTGAATTGTACATTGAGCTCTAACCTCAAACTTTTCTATCTCCAGCCACTGCGTCCTGTGTACCGCTCAAAATGGCTATCGTGCGACAGTTTGGACTACTGTTGTGGAAAAACTATCTCCAGCAGGTGAGTTGGAGGGGAGGTGAACCTACACTCAGCTTGTTCGTGTCCTTGTTTGGCGCCGACGTCGTTTGCGACTGTGAATCGTCAGAAGTATCGGTGTTTACCGAGCAGAGGCCAGCATGACAGTATTTGCTAAGTTATAGGCTCATGGGACGTCATAAATACAGTGAAGTGACTAACATTTTGTTTTCTACTACTTATGATGTTCGCCAGCGACATGGAAACCGGTTGCCTTGACCTCAGCACTATACAGAGTGCCTGCACTGTTGTTGTGACTCTGGCTCCAGCTAGCTCAACATGGTGGTAGCTGTCTCAAGCTTTTCAAGCCTTTTAGGGCTGTTTTTAGGGGAAAGGATTCATTATTCTCAATACAATACATGAAATGCAGTTGTATAGCCTCCGAGACAATATATACATTAATAGAATATCAACAACAATACAATAGAACAAATTATATAAAACTAGAACTAAAGGAAGAAATAAAAAGGAAAACTAACTTATATTTACAAGGCATATATACAAATACATATTTACTATATACTGTTTACATACATAAAGAAATATATATTATCCTTTTAGTTACTTTTTTGCTTTACTTTTTAAATTGTGACAGAGATCATGTGACTTTATCATGAGACATTATGTAACTATAGATCCACGTGAATTATTTCTTTTTTTGAGTTCATCAAAAACAAAACAAAGAAAAAAACACAGATAAACACATACATTTTAAGGAAAATGGAAAGGGTTTAGCATAGTTTATGTAATCTGCAAATACTGGAGATACACACAAACCTTTTCAACGTTGGTTAACATTTCAACACGCACCTGATCACAGCTCAAAATATCCAAGAAAGCCTTGACGTTGGCTGTTCATCTGAGGGTTGAACCATTATGTGGTTTATTGAAAGTCACGTCATCCAGTCCGTCAGTGTTCAGTTTGCAGAAGATAGAAATGTATTTTTTTATCAGTGCCAGTGTGTATCGGTCTGAATGGCAGCTTGCATCATTTTTAATATTAATATCAGTTGATGGTTGCACAATGTTGCCTGCAACCATCCAGAAAATGTAATTGTCTATCTGCTGCATGGTGTGCGTAGTTGCTCCACCACCCTTTATCCACTCCCTGCTGCGTAGAGACTACAGGGACTCCATTAGGACCAGGCAGGAAAAAAAAAACCTGTGCATCTTGGTGTTTAGTGTCCATCTTGACTGCAGAAAAACATACACAGAGTGCATGTTAGTTGCTTAAATGCATTACCAAATATAATGCATTACTTACTTTGCGATGACCTTTTTAATTTCTGGGCCACACTGTTTTTTTGGTGGTGTTTTTATCCCCATGGACAACTGGCTACATTTAGAAAAGTTGAGGTCATGTTGATATATTTCCAGCTCAGGTGGAACAGGTTTTGAGAGCTGATTCTATTTAAGTGTTTGCTCTACTCATGAATGTTATCACTGGGCTCATTCTTTGTTTTACAACGGCATGTTGTCTAACCAGAGCAAAATGAAAGATTGTCTGAACCGTATTGTGAGACAAGAACAACTATTAGTCCTATATAAGAGCCTTTAGAGGGATTTATACAAAATATATTTGAAATGTGTTGAGTGAACCTTTTTTATATCCTCATTAAAAACAGTTGCACCCTTGTACGGTATTTATTATTCTTTATTGTCCCATGCCCAATGGTTACAAAGAAGCAGTGAAAATCTCAGATCTTTGGCTCCCTCCAACAATGCTTAGTAAATATAAAGAAAAAGAAAATCATGCAAGTAAATAAAAGACAATGTGCAAGTTAAAATATAACAAATATAAAATATTTATAAATTTGTGGGAGGCAGAATAATCTGTGGTTGGGGTCTCTGATTATAAAAAAATGACGACGACATCAGCTTGTATTAAATGATACGGTACCGGTAGTTCTGTGCCTCAATACTGATAGCAGAACAATATTCACTTTGATTCCTTACTTTGATGAGAGTTTTACATATTTTCAACAATACATAAAATAGAGCATCTATCGAACAACCCAGTACCGTAACGGAAACACGTTTGGCATTCAATTCAGCAATTTTCTGTTTTGAATGCCGCTTTTGGGCACCGCTTTTGAATTTGCGTTTCATTTTCTCCTCAGGAAAAATCAGTGCTAACGTTACTGAGTGAATCAGTGCTAACGTAAGCTACCTATTTGCCGCGGGCGCGCCGGTCTGTGACCCTCTTACCTATGTCGTCACATCACTAACCTAGCTAACAAAGAAAGCACAATTAAATATAGTTTTCTTTATTTTTTATATCAACTCTGGAAACACAGACAAGACAATAAGACCATAGTGTGCATCCCATGTAATTCAAATTGAAACCCCCTCCCCCCAAAAAAAATGCGAGGCCCCCTGCGGTGCGGGGGCTGCGGGGGTAATCTCTACGAGTCTGGAACAACCTCAATGAGTGCTGAAAAGGTTGATTTTGGCGCCCTTCTGGATTTGACTGTAATGTCCTGAAACTGTCCAAGTCACTCTGTGCTCCAATCAGGAGGCCGTCACATTACGCTTCACGTCAACTGTCTGTGGAATCATTTCTGAAGAGTGATTGATACCCAGACCCCATCTTGACTTGGAAATGACATGTAGTTATCATTTTCAAAGCATATTGAAAATTGGGAAATGAAAATAGTTCATAATCTCAATATATTTTCAGTCTGTGCCTCATATTTCTTGCTAATTTCACTCTTAAAATGTTTTGAATTCTTAATTTTACATCCTAAGCATCTCATCCACTCTTTTATCTTCTACTTGTTTTGTTTTTTTCTTACCTCATGCACCTCTATCAACTCTATTCTTGCTCTCCAGAAACGTCAGATCCTGGTGACTCTGGTGGAGATACTCCTGCCCCTGCTCTTCTCTGGCATCCTCATCGTGCTACGTCAGAAGGTGCCTTTTAAGGACTACCCAAACGCCACGGTCTACGAGAGCTATGCCGTTGACGCACTACCATACAGCTTGTTTCGAGGCTTGCAGCTGGCCTATGTGCCCAGTAACTCCAGTGTGGTGCGTCAGCTGGCCGAGGATGTGCGACGCAGCCTGAGGCTCTCCTCAGGTGGGCATTGGCAGCAGGGAATGGATGGCAGGTTCAGCACAACGATGTAGGCTTGTTTAAACTTCAAATCTGTGAAAAGCAGGGCGTCCACTGCTTGAAATCATTTCCAGCATATTAGCTTAGCTTAGCATAAAGACTGGAAACTTCCTCCAAAGTTAAAAAAATCTGTTTAATAGCACAACTGAAGCTCACTGAAAAACTCGTTATATCTTGTTTCTTTAATCAAATCAAAACAAAATGTAAAAACTACAGTTTTGTAGTTTTAAGTGGGTTATGTGCAGAACAATTTCCTAAGCTAAGTTTACAGAATGCTTGCTGTAGCCTTCTATTTACGGGACAGATATGCAAGTGGTATTGATCTATTAATCTGATCTCCTAACATTTGGTGTGAAAGCAAATATTTATATCTCCCAAAATGTCAAACTATTCCTTTCATATGGCCATTCTCCCAAAGTAACACTTCATAAAACATGTTTACATTTCAGTGACCAAATATGACCCCCAAGTCTTAAATAATTTGCCAAAGTTTGTTGGATAATACTGAAAGGAATTGTTGCATCATGATCTACAAAAGAATTTGATAAAATTATAGGAATGGGTTGCTTCTAAAACCTAGATGCTGTTGCAGCAAAGCCTAATGTTTACATCCCCAGTTTGAGCTGTTAGTACCACCATTTTACCAGTGAAACAAGTACCACTGCCTTCACAACAAGTCAGTCTGGAGGTGGGAATACTGGTTCCTCTAGGAAACAGGCTTCATGAGATCAACAGGCCGCACCCTTCTCTCGTGTCAGGCTGTATCACTGGGAGGTTAAATAGGGAAGGAAAAGAAGCTCACACACTGTAATATTTTTACTCTCCTCTCTCAGGACACCTACACTCAATTCTCTTTTTAATTCACACACTCACACCTCTGCGTGACCAGCTGTTCAGATAATCTTGCAGACGGTCTGACTGACGGGCTGTTTGCTTTCTCGCCGACAGACAATCGGCAAGAGGGACACATAGCAGCAGTGTGAGGCTGGAAGCAGAGACGTAGCATCAGGTAGACAGTGATGTGCATCTGCAGGTGTACCCAGCTGTGTGAGATCCCAGCTCCGACATTAATGAATAATTTAGCTGGTCTCTGTGTTCAGAGGGATAGGTCGAGGAGGACGATCAGGGTAGAATTTGAGCATGTAATGCACACAGAAGACCACAAAAGTGACCTCAATGATGTGTCTGACAATGAAGCGACTGATTAACAGTGAACAGGCCCTCAGATATTTCAAATGTCACAGTTTTACATAAACAACAAAAGGATGGTTGAACTGGGACCACTAAAGAGTGTTTGTTGTGAAGATGTTAGGTGATGAAACACCTTTTAATACGTTGTATGTGGTGTATTGTGAAATACTGAATTGTGAAATGAGAGTTCCTGTATTGTGTAATCTCAAGTTTTTGTTGTTGTAAAAAATGTATTTGACTTTTTCTTGTGTAGATCATCAGTGAGAGATGTTATGTGTTCTTGTACTACTATTATTCAACTGATGACCCGTTAATGCTAACTGCTAACTTCATTTTAAGTGTTAAGCCTTTATTTTTAGCAAACAAGTTGAACTATTTATACATTACTCTGCTCATTTTTTTCTTTTTAAATTCACTTGCTGATTTTTACCAGCTATTTCCAATTTTAAAAAAATTACTTTAATCCTATTATCTAACCATTTAAACCGTATATCCATTTGGACTCTGTTCGATGCTAACTAACATTCATGTACTCTCAATTTGCCACACGTGCCTTTAAGGTGTTACAGCTGACTCAGGTTGATTGGAGGGGTTTGTTGTGCAGTCAGCGTAGCTAGCTTGCTGGCTATTCTGACAATAAATTTACAAAAAATCAGCATCACACCAATTTGTAAGTCTATATGGATATTTTGTTTATATAAATGCAAATATCTGGATATATAACTTTGAGCGAATCCTGATTTAAATTTTTTTTTTCAAAGTAGTGTACCCCGTTTACAACTGCAAAAGTAACCCCTGCATACAATTACCCCTGGTTGGGAATAACTGTTAAACTACAAACCATTTAAGCAGTGTTCAAGTGAAGAGCAGTGTAGCAAAGGCAGGCTTGAACTGGTGTGTTTATCAGCCCTCTGTGCCCTCTGTGTGTCTGCTGACAAGTGTTTATTTTATGAGATTTACCTTTCAGGACCAATATTTAACACTGAGGTCCTTTGCCAGACTCAGAATACCTTCACGAGTGCTTGATAAGTGGAATAGAAAATATGCAATTGAGAAATCCAGTTCTGTTGTCTTGATGATGTTGCTCATAGAGTATTCTGACAGCATCTCGAACCTACTGCCGTGCGAGTAGCGAGCATCAAGGTCTCGCACTGAGACAGGCATGAAAACAGACGTACGTGAGACGAATGCCGCGCCACTAATGCGATGCTGTTTTAATTAATCTATATTTTTGTGTGTGTGTGCGTGCGTGCGTGCGTGCGTGCGTTTCTTTCCTTTCCAGTGCGTGGCTTTGAGACGGAGGAGCAGTTTGAGGACTACGTGAGAAAGAACTCTAGCTCAGGAAAGCTTCTGGCTGCTGTGGTGTTTGAGCACCCTTTCACCCACGACGATGAACCTCTGCCCCTAAAGGTGAAAGGCAACACACACACACACACACACACACACACACACACACACACACACACACACACACACACACACACACACACACACACACACACACACACACACACACACACATACTGTAGCAGCTTGACTCCTGCACCTGAGGAGTGGTGCATTGTGTTGTTGTCTGGTAATTGTGTCAGGGGAAACAACATGAGTGGTGAAAAGATGCAACATAATGACATGTTTTTTGCTTTACTGATCTCAGTGTAAGGAAGATTAAATAATTTAGACTTACAGTTTGTTACCAGTTTGACTGGTTCAGGCTCTTTTGTTCTGCTCCCTGTGTTTGCCTTGGACTAACAAACAAGCTCATGTTTTGGCCAGGTTCATTATTAAGCACCACAGTGTAAGATAACGTGGTTATGACTACCAGATTTCTGTCTACTCTGATTAAATGAGAAGTAAAAGGTAGAGAAGGAAACCTGACATCACGTATGTAAAAATCATTTTCTGGCTTCAGACACCTCAAAGCTGAGAGAGAGAGAGAGAGAGAGAGAGAGAGAGAGAGAGAGAGAGAGAGAGAGAGAGAGAGAGAGAGAGAGAGAGAGAGAGAGAGAGAGAGAGAGAGAGAGAGAGAGAGAGAGAGAGACTCCCACATTCTACCCGTATTTATTATTTTATTGTTCTTGTAGAAAGTTCTTCCTGGTGCCAGGGCCCTGTTTCGCAAAAGCAGGTGAAACAAACTCTGAGCCCAACCCTGAACTCTGAGTGGACTTTATCCAGAACAGCTGATCGAAGTTTGTTCACCCGGAGTTAGGCTTGTGTGTGGTGAATGAAAAAAGTCATCATCAATGGAGCTCCGACTCCACGATTCAACAGGAAGGGCTCCATTTAAATCCAGTGGATTAATGCATGTAAAACATATATGGACTGTGCACATTTATCTTTGAACAAGAGCCTGAGTCGGAGAGGGGAAAAGTGTCAACAAGTTAACCCTAACCCTGTACCACTCTGTCATTCACTGCAGTGTGTGTGTGTGTGCTTATTTATTGCCAAGCTGATAAAGATATCCTCGCCTCTCTTTCTTTTTGCACTCGCATGTACAGGTGAGCTACCACCTGCGTTTCAGCTTCAGCCCACGCAGCGCCCCACCCAAGGAGAGGTCCGAGCTGAACCCAAACAGTGACCTCGACTGGCACACGCTCAGCCTCTTTCCCCTCTTTCAGCTGCCAGGACCGAGGGAGCAGTATGACAAGGAGGGGGGCACGCCTGGTGAGAACACGGCGTCTTACTATTACACCCTCCTCATTTAGTTTCTCTTTATCTTTATCTCCCACTTCACCTTTAATCCCAAAAAAATCATGTCTGCTTTGATGCTACTAAACCTTCATGAGAGGGTCTTTCATCGCAAAAAAATAAATGTTAGATATTCTTAAAAAAATGGGAGGTGTCCAGATTAGCCCTTTAAGCAGCCACAATATTAAGTCAAAACAGGTTTTTATATTTCTGCTAATACAGAGATTATGACAAAAAAATGAAAAGCACTTATTTTTCACAATCTCTGGATCCCTCGCCTCAGGCTGTGTTTCCATGGCAACCCCGGCCCCGCATGTCTACATTTTGGCGCTGCTAGGATTGTACCCTCGCATCTTTTGTGGGGCATTAGTGAGGTGTCGAGCACCAAAATATCCTCAACTTTATCTTCCCATTTGTCTCTCAGGATGTCTGATTTGTTAAGTGTAAATGACGGGATGATGATGATGATGATGATGTTGATAAATTGGGATGACACTGTTCTGCTGTGGCTCTAACCCCTTTTTAACAATAAAGTTTTAAAGTTAAGAGCCTAAAGAGGGATGCTCTAAAAGATGAAGTCATCCTCTCAGCATAATAGAACTGACAAGCTTTTAGAGTCGCATAAATATGGATTTCCAACCTCCACATGCATAATAACTCACGACTTCGGCTCCACTTTGGTTCCTCAAGGCCTCTTACCCATTTTCATGTTAACTTGTTAGAAGGACTCATGGAACAGGTCTCTCTGTAAGTGGGGTTGTGCCATGAGTAATTGTTTACCAAAAACAATAGCAACATGTTTTCTACAGCGTTCATATTTCTCTGTTTAAGGTTATTTTCGAGAGGGTTTCCTGGCTGTACAGCATGCTGTGGACCGAGCCATCATGCGCTCTTACAACAGAACGGCTGCCGCCTCTCTGCTGCCACAAATCAGAGTGGTCCTGTCGCGGTTTCCTTACCCTGCCTTTATATATGACGTCTTCATCCTGGCCATTCAGAACCAGCTGCCCCTGCTACTGGTGCTCAGCTTTACCTACACCTCCCTCAACATAGTACGATCTGTGGTGCAGGAGAAGGAAAGGAAGCTCAAGGTTTGTGTTTCTACAAGGCACGTTTTTTTTTTCTGGGTGTTGAAATTAGTGATATAACTGTTTCTTATTTTCAACCTTTTTCCATTTCAGGAGTACATGAGGATGATGGGCCTCAGCAACTGGCTCCACTGGAGCGCCTGGTTTCTCATGTTCTTCCTCTTCCTCTCCATTTCGATCTTTTTTGTCACCCTGCTCCTTTGTGTCCAGGTGAGTTAGTGTTACAGAGCATTGTTACATTCCAGCACGTAGTACCTTCACCATTTAAGCAGTACAAATACGTAGCTTAGCAGTAGTTCTCAAAGCAACACTTCATACAGTGCGAGTTTAAACTAAGTGAAACCAAGAGGAAAAGAATATCTAATTACATTTTATTTTGTTTGTGTTGGGCAGTGTAGTTACTGACCAACAGCTTAAGCACACGAATGGGTTCATTTCTTTCTGTTTTTTTAGGTGAGCCCTTATGGAGCAGTTCTGTCCTACAGTGACCCCACGCTGGTCTTTGTCTTCCTGCTCGTCTTCACTGTGGCCACCATCAACTTCAGCTTCATGATCAGTGCCTTCTTCTCACGAGGTGTGTGTGTGTGTGTGTGTGTGTGTGTGTGTGTGTGTGTGTGTGTGTGTCTGAATTAACATTACATAATAATAGTTATGTTACTCTATGACTACTCTTAGTGTACTGTGCTGTATGTGAGGTCAGATGCTCTTAACAGGACACTCTCTGGCTCCATTCAGCTGTGTGTGTAACACTGCGTAGGCTCACAGATGTAGGTCAAAGTGTCTGCTGTTTGCTTTGCGCCCTCCTCTTAGCGAGTTCAAAGAAGCAGCAATAAAAGGCACATCGGCTATAAAAAGCATGTTAACACTAAGCAAAGATCTGCTCAAAGACGCTTGTACAGTCTGTATAGATCAGCTGTGAGAGGGTAAACATTTAGGTCATGTAATTACTGAGACATAGAATCTATTTAAGCTTCTGGTGTTGTATTGTTCATTTTCTCGGTGATGAGAAATGCTTTGTTCACTTTTAAAAAGTAGGAAGTTAATTTGTTTTAAGTAGTTCTGAGGGCTGTCTGTCTTCGGCTGCTAAAGAAAACTATTTGAATCCCATCTCTCCTTTCTCTTGTTCCATTCTCTTTCCGTCTTTGTGGTCTCACTCATTCAGACCAGCATGTGAAGGAAAAGTGTCTCCTTCCAATTTTTCTCAACAAAGCACTCAGATTGCAAGCGCTCGGCACAGCCTCAGTTTAATGCAGCCTCTTGCAGAGTGGTTGCACATAAGCACCTGCTTCTTTGAACAAAACACTTAGAAAAGTTGTCTAACAACGAACAAATGTGAGTTGGATTTTGGTGATGTGTCTTGTGTTTGTGGACTGGAAACGCTGGAGTGAAACAGGCTATTTTTCATGTACTTGTTTCTTACTTGTTTCTTGTATTATGTATGATTTGTAATAACTGGGCACACTGGAGTGCAATAGACTACTTTCAATTTTCTGATTATCTGAATTGCCAGGAGCTTGTCTTGTCTGGGAGTTTTGAATGTGGTGCTGTTTATTCTGCAATATTGTGTTCATTATTATTTGTTTTGTATTGTCCCAAAGTAAGTCTATTTTTGCAGACCCCCGGAAGAAAAGCTGCTGCAATTCTTTTCTTTTTTAACTACAATCATAAGAAACATTCACCTAATTATAATTGGTCATGATTAAGATTTAAAGGGCTTTTGTCCACAGGGGCTGAGTTGAAGTAGTTCTGTCCTCTGAGTAATGCAACGTGCTCTGTCACCTGCCCAGACAGTTTTCCTATTTTGCTTTGTCATAATAAGATAAGGTATCTTTGGTGACATTTTTAAATCTTGTCCAGTTCCTCATTCCTTCTTCCTGCTTTCTCTGTTTTCCCTCAGCCTAGCCTGTCTGTGTCCATGAATAATTGTGGTATTTGACAGTCTGACTTAAGTCAATAAACTTGAGTCAATTAGTGCTGAACTTACAGATAACGAGAGCTAAATAAACTGCATCATCGTGTTGTTTTGTCTCTGGCTCTGTACATACATATGAGAAGGCCAGGTGAAAGGGTTTTCCATGCAAACAATGATTTGTAGATAGAATAGGAAAGAGGCAGCGATGAGGGTCTTTTCTGAAAATAGGCCAAAGTAACAAAAAGGATCCTTTTTGTCCTCTTTAGCCATTTTTTTTAACAAAAACAGATTTTTCCTCTCTTGGTTGTCCTTTGTGTGAACAGCTGATTGTGTACTCTTCCCCACCCACTGATGTACTTTTCATGAGAACATAATGGTGATTAGTCAATGCGTCTTCCACACCGGCACAAAATGTCACATTGTCTGTCACAAGTGGTCTTTTGAGAAATCTTGTCATTCTGCCCCGAAATGGAGGCAAGAACAGCCCTGAAAGTCTTTCATTCGCCTCATCCACAGTTTCTGTCCCCGTTTGTCCACCGTCTCTCATTTGTCCTCCCTAATGCTTCCTTTGAACAGCACTCACAGACTGGCTCTATCAATCGGGGAAATGGGTTTTGCACCAAAGGTTCTTCAAATAGTAATTTACCTGTTTGCGCTGGCATAGGTTCACAAATGCCTGTGTGTGTGTGTGTGTGTGTGTGTGTGTGTGTGTGTGTGTGTGTGTGTGTGTGTGTGTGTGTGTGTGTGTGTGTGTGTGTGTGTGTGTGTGTGTGTGTGTGTGTGTTTGAGCTTGTCTAGCGGCACAACAATGTTCTTAATGTATCTGTGGCAACAGAAAGAGTGGTGTGAGAGCTGTTCAATTCACTGTTTTCAGGTCCGTTGTTCAGCATCTCTTTCTTTCTTCTCTTTCTAACTTCAGCCAATGTGGCGGCAGCAGCGGGCGGCTTCATCTATTTCCTGAGCTACCTGCCTTATTTGTTCCTGTGGCCACGCTACGACCTGCTGAGTCATGCCCAGAAGGTGTCAGCCTGCCTCATCTCCAACGTGGCCATGGCCATGGGAGCTCAGCTCATAGGAATGTTTGAAGGCAAAGGTGAGACTTGTTGTATTCAAAGTGAATTTTGTAAATTTCTCAGTTCCTTTCCTTTTTAAAAGCAGCATTTGAATTTTTTTCTATCTCATCCCTCTCTCCTCTGTAGGAGTTGGAATCCAGTGGTCGAACTTGTTTGACTCTGTGACGGTGGATGATGACTTCTCCATGGCCCAGGTGTTGTGCTTGCTGCTGTTTGACTCTGTGCTCTACGGGCTGGTGGCCTGGTACATGGAGGCCGTTTTTCCTGGAGAGTACGGAGTCCCTCTACCGTCTTACTTCTTCGTACTGGTATGTTTCAAAGCTAGGTGGCTCACACATGCACACTCGCATTCACTGGGGATGCAACCAAATACAGCTGGATTAGTGGGATGAAAGTACGAACAGAGGATGCATTCAGAAGCGATGTTGTTTTCTCCTCACAGTGCCTTTATTCTTTCCTGCAATGTCAGTTAGTATTTCAAATATAAAAGACGCAAACTTAAAAAAAATGGGGAAGTTGTGTACAAACAAAATATCGCCTAATCATCATGTTGGTTCTTGTAATCATCTTTCCCTAAAACAAACAGTGTATGTGTTTTTACGTTTCTGTTATAATTCGCAGTAAAACATACTGTCAAAGTTCAATAGATTTTGTGTAGTGACCACATGTATTGATTACTTGATATCGTTTTAATGTACCTGTTGAACTGGTCGGATATTTCGTATGAACTAGAAATATACATTTTCTTAAATATCTTGTTTGGTCTAGAAACTATTTTATTTTATTTTATTATTCTATCAGCTATTTGCCCTTTGGATTTCTAAAGACTTCTATCTATATTTCTTTCAACAACTTTGTAATCAAATGTTGAATATAATATAAGCGTTTTGTATGAATATTTGCACAACTATTATTATTATTATTATTATTATTATTATTATTATTATGTCGACAAATACTGCAAGTGGGTGGTGTTCAGCACTTACAGCACCAGCAGGTAGTTGCAATCTCTCCTGTAAGAGGAAAATTGCCTTAGATTAAATAAATTGCTGCACTCAGTGAAAGTGGCTCTGATGTAGTGACGGGGGGCAGAGGAAGTCTTTGGGTTCAGCTGGCTAGAATAACAGGAAGCGTCTGAGTCTGTTGAGCCAACACAAATACGGTTTATGATTTTAACAACTATGGACCATCACGAAATGGCGTGCTGACACACACACACACACACACACACACACACACACACACACACACACACACACACACACACACACACACACACACACACACACACACACACACACACACCTTTTTCCCAGTAATCAGGAATTCAAGAGACTGCCAGCAGGGTGTGGATTCGATGTTGACGCTGTGGGTGGGTGGGTGGGTGGGTGTGTGGAGGTTTGACTCTGGTCTTTAGGAAGTGCACCAGAGGGAGGTTTGGTCAGGAAACAATCTCCTCTAATGTAGAGTGTACATGAACAATGTTAATGCCGGCCCAATCTCTCTTTCTTGTGTTTTTATGAATGATCTTGTTCCTCTGCTTCCCGTGTTGCATCCTGTAATTACTCTACTTCGCTGAAAAATCATGAGAAATACATACATACAGTGTGTGCAATATATGATGCAATTCATTCTATACAATATGTTGGGAAAAGAATACCGGGATTGCAAAGCTCTCTTTTATTCAGCTTCCAGTTTTAACCCACTCCACTTCCTACCTCTATCTATCACCCACTTTCTCTCTCATCTGCCTCATCTCCATCAGCCTTCATACTGGTGCAGTAGTCCCCGAATGGCTTTAGTGAACGAGAAAGAGGAAGAGGAGGATGCAGAAAAGGCTCTGAAAGGGGAGTTTATAGAGGAGGAGCCAGCTGGACTTGTCTCCGGGATCAAGATTAAACACCTTGCTAAGGTGAGCACCCAGCGGGTCAACAAGGTTACTCTGCCGCTGTACCTTTCTTCCTCAAGTAATGCATGTAAATGTTTTGGGTTAATCCCATCGACAGGAATTCAAAGTGGGCAACAAGACACGGCAGGCTGTGCGGGATCTCACGGTGAACATGTTTGAGGGTCAGATCACGGTGCTGCTGGGACACAATGGTGCTGGGAAGACCACGACACTGTCCATGCTGACAGGTGACCAGCTGATGTACACACACACAATCAAACATAAATGCCTTGGAAACATTCTGAACTCAACTGATTGTGTGTGTGTGTGTGTGTGTGTGTGTGTGTGTGTGTGTGTGTGTGTGTGTGTGTGCGCGTGCGTCTCCGCGTCTCTGCGTCTCTGCAGGCCTGTTTCCTCCCACCAGTGGCAGAGCCTATATCAACGGTTACGACATCTGTCAGGACATGTCTCTGATCCGCCGCAGTCTGGGACTCTGTCCCCAGCATGACGTACTGTTTGATAACCTTACTGTCAGAGAGCACCTGCTCTTCTACGCTCAGGTACTCGCACCATCATGCACTTATACACAAAAACACACACAGACATACTTGAACTGAATCTTTGTTCTTGTCAGGTGCTAATTAGTTATTCGTTTTTAAATCAGAAGTGAAAGTGTATTGTGAGGTGTTCACATTGTTTTAATATCATAAATACACTCCCCGGCCATTTTATAAGGTACATCTGTATCATCTAATGTTATCCAGCTCTGCCATAAATACTACCTTTACAAAGTTTACAATGGCCAGTTTTTGTTCAACTTTCCGAGAGGTTTTATTTCAACTATATGTTTATTATTTGTGTGTTGATCTGCTTGATATCCAGCTGAAAGGCTTCTCCAAAGACAAGATTCCAGATGAGGTGGACCGGACCATCCGTATCCTGAACCTTGAGGACAAGCGACAGGCTCGCTCCAAGACCCTCTCTGGTGGCATGAAAAGAAAACTCTCTATTGGCATTGCCCTCATTGGAGACTCCAAGGTGAAGAATGTCATGAGCACTATTCACTCTCATTACTTTTGTCACCATCCTTCCGCCGCATTAACCACGTCTCATCTCTTCATCCCTAACCTGGTCCTTCTCCAGGTGGTGATGTTAGATGAGCCCACATCAGGTATGGACCCATCAGCTCGGCGCGCCACCTGGGACCTCCTGCAAGGGGAGAAGCGCGGTCGCACCATCCTGCTCACCACGCATTTTATGGACGAGGCCGACCTGCTCGGCGACCGCATCGCCATCATGGCAGGAGGAGAGCTGCAGTGCAGCGGGTCGCCACTTTTCCTCAAGAACAAATATGGTAAGTGAAAAGTGGCTGCAGTGAAATGTACCTCTTAATTGCCATATATGTAGTAAGCTTTATAAAAGACAGTCATGCTTTTCTTGCTTTATAATTCAGACCTGGACAATCAGGAGAATTGAAACTCCAGTAATTCAACTACATAATTGCTACAATTAATTATACCTCCTTTCTTCTGCTCACCAGGTGCTGGCTACCACATGGTGATAGTGAAGGATGCTCTTTGTAATGTGTCCGAGATCACCCGCCTCGTCCACATGTATGTTCCTAATGCCACACTGGAGAGCAGCGCGGGAGCCGAGCTCTCTTACATCCTGCCCAAAGAAAGCACCAACAGGTGAGTCAGTCACATCTTTGTTCATTTTCACAATAACACAGTGGAAAGTGTGAAGTGGCCTAAAAGGTAGAAAGACCATTGACACAAAATCACACCTGCTGACATAATAACTTCTGTGAAAGGGGCCGACTTGCACTAACTCTGGGTATATGATTATGATAAATACATAGAATAACCGTATGGCTTTTTCTCTTTCTGGTTCTGTGCATTAAACACTTTTTTTTTTATTAGAGCAACACAAACAACTGGTATCAGTGTGATAAATATACAAAAAAATGTCTCTTATTTACCACAACCTTTCAATTCCCCCCCCCCCCCCCCTTTTTTTTGCCATATCTCCCTTTGCTTTGTTTTATGTAGTTGTTATATAATGAAAATCAATATTTTTCTCCCCACGATTTGGACTTTGACTCCACAGTGACACTAGTTACTGTTCTATGATTAGATTTAAAGCGGAACTTAAGGCACAAATATATGATTTCAAAGCCCAACGAAACAAGGTCAAATTTGGCAGCTTTGTACTCATCCATAGCTCACATTGTTGTGTATATATACATTTGTCCCACTGTAAGTGTAGTGTGTAATGTGTGTGTCCACTTTGTGTTTGCTCTCAGGTTTGAGCTGCTGTTTGCTGAGCTGGAGATGAACAGAGAGGAGCTGGGCATCGCCAGCTACGGAGCTTCAGTGACCACTATGGAAGAGGTTTTCCTCAGGTGGGAGAAACATGACATGAGCGAATGTGACTGTGTCTTCTAAATCTGTAGGATCTGACTCAAGGACTAACTCTCCTACTGCTAGGTACATTTTCAGTTAAGCAGCAATGCACAAGAGGAGGTATTTTAATTCAAAAGAAAGTGGGTTCCATATAGTACCTATATTTAAAAATGCCTGTTCTAGTAGCTCTGCAGTCATACATCTATTTTGGAATTCATGGAACTACAACATTGAGCAAACCAGTGATATGGCTGATGTGTTCGCTTTCTCTCCTTCTGCTCACACATCTCAGTCCCAGCTGCTTACTGAGCAGTTATTTCTGCTTCCCCGTAGACTTGACATGTGTATCTGTGGCAACAAGCGGGAGAGCGCTTTCTCTGCACACCGCTAACAATGCGTGCATTTCAACTATAGCATGCAGAGTGTATGTCATTGTAATTGGCGCTGCTAAGACTGTTTGTCTCACAGGCCTCATTATTTTCAAGTCACACTGAGAGTCCATCAGTGTGTTCTGGCCTTAAACCCGACACACCAAACATCAAACATGACACCAACATGACAAGAAAAGCTGCTGTTTGAACATTTGGTCATTTAGCTCTCTTCTGGCGTTCGCTATTTTGCTGCCTTGTCAGTTAGAGAGTAACACTGCAATCATTAAGGCTTTTTATTTTTAGATTTCGTTAAAATAATGAATTCCAAATTAAATACTGTATAATCTAAAACATCTGATGACCAAACATGTCAAATTAGATTATGTTTTAGTTTTATCATTGTCACATACAAATACTACTTGGTCCAAAATCTTATTTTTTTTTTAGTCCGTTCATAATTTTGCTGTTCCGTTCCACAGGAAAGAGTAAGTTGATAGATAAGCACATATTGATTTGTGTGTTCAGGGTGGGAAAGCTGGTGGATTCTAGTTTGGACATCCAGGCAATCCAGCTGCCAGCCCTGCAGTACCAACATGAGAGACGCTCCCATGACTGGACCACAGATGACGCCAGCAGCATCAGCGGCATGACCGATGTCACTGACTTCACAGACAGCGGCACGCTCATTTCCGAGGACTGCTCCAACATCAAGCTGAACACCGGGGTGAGATAAGGGGAAGCAGACTGATGCTTTTCATGTTTTTCTGCACGTCGTTCATTTTGCTCACATTTCAGTTCCTCCTCTCCCATCAGGCCAGACTACACCTGCAACAGTTCTATGCCATGTTCCTGAAGAGGGCGCTGTACAGCTGGAGGAACTGGAAGGTGATGGTGGCTCAGTTCCTCGTCCCTTTGGTCTTCACCGTTTTAGCCTTAGTTGTGGCACGCTCCTTTCCCAATCACCAGGACGCTCCTCAACTGAGGCTGGCACTCAGACGCTATGGCTCCACCAGGGTGCCTGTGGGTCTACAGCCTGGGGTGGGTCCACTGGCTGCTGCCCTGGCAAACGCGTACAGTTCACAGCTCTCTGCCCAGCTCGGCCAGCTCATCAACATCACGGGTAAGCATCGCAAGAGAGACGGGGGGGCTTGGCTTTACTGGTTAGCTGAGTATTTACTGACCACATGCTGTTTTTTCCCCGCTCCCCGTCAGATTTCACTGATTACATCCTGACCCAGGCGGAGGAGGAAGGTGGCAGCTTTAATGAGCGCTGTGTGGTGGGTGCTGCTTTCCGTGGCAGCAACCGCCAATATGCAGAAGCAACAGCCTACTTCAACAACGAGGGCTACCACACACCCGCCACGGCCCTCATGATGGTGGACAATGCTCTGTTCAAACTGCTAGCAGGGCCGAATGCTTCCATCCAGACAGGGAATTACCCAATGCCACGCAACCTGTCTGAGACCGCCCAGAGCCAGCTCAGAGAGTGAGTGGAGGGAAGGGAGATGAGTTCTATTAGGATTTTTTTTGGCCAGTTTTTCAAGGGATCAGCATTCATGCTGCAAGACAAGAAAGGTTCCCCTACTTGAATGTCAGTCAATTCTGTTGCACTTAACTGGTATATATGTATCACCACTTATCTGAGGTTAAGGTATGAATTGAAACATTTTCAGGGGAAAAAAATAACTCAAAAGGTATTTTGATATAGATTCAAACCCCAGGTCTTTTTGTGTAGCAATCATACTGACAAGAAAAAGTAAATTAGTATTGATTTTAAATGTTGTAAGCAGTGAGGATTTGAACAGATGGAGATCAAGTTGTTTTTTTTTCTATTCCTTTGCCTTTCCTTTGCACCATTTCTCTTCAATTTCTTCCTGTCATGAAACCCTTTTCACCTCCTCCTCTCTTTTTCTCTCATTTCTCTTTCTTTTCCTCCATCTGCAGGGGAAAGACGGGTTTCATCATCGCTATAAACCTGATGTATGGTATGGCCTCCCTGTCCAGCACATTTGCCCTTCTGCTCGTAACCGAGTCCTCTATCAAGTCCAAGCATGTGCAGAAGGTCAGCGGTGTCTACCTGTCAAACTTCTGGTTCTCTGCGCTGCTGTGGGACCTGATCAACTTCCTGCTGCCCTGTCTCCTCATGCTGGTCAGTGTGACATCCGATTACTTGTTGTAATAAAGGTAGTGACACTGACAAGCTAGTGTAAACAGCTGTCCAGTCAGAGAGTACAGTATGCATAACATAGATGTATTGTACAGTCTCTTGACTTTACTTGTTTCCTGCTCTCAGGTGGTGTTTCAGGCATTCGGAGTCAAGGCTTTTGTAGACAACAACCACCTGGTAGATGTGTTGCTATTACTGCTGCTGTATGGCTGGGCTGTTGTGCCTCTTATGTACCTGCTCAGCTTCCTCTTCTCCACTGCCGCTTCTGCCTACACACGCCTTACCATCTTCAACGTGATCTCTGGCACTGCCACCTTTCTGGCTGTCACCATCATGACCATCCCAGGTGAGAGGAGACACAGGCTTCTTGTTTTATGCTCCGGCCAATATGTTATGTGCTAGTGTGAAGGATTTGAAACGTGTTTGTGTTTGGCTGAATATATCTTGAGTGCAGTGTGTGGATGGCGCAGAGGGAAAAAAAGCACTTGCCCACTTGTGTCCCTCATTGAATGCAAATCTGCAGTATTTGTGGTGAGAAGCCAATGAGGGATCATGTTCTAGCAACTCCTACTGGTTGATTGAGATGCCTGTGTGGAGAGGAGTGGGCTTTTGAAATATCAGTGAGGAGGCTATTGGCTGTCCAAAGACTCCGCAGGTCAACGTGGGACTTAGCAGTGATAACCACTAGTGAATGTGGTGAATTGACAATACAATCAAGAGGAAAATGGGGGGAAATGTACACAATAAAGCCTTTTTTTTGTTCGTTATCATTCTTGTTTCCTTCTCCAGAGTTGCAGCTGCGGGACTTGTCGCACTTACTGGATAAGGTATTCCTGATCTTTCCAAACTATTGCCTGGGCATGTCCTTCAGCCAGTTCTACCAGAACTACGAATTCATCTCGTTTTGCACCCCCAGTAACTTCAGCCAACATGTGTGCGACATTTTAAGTAAGTACTGCCTAAATGCAGCCTAAGAGAATGAGGAGGTCTTTGTTTGTTTACGTATAGGTGGTACAGTGTGTGTTTTTACTACCTGATTTTACCATTTAATATGTGATATATGTTATTGAATATATAATTATAATGATGAGTCATAATGTGGGTGTCAGTATTACACACGTATAGGTTTACCTTTTGTAGTGACAATGACTATAAAAATAACGATGTATCCTATATATAGACTATATATAGATATTGAAAGATAATTTCTTTCAACAAAGAACACAGAGTTCAAGCAGAAATGGAACAGATCGACTTAAAAGTTTATTTTCACTTGTTTTTTTATGTCTACACACTTTCAAAAGTTTGTTTGTTCGCTACAAGTTGAGTGTAGTTTACAGTAAACAAGGTCCTCTTGTGACGAGGACGGCTCAACAAATACTTCCTGAAATGGAAAGTAAAGAGAAAAATGGAGGGGGCACAAATGCACCAGACTCCATTTAACTAAAGACTTTTTTAAGCTGCAAATTGTATTTTGTAGTTTTGTTCAAATCACCAAATTAAACACAAATGAAATGTTCAGATAAACCCAGCATATGTATGCTCTTAATTTACTTGACATAACTCTGTATTCTTCTGCTTCTAGACATCACGTACCAGAGAAACTACTTCTCGATGTCGGAGCCTGGTGTGGGACGCTACGTTGTGGCCTTCTCACTGCAGGGTGTAGTCTTCATTATCCTGCTGTTTGTCATCGAGCTGCAGTGTGTCCGCACTCTCCGGCGACTCCTCGCCTCCCTGTGCAGAAGACGCAAACAGGTAGATGGATTGTGTGGAGCGGTGTCAGTGTTTTTGTTTTTGTTTGGTGGAGTGGAAACTTTTCAGTTTTATCCGAAATTTTCCGGCAACCACAGCTTGCACTGCACAGCAGGTCTCTCCAAGAAACAATTTTCAAAGTGTGGTTAGACATATTCAAACTGGAGCCTGAAAAAGAGAAGTCAATGAAGACAACTAGAATAGTTTGTGAACGGTCTGTGATCATGCAGATTTGAACCAATGTACAGGGAATAGACAACATGCTAAACTCTGAAGTATCTTTTAACTGAAATAATTGGTTTGTATTAGGTTAAGTGTCAGTTGGCAACATTGGTCACTGGGCACTTTGCAGGCTGTAAGAACTTGAGCATGAGACTAATAACAGAACAGAAGAAAGACCCTTAATTATCTTCCCTCTAAGTGCAGATTTCCCTGCAAACTGATTTATTATATCAAGGGTAACAGTCTTGAATTTAATGAAAGTGATTTTGTTAAATATGTTAATTATCTTTTCCAAAATGGATACATTTCAAATATAATTTTCTTACATAATGACACCAGAGCCGCAGCCACGCTGAAGAGTTAACGAGGTGTTACTTCACACTTCTAAGATCTATAACCACCTCTGCATTCATAAGCACATAGACTCAAATATAGGGATTCTGTGACATTTAAGAATTTCATATCTCATCTGAACGACTGAAACTCCTTCAACTGATTTAAGAAAACACCAGTGAAACTGTGTTTTGAAAAGCATTTATTGCTGAAATGATTTGATAATTGAATAATCTTGAATGACATTTTTCAAGCAAAAATGCCAAACATTGCCTTGTCAGTTTTTTCAATTTGTGAGAATTTATGGATTTTCTTTATCTTACACAATTGTATTTTAAATTGAATATCAAAAAAGGCAATTTCAAGACGCTGTCTTTGGCTTTAGCAAATTGAAACAGGCCTTTTTCATTATTGTGATTTATCGAGAAAATAAATACAGATGAATCGATAATAAAAATAATAGTTGCAGGCCTAAATACCTTTTTATAAAGAGAGTTAGAGTCAAAGGTTGTAGTTACAGTTTGCCTAATCGTGTACCTATTACGGGCTACTTCTGTAGGCTACTATGAAATAGTACTATATGTATTATAGTAATATAATACTATTACACATTTATATGTATTATAGTTCATTGTTTTGAAAGGACATGTTTGTACTATTGCTGCCAGAAGGCATACAACATTCCCTGGAGTCCCTTTTTATTGTGACGTGGTGTTTGATTTTTTACGTGTGTGTGTTAGTTACCTCTAATAGAGGATGCAGCACTGCTTCCAGAGGACAGGGATGTGGCTGAAGAGAGGAAGAGGGTCCTGGAGTGCCAGCCAATGGTAGAATCTATGGTGGGCAGCCCTCTCATACTGCAGGAGCTCAGCAAGGTACGAAGCACAGGAGTCTTGTCCTCGTCTAAATGAGACAGACTGCCTCAGTGTTGAAAGATGCGTGTGGCTCCAGAGGCGTTTGTCTCAGTGAGATATGACATGGTGGTACAGACCCGCTGTTATCTCTCCTTCTCAGGTGTACAGCAGCGGGGAGAATCTTCTGGCTGTGGACAGGCTGTCTCTAGCCGTAGGGAAGGGAGAGTGCTTCGGCCTTCTGGGCTTCAATGGAGCAGGCAAGACCACAACCTTTAAGATGCTGACATGTGATGAGAGCGTTACCTCCGGGGACGCCTACATTGATGGATACAGCATCTTGAGGGACATTAAAAAGGTAAGAGCAGACGGGGATGGAAGGAAAGGACATTTTATAATAAAAACAAAAGGCCAGATTTGAAAGAGAACATTTATCTCTGGACTGCAGGTGCAGCAGCGCATTGGTTACTGCCCACAGTTTGATGCCGTGTTGGACCACATGACAGGAAGAGAAACTCTGAGTATGTATGCCAGACTCAGAGGAATACCAGAGAGGTATGTGTCTGGCTGTGTGGAGAATGTCCTGAGGTCGCTGCTGCTGGAGCCCCATGCTGATAAATTGATCCGCAGCTACAGGTATGGTAGACTGTTCTGAGCCTTCCCTTTTTTTTCTGTTTTGGCGCCACAGGATTTACATCTTTGCCTGAATATTGCTCTATTTTTTTTAGGGCAAGTGCATGTAAATAATATGTCATCATCAATGTATGCAGTGGCGGTAACAAGCGGAAGCTGAGTGCAGGCATGGCTCTGATTGGTGGGCCTCCGGTCATCTTCCTGGATGAGCCTTCGACCGGGATGGACCCAGTGGCCAGGAGACTGCTGTGGGACGCTGTTACGCGCACACGGGAGTCTGGAAAGGCCATAATCATCACTTCTCATAGGTGAGCTTAATAGTTTGTATTGGATATCAGCAATGGTGCAATGTAAGTACTGTACATTTTTGAGGGTCCTTTACTTGAATATTTTCATTTTGTGCTATTTTATACTTCTACTTTACGTCATTTCAGAAGGAAATAATCAGCTACCAAAACTTCTGTCATAATTAAAATGTTATACTTATATTTGTAATTAGAGCTGGGGCGCGAGCAATCACTAAATGAAATGCTCTGACAAAAAATAAATGCAGATTTGGCGACTTTCTCGCTTGATTTAGTGACTATTGGAGCTAGTGCTGCTACCTACTTTCATTGGAAAAGAGCTGACAACACTGGGCCGGGTTTTTCGGTTCGGTTTCACAAGATTACTAATTTGGTACTACCAATGTTACTAACACCAAGTAAAAGATCTGAATACATCTTAAAATAAGTTTTATTCTACATCTTGATGCATGAAAGGGAGACGGCATTAGGATGTTTTAAAACTTTGACCTTGTCTCCCTGATATGTTCCCGCACTAGTATGGAGGAGTGTGAGGCGCTGTGTACCCGGCTGGCAGTGATGGTCAACGGTCAGTTCAAGTGCCTCGGGAGTCCCCAACACCTGAAGAGCAAGTTCGGCAGTGGCTACACCCTGCTGGCGAAAGTACACATAGAGGCTGAGCTGGAGGATAGTGACCTGCAGCTTTTTAAAGACTTCATCGAAAGTACCTTCCCAGGTCAGAGACATACAGTTAACATTTACAATGACGTTTACAGTAACTGTAATTATGTTTTTAACCACAGAACAAAGTGTGTTATTGTAGTTGAATTAACAGTTATCATTCTACATTTGAACGTTTTTTATTTTCTCCCACTCCAGGAAGTCAATTAAAGGATGAGCACCAAGGAATGGTGCACTATCATTTGACTGACAAAACACTTACCTGGGCCCAGGTAACTTGTTTATACAGAAATGCAGTACTATCTCTGCTCTTGTGCTGTGTTAGGGCTCCCTCTAGAGCACAGAATGGTACACAGTAATGCTTAAACGCTTCATAGCTTTAAACAAAATGTTCAATCACAGAAGTAAAACATGCTTAGCTGTGTGCACAGTAATGGTTATAGTTGCATGGTCATGGTATACACTTTAAACAACACTGAAAAGCGTGCTTTGAAAAACGAAAAGAGAATGTAAAACATATGTAAGTAGCTGTGTGCACACAGCAGAAATAACGTGTATTTATTTGTATTTTCAATGTTCAAAAGTTGCAGACTGTAGCATTAAATTGTGACGTTGACACAAAGTCTTATATAACACCGGAGATGCATTTGAATTACACTATTCTATGTTTTCTCCCTTCCTATTCTCCACTACCTTCCAGGTGTTTGGCACTTTGGAGGCAGCCAAAGAGAAATACCAGATTGAAGACTACTGCGTTAGCCAGATATCACTGGAGCAGGTGTTCCTCAGCTTTGCTCAGTTCCAGCACTGCACTGAGAGTGGAAGGAAGTAAGTGGAGCGAGGAAGCTGTCCATGCATTGTTCATTTTCTACAGTGCTTTGTGTGTGTGGAGGACCTGTGTACATGGACCTGTTTCACAGCAGGTGTGTACACAGGCCGGGGCAGGTTTGATCTCCAGCTCCATTTTTACCTTGACCACCAGAACACACACACACACACACACACACTGGGCCAGTTGCATCAACTTCAGCATTTCTACTACTGTATCACGTCGGTGTGTCTTTGTCGGGTCATTCATGATGTTGTTATTGTTGCTGTGTGACGAAGGAAGTAGGAGAATTGGGATTATGACGCGTGTGGGATCAGGATTATACCAAGTAATGAACTCTGAGTGCTGCACCTTTCCAGTGACGTTAAAGACAATGACACCACTCATCAGATACTACAACTACTCTGAAATGTGTGTGACTGGGTTTATTTTTGTGCACTTGTGTGTACAGCTTGTCTTTGTTATTTATGATTTTATTTTATTGATTGTTTCCAAGAATTTGTGCTTTTTTCTGTGATAATCACAAGAGAATGAACCACTCCATTTGATGCGTGTATGAAATCATTGCACACCTTTGCGCCTTATCTAACTATTGAGGGTTCTTGTTTCTTTATATTGCCCTATACAAAACGCCTGGTAATCATTATGAGCCTCTTAATGTTGTTGCCAGCTGTAAATAATGTGACGTGTTCATGGTACTAAGAAAACACTTGCTCATTCAGGCCAGAGCAGAACATTTACTCATTTAAAGACTGTTTTGGGCACATTAATGAATGCATGTATACAATACGATTTACAGAGTGCATGATGCTGGAGGAGCAGAGAGCTGAAAACGATAGCTAGAAGACCATTAATCCTCAGAGTACATTTAGTCCGGTCTGAGTACATTTAATACGCCTCCATTGTCCAGGTCTTGTGAACCAATCTTTCGGTTTTCCTGCCAAACAAGTTACAGCAACAGCGTGTTACCATGTGGATATCCAGCCATCACAGTTTACATGGACGCTATATAGAAAGAAATATAATAATTATGTGACACAGAAGATGTTCAAACGTTGCAGTAAAACGGGAGGTCGTAACTTGAAATCAAGTCGTGTCAGACTGCATGTGATTGATCTGGGCCTAAAAATCGCAAGACTGCAATAACCTTTGAGGTGGTTTTTTTTTACATTGTTTTCATTTTTCTTGCTATGCATTTCACTGTGTGTGTGTGTGTGTGTGTGTGTGTGTGTGTGTGTGTGTGTGTGTGTGTGTGTGTGTGTGTGTGTGAGAGAGAGAGAGAGAGAGAGGGAGTGTGAGAGAGTGTGAGAGAGAGAGAGAGAGAACACATGATTCCTGATTTCATCCAGACTATAGTAAAACAGTGCTATAATAGTCCTTAAATATTATAACTTAGAAATTGTTATTGCGCAGTGGACAAACTACTGCTCTGTCACCTTTTATTGTAGAGCTGCTCCTTCAGGGAATGCAATACAAAAACAAAACGGCTGTATATAGATAGTAAAAACTTAAAATAGATGCCTTGTTCTGAGGAAGAACGATCAGCTCAGTGTTTGTTCCTCTTTCATGTGGATGTGCCACTATGAACCTTTCAGAACGTGCCCAATTTATCACAGTCTCAAAGCCTTGATTGTACGTAAGAGCATTTATGTATTCTGTAGGAATATTTAGAAAAACATTTGAAGTTTAAAAAAAAATTAAAAATCCCACGCATATTGATGAGAGATGGATTCTCAGTTGCCTGATTTTCGTCCATGTTGGAGATCAAAATGATATTCTCGGATGAATCAGTGATCACATTAACTTGAGGGTACAAATGACATTCCTACTCTTGGAAAAAGCCCTCTGACTTCACAGACGTGATATGAATGTATTTACTGTCTTACATGAAAGCAAAAAGCACTCACAGTAATCAACTTTTTTAACATTGTATGATTTACAGCGCTTTCTTCATGTCATCAGATGTGTGTGTGCGAAGTAAAGTAGAAACTGACATTCCAGAAAGGCACAGATTTGTGGCTTATTGGTCTTTTAAAGGATTTAACCTCCTAATTTAGACTTTTGTTACATTTGTTCATGTTTTTGCACAATTTGTTTTCTCATTACATGTATGACTTGAATCAATGTTGTATACGTAAAAATGGAAAGGTTTGCTCAGCTGATATTGAAGGATTGCGTTATCTTGAAATACAGTGTATCATATTTAAAAAAGGGAATTTACATCATTGTAACTGTACTGTACATGTACCATGAAACTGACCAACTGTATATGTGTCACTATTCTTTTTAAAATAAATAATGCTCTATGCAAATGGTAGCAAATACCAGTTCCTGGTTGTGGTGGAAAAAATGAATTAATAGTACAGAGTGAGTCCTATGAACAGTGACAAAAGAAGTTAGTCTTTGAAGTAGAGAAGGTTCAGTCGTCATACAGAGTGCAATGCAGTCTGAAGGAGGACGGACCCAGAGTGCAGGTTGTACACGACTTCTAAAGGACCTGAGCACAGGGTGGGGTGTAGGAGGAGTCGTCACTAAGACATCTGGACAACAGTGACCATACTGTGGTCAACTACTGAATGCATCCGCATTCAGCTCCTTATCCAAGCTGACAATGTCATGTCCTTGAGTAAGACACACACACACACACACACACACACACACACACACACACACACACACACACACACACACACACACACAGTATTGCTCAACCTGAGAGGACACTCACTGACCATTCATTAACCTTGGTTATAACTGGGAGTCCTAAAACCTTGGAAGATTCATCTCACATGACAAAAAGGGCCAACACACTGAGTGGTCTGACAATAATAACAGATAAATAAGTCTGTCCTTTGAAGAGTCCCTGAATATTATCCCTGTTGTCCTCACGTCTCAACAGTTTGCGACCTGTAGGGTCCCCATCTTTGTATTAACAAGCCAAAAACGGATACTGGTCTAGACATATAGGACCCTGAAGACACCTAAAAGACAGTCTAGTGGTCTGCAGGAGAATTTGACCCCTGACTTCTGTCAGGAATTTTTAACGTACTATATTATACTATTATACTATTCTTTGAACACTGGTTGAACCAGTGTTCAAAGAAGTGTTCAGTTTGTTGACACTGGTTCAAAGAACATCTCAACATACAACAAACTCTAACCAAACTTAAACTCTAACTAAACACGATATTCAGCTTTGGCTCTCCTTTGTGATTTGCTGCTCACATGGGAGTCAACAGAGCCATGATTGGTGGGAAGATGATTAGTAACCCTAGACCTTTTGCAATGGTATTCCAGGCCATACAAGTTTGAGCTTGTGTTTTAACTGCAAGGTTTAGTCTGAGGTGTACCTTAACAGCAGAACAAATGTCTCTTTTTGAGGATTTTGTTGTCTACCTCTGCTCTAGTCCCACCGCTTTGTTAGGGGTTGTTGCTCTCCTGCTCGTCCTTCATCTCGTTTCCAAGAGTTTCACCTCCCAGGAATATAGAAAGGTGCCTCCAGGTCCGAGGCCTCTTCCCCTGCTTGGCAACCTGTTGCAGCTCGATCTCAAGAGACCATACATTACCCTGTGTGAGGTGAGTTAAGCTATCGTATCGCAAAACTGATCCATTTTGTTATATATTTGAAGGTCCTTTGTCATTAGAAAAGATTATTTTTTTTTTACAGCTTTCAAAGAAACATGGGTCTGTGTTTACCGTCTACTTTGGAACAAATAAAGTGGTGGTCCTGGCTGGATACAGGGCAGTCAAAGAGGCTCTGGTCAGCTACGCAGAAGAGTTTGGAGACAGAGACGTCTTACCTATTTTTAATGATTTGAATCGAGGTCATGGTAGGATCTACCTTTACGTACTCTTCAATATACAGTGTGTTTACTTTGTAGCACAGAACCAAATAATATAAATGACCAGTTATAGCTAAATCAAGTTCACCCATTTAATTGTATTTGTCATCTGTTTGATTATACACTGTTTTTATTTTTTGTACATTTCTACTTTGTTTTATTTAGGCATCTCACCGATGAGTGTTGTATCTAATGATACCCACATGACTAGTAAAGATTAAATGTAACTTGCATGTCATGCTTGATAGGAATTCTGTTTGCAAATGGAGAATCATGGAAAGAGATGCGACGTTTTGCCCTCACCACCCTCAGAGACTTTGGGATGGGCAAAAGACTCTCTGAGCATAAAATCTTAGAGGAATGCCACCATCTGATCCAAGAGTTTGAAAAGCACGAAGGTATGGACTTGAAATATACAACAAATAACAGAAGGTCACAAATGAATGCTGAGTGACAATTCCTCCACAGGGTTTTGTTATTTTGCATATACCTGTGCTCAGAAATGGTACGCTGAACTCAAATCACCCCCATATTCTAGTTTTTTTGTAGCCAGTGTAAGTCATGGTGGGGTTTGCTTTAATAGTACAAGACGATCATTTTCCTTTTGCTTTTATAAAATAATTTTCATTATTTGTCACTGCCGTTTCACAGGGATGCCATTCGATACAGCATGCCCGGTAAATCATGCAACATCCAATATCATCTCCGCTATTGTGTACGGCAGCAGGTTTGAATACAATGACCCCCGATTCAAAAACATGGTGAGAAGAGCCAACGAAAACGTACGCATTGTGGGCTCTGCATCAATCCAGGTGACCTTCGTATTTGCTTTTTAATTTGCTGCAGTTTTAAGGGGATTGCACACAAGCAGGGGTAGCTGACGAAACTGTGAAAGGTTGTGCAGAATGGTAAACAGCATCAGCATTTTATAGCAGTAGCTTCATATATATACGTGTATATATATATATATATATATATATATATATATGTGTGTATATATATATATGTGTGTATATATATATATATATATATATATATATACGTGTATATATATATATATATATATATATATATATATATATACGTGTATATATATATATGTTCCAACAGAAGGCTGAGTATCGTCTGCAGACCTTCTCACAAGATTTAGGCTAGTACTTTCAGATTAGGGTAAACATCTCTACATAGTGTGCAGTGGGACCAACTTTAAGTGACAAAACAATACAAGAAAATGCTGTCAGACTAAAAAAAGTCAAATAACTAATCAAAAGTGTGTCTAAATGCTAATTATATATTTTATGAATACATATACTGTACGTAATGGGGCACATAGCAAGATTTGGTCTGTCTAATGTGTTAAACAAAACATGATGTATTATTCTATGAATTCTACTTGGGTTGTTTGGTGTACATTGTATTCACTATAATCTTTGTTGTCTTCACTGTTACGTCACAGCTTTACAACATGTTTCCCAGGCTGGTCAGTTGGATAAAAAACCGGCAGCTTTTATTGAAAAATCTTGTGATGATTGTCAGAGATGTCAAAGAATTAATGATGCATCTGAAAGAGACACTGAACCCTGACTTCTGCAGGGGGCTTGTGGACTGTTTTCTGATCCGGGAGCTGAAGGAGGAGGTAAGACGAAGTTTTTCATCCATCAAAAAGAGCTAATGTTATGCTTATTTAATGATATATGGGCGTTCTTTAAATGTTTGTTTGTTCTGTTTGTCTCTGTCCTATATAAAGTGTCTTTGGGTACTTAGAAAAGCGCTGTATAAAATTAAAGTATTATGTTCTTTCTCTTAGGACTCTTGTGTTAAGGACACTCACTACAATGAGAATAACTTGATATTCACAGTGACCAACCTGTTTTCAGCTGGTACCGATACCACAGCGACTACACTGAGATGGGGTTTGCTGTTTATGGCTAAATATCCTCATATACAAGGTAAAGAGAGGGTTGAGGCTCATTGGTGTGCATTTATTATCACACCTGTAGATGCCCTTAAATAGCCTTCTTGACAACGACAAGTTCAAAAGAATGGGCCCATAGAAGAAATGTTTAAGAGGAACCTTTTAAAAGATGGTTATACAGATTGTGTTTTGTGGTGATTTGATTTTCAGGAATTCTAAGTCATTTGAACATGTTAGAATGCTGATGTTAGCACTTAGCTCAGAGTAGGCTACAACTTCACAGAGGTTGCATGGCTGTGGACTAGTCTTGTTCAAATGAATGCAAACAAAGAATATTAATTCATTAATATGAGTCCAGACCAGGTCCAGGAGGAGCTGAGCAGGGTAGTAGGAAGCCGTCAGATCCAGGTCGATGACCGGAAGAACCTGCCGTACACCGATGCTGTCATCCATGAGACACAGAGACTGGCCAGCATCGTCCCCATGGCCATTCCTCACAAAACCAGCCGAGACGTCACCTTCCAAGGCTTCTTCATCAAAGAGGTCGGTTGCCCACATAATAATTATTATTATTATTTATATAGAACCTTTAAAATCAGAGTTGACAAAGTGATTTGATATACAGCAATATAACAGAAAGTCCAACAAAAGCAAGACAAACTAAGCTAAAACACTGATAAAACAGTACAATAGATGAAACAACAAAAACAATCAACAGATTGCAAACAAACAATAATAATAATAAATGTTCATCAACTTCTGAAAAGGTGAAAAAGTGCTTTCATTCTGAGGCTTCATACACATCTCTCTCTTCTTTTGCCAACAGGGGACTACTGTGTTTCCTCTTCTTACTTCTGTCCTTCATGATGAGAGTGAATGGGAGAGCCCAAACTCTTTTAACCCTTCCCACTTCCTGGACAAGGAGGGTCAATTTATCAGGAGGGATGCCTTCATGCCCTTTTCTGCAGGTACAAAAACGTTGTCAGGGTTTTGTATTTTAGGGATTACAGAGAATTTCCACACATTGTGATCCAGTTTAACTCTTTGCAAATCTCTTTGTTCCTGCAGGTCGCAGGGTGTGTCTGGGAGAAAGTCTGGCAAAGATGGAGCTCTTCCTCTTCTTCACCACCCTCCTCCAGCACTTTCGTTTCACTCCTCCACCTGGAGTACCAGAGGAAGAACTGGATCTGACTCCAGCTGTGGGCTTCACCCTCAACCCGACACCTCATGAGCTGTGTGCTGTCAGTCGCCAATGAGGAAGAGAGCTGTAGCATGGCATTATACTGTAACTGTACATGACCATGACATGAATATTGTTTAATTCACCCTCACAGGCAGCAGAACATACTGAGCAGCCAGAAAAGTACATCTATTTGTGTAAATATACAACAGTGGCATATTAGGGCTAATGAGCTGTCTCACTCTAAATAAGAGCATATATACGTCCACATTCCTACAGATTGTTGAAACCGTATACAAATTACAAAAAAAACACACTTAGGCTAGACACAGCTTCATTAGCCTACATATTCCTGCTTCCAGGTCACTGTTGATTATTTTGACAAAAGAATGTACTTGGTGTTGTACAATTTGTCAAGGGTTTACTTTCTTATACTGCATACAATTGCAGAAATCACATATGTATTAGCCCACTAGAAATCAATCAAGGCTTGCCTCTTCCTACAGCCGATACCCCATGTAGCCTGCATCTAAAAATTACAATAATGTACAATTATATACCAATATTTCTTTTATTTTGGTTCTTGTGTTATTTTTCTGTTCTAGAGAAATACTTGATTAAAAATACTGGACCTACTGTTTTCTTTAATGTTTTTGGATGGAAAACAAAAGGAGTAATAATTCTTAGGACTTGATAAAGGAAAAAATCCATTAAAACTGCTTTTAAAGTATTTGGTCAGCTGATTGTCAACCCTAAAGCTTCTTTTTGCTAACTTGTATTTAGCACATAGTTCCTTACATATTGGGAAACACTGTTATGGATTTTTCAATCAGCTTTCTAACACATGGAATAACACAGCAACCAAATAGGTTAACGACAGCTAAACAAAAAACCACCGTAACACCAATTTAAGTGAGAAATGCATCCCATCAGCCGAATACATTTTCAAATTAATTTCCTGTCCACATGCATGTCCACAAGCATGTCCACATGCTGTCCACATGTCCACATGCTTGTCACATGTGCTGACCAGCATTGTCTTTGAGTTCTGTAGCCATGGTTTGGAGTTTAGAGATGCTTTGGTGAAGGAGCTGTCTAGAGCTGTGTTGTTTGGAATGAAAGTACAACAAGAGTCTGACTTGAAGAATCGCTGTTGATTAAAATAGATATAAATGTATCCAATTTACATTCTTGTTGATCGTTACCATGTGGAAAAAAGACTCAAACCCAGCTACTATGTTATTTCGGGCTTTAAATTCAGCCCTTTATTGTGACACAATCTCGAACCTCGTTGTCCAGGAGGAATCAGCTATTCTCTGTCGTTCAACTGGAGTCCAAATCACTTGTCCAATGCCATCCTTGTCGCCATTTGTGGTGGAAATTAATGTTATTAATTTTCTTGTAAGTACTTTGTGTCAGTGCATTCCTTATTTGTACACAGACTGCCTCAGGATACATGCGTCTCACAGTGTCAGGTCAAATTGGGTCAGGGCTTCACGCAACTCATACTCACACAACATAAAACACAGAAAGAAATTGTCTCTGACTTTGTTGAAAGTGTGGCTTACTGTGTCACGGGGTGTGGTGGAGTTCTCAAAAGCAGACATGACCAGAAGCAGAGTGGAATGGGTTAAAGAACCAAGAACACAACAGGAAATTTACAGGAACACAGCAGGGAATCCAAAAACAAGACGAGAGACGAAATCTGGCAGGACAAGGCAGGGAGAGCAGGACGAGCCAAACGGGCAGGTTGACATGAAAATGATCTGGCAGGCAGTGAGTGAGTGAGAGTGTGTAAAATGGAGATGTTTCGAGAAGGAGCAGATCCAATTCACAGCCAATCCTTGAACGAAACGTGTTGCTGGCATATGGAAATAGGTGGACTTTAAGGCAGTACGAAGCCTGAGGCTTTTCCGCAAATCGGGGGCTCTGTTGTTGACCATGTCAGACGCCGTTGTATCTGGATTACGACTAACTGGAATACGCCAGCCTGTTGGGTGGAATGCAATAGACCTCTATCTCATATGATATATTTTCTGTACTTCATAGTGTGATTCAGTTTGTAATTGTATTTGCTTTTGTTAGAGATTAAATACCTTTTGATTTTAACTTGAACCAGCTATTCGGTTTTATTTTGTTGACGGACCAGGAGCGAGGAAGGGGGGCTCCCTCGTTATTGAGAAAGTCTGAACACGACACTAACAGCTACACTGAATGATTGTGAGAGATAGAGTGACAGAAGAGAAGTAGCAGAGCTGTGGCTTACTGGCTGCCATGGAAAGCCTTTTTCTACAGTTCCCCAGTACAACCATTCTACTGGGCACTATTGGGATCCTACTCGTCTTGTATGTATTTTTCCCCAACGTTGACCATCAGAGAAAGGAGCCTCCAGGACCCAGACCACTGCCTGTGTTTGGCAATTTGCTGCAGCTGAATCTTAAGTCAGTCCACAGCACGCTGTTTGAGGTAAGTAAGTGATGCTAAATTGGCTGTATACTGTATTGTTCAAAAGTGTGGAATAATTTGTCATTTTGGTATTTTAACATAGATAAAAACAATATAATTCAGACAGAAATAGTATTATTTACATTTAGAATAGTTTTGCCTCCCGGTGTATATACATGATTTAAAATTGTATTTAGTCTTTTGCCCCTCTAGAATAGTGTCACAGTATCCCCCCTGTGATTTTTTAAATTTGTTTTATTTGTTTTCCAGTCCAAAAACATACAAGTGACCCAAGATCATATTTGAACCACAGTTGTGCAATCACCCAATAAACATTTTGGAAAGACGTTTTTCTTACGACCCTCTGCCGTCTACTTAGTGGTTAAATTGAACAGGATTTGTAAGGCCATTGGATGTTCAGCTGATATTCCCTGATCAAATTCCAATAGTGCTACATTTCCACGAACCTATTTCTGATTTTTAAGAATACCTTTGATAAAGTAACACACCTGTAAATTCCAGCTTGTTATAGGCATTATTGTTCACCAGACAGTGAAACAGGAACTTGTTCTTATTTATATATGATTTAAAGTCTGTCTTTGTTGCTAAGCTTCAAGTTATGTTCCCAATAACTGTTGATTTCATTTTTGTTTCATAGCTTTCCAAGAACTATGGATCAGTGTTCACAGTGTATTTTGGACCCCAGAAAGTGTTAATTCTGGCAGGATACAAGACCGTGAAGCAGGCACTGGTCAACTATGCTGTGGAGTTTGGAGAGAGACAAGTCCCTCCATTAGGCAATGACTTAAGTGGTTTACATAGTAAGTATAAAGCAGCAGATTTTGGTGATAACCACTACAGTATAAGTTCATCTAGCTGATGCATACATTTGATCCAATGACAATGTTAACATCACACAGCTCACAGTCTACAGCCATAATAGCTGCTGCGTGTGGCACAGTTGTGCTTTGAGCTAGAAGCTTCTTCCATGGATGCCGCTGTTTCAATTGCTCTGCTAATGTTGTTTAGTTTAGAATGCAAAATGAGTTCATACTGTTAAAGGGCATAGTTGTTGTGATTAGCCTTGGTAATGTGTGTACAAAAACAACAAAGCGTGATAGCCTGGGTGATTGCATTAGCCAGCCTTGGTCACTGGTTCAGATTATGATTGACCCCAAGGAAGAAACTCCTAATTCTTTTTGGCCTTCAGGCAGCGGCAGCAGGGAGAAGATTCTCTAGTTGGGGTGATTGAGGTTGTATGAGTTGACATCTGATGGTCTTCAGGCCAGGTAGTCCCTCTTGGTGCTATTCCTGAACCAGGCAGTGGTTCTGCCTGTCAGGACAGTCTTTATGGTGCAGGTGTACAAAGCAGCACCTTGAGGATTAGCCTGAAGTCCGTCATGCATACGAGATGGTTGAGATACTGACAGGCTTTTTGCATAGTTAGAAGTTGATGAAGTCTTTGACAAGCCTCTGAACGTACTTCATCATCACAGAAGTCAGGGATTTCGGGGATTCATCCTCTGGGGACGATGAATGTAGCGATTTCATGGCAATTCATCCAATAGTTGTAGAGATATCTCTGTCTGGACAAAAGTAATAGACCAATCGACTTATATTTCCATCGCTACAGTACCATGGCTGTAGCAATGGAAATATAAATCGGTTGGTCTATTACTTTTGTAATCTGATTTCAAAAAGTTCAAATAACGTTTGACATAAACATGTGTACTTGATTTCACTTCAGGTACAGGAATCTTATTTGCCAATGGGGAATCATGGAAAGAAATGAGGCGTTTTGCTCTGAGCAACCTGAGAGACTTTGGGATGGGCAAAAAAACAGCAGAGGAGAAAATCATTGAGGAGATTCAGTATCTGATCAACGTGTTCGAAAGACATGAAGGTAACTCTTCTCCTGTATTGTATATTGTCTTCATAAGGATTCTACATTGTTTGTTTTGCTCATTCATTTTTGTTTGTTTTAGGTAAACCCTTCAGTGCTACCCAGTCAATAAACTATGCAGTTTCCAACATCATCTGTTCAATTGTCTATGGCAGCAGATTTGATTACAGCGATACAGAGTTTAAACGTATGGTAGACCGAGCCAATGACAACATTCGACTTTCAGGCACTCCTTCAATACAGGTACCACTTTGTCTTTCATTAAATAAACTATAAGATACCTTTAGTGGGTTATAGTGAGAATTACAGACTCATGGGGCCATGGTCATGATTACTGACCTTTTATTGTGCCTTTTTGATATATTAATAATGTGGTCTTTTTCTATTCAATTACAACAGTTGTACAACCTCTACCCCTGGATATTTCAATGGGTGAGCAACAGGATGCGTCTCAGGAAGAATGTTGCTGAAAACAGAAAACAAATAAAGCAGCTGATCGGACGTTTACAAGAAACGTTGAATGTTCAGATGTGCAGAGGATTTGTGGACTCGTTTCTGGCACACAAACAGAAGCTAGAGGTATTAAAAGTGTAATATCATAATACAAGGTTTAAATTGTTTTTTAGTAATGACTTAATTGATGATTAACATCAATTCATAAAACATCACCACCTATATTTGGTTTTCATATTTCTATGAAAACGGTCAATAGCTGGAGGATGAAAAATGTCAAGAACACCTTTTAAAATTAAGTTTTAACACATTTAATTTTCCACCTATTAATAAGAAATTAGGGAATACTGAGTCATTCTACAACATGGAGAACCTTGTGGCAACTGTTAGCAACCTCTTTGCGGCTGGTACTGATACGACAGCAACTACGCTGAGATGGGGTCTGTTGCTCATGGCCAAATATCCTCAAATACAAGGTAAGTAATATGCTTAGACCGGTTGCAAGCAGATGCAGTCCCCAACTGGGGTATTTAACATAGTAGTAAAAGTTAAAATATATATTTTTAGATTATTTTTTTAATTGAGGCTTTTTACCTTAATTTGATGCTGTCAAAGATTGACAGTAAAGAAGAGAACACATGGAACAACATGCAGCAAAGGTCAGTGGGTTGGATTTAAACATGTAGTGTTTGGATTTCCAATGAGCCCAATTTTTCGGGGCCATAGGGAGCCTATGACTAGTAAAGTAAGTACAATTTTCATGTTGTATTTGTTCTGTTCATTCTAATAAAATCCAGTTACCTTGCAGTAAAAGATCTGATCAACCGTGGGCGGTGTTATCTCTTTGATATACCATTTTGCTCATTACATCCTGACAGTAATCAATGAATCAAATGCTCTGACAAAAAAAATCTGATATCTGTGACTGTAATAAGCCCGAACAATCAATTAATTCTACTTGCTTAAATTCCTGCCTGTCTGCGCGTATTCTGCTCGTGCATTCATTGCTCGTCACTGGAGTCTTTCACAATCTGCTAGCTTGACAGCTGTGAGTAATGATAGCCATGTTTGTTGTTTACGTTCATTATGATTTGTGGCCAATGGTATGAAGGCAGATCAATGTCAAAAACCACAAGCACAAATGAGATCCGCGCGCGTGTAGAGGTCACACGTGTGCAACTCAAACTGTCACGGACGCTAATCATTTTTTTTGAGCGTTTTCACGTCACTTCACGCAGAACATCTCTGTGAGCAAAATTGAAGCCTGTGAGGAGAAAACCATGCTTTGAGGGCGAGGAGCGTCTCCTGCTGCCAGTGACGTGCGGTGAGGTTCGTGGCTGGTGAGGCACTGACACTACATAAGTCAGATTTACAAAAATATGAACCCAATAGAGAAGCTTAAATCACCATTCAATTGGCAGCTTGCACATTGACTACTGGTTGTTTTTCATATCAGCATTATTTACACACACATAGGTAAAGTACATATTTGATTCCACCGGGAGCGTGTGCGCCGTGATCTGCCCCACCGACCTGCCCCACCGGGAGCGTTTCAGAAGCGGAGCGCTCGCAGGCACCACCCGTGAAAATCGTGAGATTCCGCGATAATCTGTGTAACAACCACGGATGTATAAAGAGAACACAAACGCATAAAAGGTTACTTTACCTGTCCAACATTGAATTGCTGTTGATTTGTTCATATTTCCTTTTTTGGTTTTTTTTTAGACATTTTTAAGCTTGGATGTATAATCTTACATTTTTGTGGTCAAAGCAAAATATAAGAAGAAGAAGAAGAGAAGTGTAGAAGAAGAGCAACGACAGAACAAGCATAAACCCGACCCGTGGGCTCTCGCTCGCCCTCTTCTTTGAGGCAGAGTAGTGTTTGCCTCCCCTCTGCGCTTTTTCACTGCGGTTTAATGTCAGATCAGCAACACTAAATATGTTCTACACAGACGTGAAATACATTACCTATTCTATGGAAAGAAAGGGCATATACAAAAAGTGTCTACAAATATTACAGTGGTGACAAACGATGAGAAAGCAAAAGGCACGCGCTCAACCCAGTTTGTGAGGGATTGCGCAATCTGAGGTGAGGCACAGCTCTTCGCTGCCTCACCTCACGTGTCTCCTCTGTTTGAACAGGACATGCGCTAATTCAGCGATTTTGATTATAAAAATGCTTGAAATGATTGGAATCATACAGAAATTACATTTATAGCACAGATCAGTAGAGAAATATTAATATTTATTTTAACATTATTTGTTTTGTACTTGTCATGATGACAGGTGAGGCTCTACCTCCCCTGACCGCACGTCCCTGCCTGGTGCATGACTTCTGTCACTGCTCTTTGGCTTTGGAGGAAGGCCCGAAGGGACGGGCTGTCAGTGTTGTCAACTCGGCTGCTGTCTTGCTAGATTCAGCAACTTTTGGAGCTAGTACTGCTAGCTACTTTCATTGGAAAAGACTATTACTGGTACTCTTGCTAGTTTCTCAAGATTACCAACCCTGCCTTTAACATATCCTGACTGCTGCAACCCAGGAGAATTGTTTTTTTACTCCCAAACAGTAACTTTAAACTACAACTAACCAAAGATTAAATGACCGGTTTAATTTGTTCTGTCCATGGTATCATCCCCATTTAAACTTAATAACACCTGGAAAAAGAACTCCATTGAAACTGTATGCACCAAGAGTACTTTAGATATAAATAAGAAATTACTTAATTTCCTTATTTTTGACCTATTACTATAAGTGCAATGTTCAACCAGCTTTAGACTACACACAATTACACTAATGGCATTGAGAAGGATTTTTTTTTCTAGCTTGCTTTACTGCTGCTTTGTTTTTTAGCCGCTGTGTCTTTTATTTATTTTCTAATTTCCAGACCAGGTCCAGGCAGAGCTGAGCAGGGTGGTTGGGAGCCGTCGGGTCAAGACGGAGGACAGGATGAACCTGCCCTTCACTGACGCTGTCATCCATGAGACACAGAGATTTGCTAATATCCTTCCCACCTCTATTCCTCACATCACCAGCGCAGATGTGACTTTTCAGGGCTATTTTATTAGAAAGGTAAGAATCTGACTGATGAAAACAAGTCTTCCAGTTCACTCTGAATAATGAAACATGATGAGACTGCATGCTTGATTTTAGAAAGTATAAAGATAGGAGATCATAGTTTTTCTTTAAAACATTGTAAGCATTAATAAATGTCTCTTTCAAGGGGACCCCTGTGTTTCCTCTTTTGACATCTGTTCTGTGGGATGAAAGTGAGTGGGAGAGCCCATGCACCTTTAATCCTGCCCATTTCTTGGACAAGGATGGGAAGTTTGTCAAGATAGATGCCTTCATGCCCTTCTCTGCAGGTTAGAGAGCTCAGCTAATACTTCTTTTCAATACCAATCAAAGTTTTCAGATTATCTGAAGCTTGTTCTCTCACAGGACGGAGGGCGTGTCCGGGAGAAAGTCTGGCTAGGATGGAGCTCTTCCTCTTCTTCACCTCCCTCCTCCAGCACTTTCGTTTCACTCCTCCACCTGGAGTCCCAGAGGAAGAACTGGCTCTGACTCCGGCTGTGGGCTTCACCCTCAACCCGACACCTCATGAGCTGTGTGCTGTCAGTCGTGAGGGATTTCAAAATTAGTACTCAAGTATTGTCAAACACTTTTGCACAGTAGAAAGCTTTTGAGATTGTAATGCCACTGAAAAAGAAACACTGCTATCTACTTTAAAACCATCTTATTCAACACATTTGATCTTTAACTTAAGTGCTGAAGCAAGGTTGGTGTCTCAGTAAGAAAATGGGATAACATTTACAGCTGCACCAATCAAACTGCTAGAAAAGCTACATCATATTTTTGATTAATTAACCAAAACATCAAAGTGTTGAAACACTGTCACCATAGGGCAGAGATTGTTATCGATTTATCACATCTTTATGTTATTATAGTAGCCATTTTTGGACATTATTTGTCAGCTGTAAGACCTCACAGCAACACCTTGCACTGTATTTAATTTAATTCCAACTGAATCACTATAGAGGAATGGTAAAGTTGTATTATGGCCTAAATAAATATTGATATGTTCTTGATCACTTTGTGTTGTATCTATTTGCCTTTTCTGTTGAAAAACTATGCGTTTTGAGGCAGTGTTGGCCATTCATTGTTGTTTATCAATGCTTTGTAAAGCATAGATCAGGGCTCACTAATAGGCGGACTGCGGTCCGGATCTGGACCCAGACGCCGTTGTATCCGGACCCTGGACCTAAAACCGATAGGTGTGTGTGGGTGTGGGTGTGGGTGGGTGGGTGGGTGGGTGGGTGTTGTGAAAAAGTATTTGCCCCCTTCCTGGTTTCTTATTCTTTTGCGTATTTGTCACACTTAAATGTTTCAGATCATCAAACAAATTTTAATATTAGACAAAGATAACCCGAGTAAATACAAAATGCTGTTTTTAAATGATTTAATTTATTAAGGGAGAAAAGCTATCCAAACCTACTTGGCCCTATGTGAAAAAGTAATTGCCCCCCCTTGATAAATCATGAATGAACTGATTTTTTTTTGGAAAGCTGAGTTCAATTTCATTATCCACACCCAGGCCTGATTACTGCCAGACGTGTTGCATCAAGAAATCACTTAAATAGAACCTGTCTGACAAAATGAAGTCGGCTAAAAGATCTCAAAAAGCAACACATCATGCCGCGATGTAAAGAAATTCAAGAACAGATGAGAAACAAAGTAACTGACATGAATCGGTCTGGAAAGACCCCAGAACAACATCTAAAGAACTGCAGGCCTCACTCGCCTCAGTTAGGGTGGTCAAGCGGTCATGATTCAACAATAAGAAAGAGACTGGGCACAAATGGCACCCATGGGAGACTTCCAAGGCGAAAGCCACTGCTGACCAAAAAGAACACAAAGGCTCGTCTCACATTTGTCAAAAAACATCTTGATGATCCCCAAGACTTTTGGGCAAATATTCTTTGGACTGACGAGACAAAAGTTGAACTTTTTGGAAGGTGTGCGTCCCGTTATATCTGGCGTAAAACTGACAGCATTTCATAAAAACAACATCATACCAACAGTCACACATGGTGGTGGTAGTGTGATGGTCTGGGGCTGCTTTGCAGCTTCAGGACCTGGACGACTTGCCATAATTTATGGAACCATAAATTCTGCTCTCTACCAGAACCTCCTGAAAGAGAATGTCGAGCCATCAGTTCGTGACCTCAAACTCAAGCGCACTTTGGTTATGCAGCAGGACAATGATCCGAAACACACCAGCAAGTCCACCTCTGAATGCAAAAAAAAAAAAGGTTTTGGAGTGGCCTAGTCAAAGTCTGGACTTAAATCTGATTGAGATGCTGTGGCGTGACCTTCAACGAGCCGTTTCTGATCGAAAACCATCCAATGTGGCTGAATTAAAACAATTCTGCAAAGAAGAGTTGGCCAAAATTCTTCCACAGCGATGTGAAAGACTCATTGCCAGTTATCGCAAACGCTGGATTGCAGTTGTTGCCGCCAAGGGTGACAAAACCAGTTATTAGGTTTAGGGGGCAATTACTTTTTCACATAGGGCCAAGTCGGTTTGGATAGCTTTTCTCCCTTAATAAATTAAATCATCATTTAAAAACTGCATTTTGTCTTTACTCGGGTTATCTTTGTCTAATATTAAAATTTGTTTGATGATCTGAAACATTTAAGTGTGACAAATATGCAAAAAAATAAGAAACCAGGAAGGGGGCAAATACTTTTCACAGCACTGTACCTGTGCTCAGAAAATGGTGCGCTGTGCTCAAATCACCCCCATATTCTAGTTTTTTTGTAGCCAGTGTAAGTCATGGTGGGGTTTGCTTTAATAGTACAAGACGATCATTTTTCTTTTGCTTTTATGAAATAATTTTCATTATTTGTCACTGCCGTTTCACAGGGAAGCCATTCGATACAGCATGCCCGGTAAATCATGCAACATCCAATATCATCTCCGCTATTGTGTACGGCAGCAGGTTTGAATACAATGACCCCCGATTCAAAAACATGGTGAGAAGAGCCAACGAAAACGTACGCATTGTGGGCTCTGCATCAATCCAGGTGACCTTCGTATTTGCTTTTTAATTTGCTGCAGTTTTAAGGGGATTGCACACAAGCAGGGGTAGCTGACGAAACTGTGAAAGGTTGTGCAGAATGGTAAACAGCATCAGCATTTTATAGCAGTAGCTTCATATATATACGTGTATATATATATATATATATATATATATATATGTATATATATACGTGTATATATATATATATGTATATATATACGTGTATATATATATATATAAGTATATATATGTATATATATATATACATAAGTATATATATGTATATATATATATATATATATATATATATATATATATATATATCTATATATATATATACATATATATATACACATTGGTGGGTTCGACTTACGTTACATGCACGCAGAAAGTGAAGCTTCATGTCAACAACACCTCATGTCGTTCTTTAAAAAAAGAGACTCTACGACACTAACAACATGAAAACAAAGTGAAGTGCTACCAGAGCAATATAATGTCAACTTACCTCCATGCCGCTCATCACAGTAACCTCTACAGTGGAAGTAGATGCCGGGATCCAAGTCAAACCCACCAATAGAAACTCCTGGCTCATTCAGCAGCGTATGCCCCGCCCACTACGTCCAAACTCATCTCGTAGCTTTACGTTTTGGTTTTGAAGCCTTAGCTTTTGGTTTTGAAACCGTAGCTTTTCGTTTTGAAAGCAAAGGTTTTGTTTGCGTAATAAAGACACAAATCTACCTTCATACCGTACACCGATGCTGTCATCCATGAGACACAGAGACTGGCCAGCATCATCCCCATGGCCATTCCTCACAAAACCAGCCGAGACGTCACCTTCCAAGGCTTCTTCATCAAAGAGGTCGGTTGCCTACATAATAATTATTATTATTTATATAGAACCTTTAAAATTAAAGTTGACAAAGTGATTTGATACACAGCAATATAACAGAAAGTCCAACAAAAGCAAGACAAACTAAGCTAAAACACTGATAAAACAGTACAATAGATGAAACAACAAAAACAATCAACAGATTGCAAACAAACAATAATAATAAATCAACTTCTGAAAAGGTGAAAAAGTGCTTTCATTCTGAGGCTTCATACACATCTCTCTCTTCTTTTGCCAACAGGGGACTACTGTGTTTCCTCTTCTTACTTCTGTCCTTCATGATGAGAGTGAATGGGAGAGCCCAAACTCTTTTAACCCTTCCCACTTCCTGGACAAGGAGGGTCAATTTATCAGGAGGGATGCCTTCATGCCCTTTTCTGCAGGTACAAAAACGTTGTCAGGGTTTTGTATTTTAGGGATTACAGAGAATTTCCACACATTGTGATCCAGTTTAACTCTTTGCAAATCTCTTTGTTCCTGCAGGTCGCAGGGTGTGTCTGGGAGAAAGTCTGGCAAAGATGGAGCTCTTCCTCTTCTTCACCACCCTCCTCCAGCACTTTCGTTTCACTCCTCCACCTGGAGTACCAGAGGAAGAACTGGATCTGACACTCCAGCTGTGGGCTTCACCCTCAACCCGACACCTCATGAGCTGTGTGCTGTCAGTCGCCAATGAGGAAGAGAGCTGTAGCATGGCATTATACTGTAACTGTACATGACCATGACATGAATATTGTTTAATTCACCCTCACAGGCAGCAGAACATACTGAGCAGCCAGAAAAGTACATCTATTTGTGTAAATATACAACAGTGGCATATTAGGGCTAATGAGCTGTCTCACTCTAAATAAGAGCATATATACGTCCACATTCCTACAGATTGTTGAAACCGTATACAAATTACAAAAAAAACACACTTAGGCTAGACACAGCTTCATTAGCCTACATATTCCTGCTTCCAGGTCACTGTTGATTATTTTGACAAAAGAATGTACTTGGTGTTGTACAATTTGTCAAGGGTTTACTTTCTTATACTGCATACAATTGCAGAAATCACATATGTATTAGCCCACTAGAAATCAATCAAGGCTTGCCTCTTCCTACAGCCGATACCCCATGTAGCCTGCATCTAAAAATTACAATAATGTACAATTATATACCAATATTTCTTTTATTTTGGTTCTTGTGTTATTTTTCTGTTCTAGAGAAATACTTGATTAAAAATACTGGACCTACTGTTTTCTTTAATGTTTTTGGATGGAAAACAAAAGGAGTAATAATTCTTAGGACTTGATAAAGGAAAAAATCCATTAAAACTGCTTTTAAAGTATTTGGTCAGCTGATTGTCAACCCTAAAGCTTCTTTTTGCTAACTTGTATTTAGCACATAGTTCCTTACATATTGGGAAACACTGTTATGGATTTTTCAATCAGCTTTCTAACACATGGAATAACACAGCAACCAAATAGGTTAACGACAGCTAAACAAAAAACCACCGTAACACCAATTTAAGTGAGAAATGCATCCCATCAGCCGAATACATTTTCAAATTAATTTCCTGTCCACATGTGCTGACCAGCATTGTCTTTGAGTTCTGTAGCCATGGTTTGGAGTTTAGAGATGCTTTGGTGAAGGAGCTGTCTAGAGCTGTGTTGTTTGGAATGAAAGTACAACAAGAGTCTGACTTGAAGAATCGCTAATGATTAAAATAGATATAAATGTATCCAATTTACATTCTTGTTGATCGTTACCATGTGGAAAAAAGACTCAAACCCAGCTGCTATGTTATTTCGGGCTTTAAATTCAGCCCTTTATTGTGACACAATCTCGAACCTCGTTGTCCAGGAGGAATCAGCTATTCTCTGTCGTTCAACTGGAGTCCAAATCACTTGTCCAATGCCATCCTTGTCGCCATTTGTGGTGGAAATGAATGTTATTAATTTTCTTGTAAGTACTTTGTGTCAGTGCATTCCTTATTTGTACACAGACTGCCTCAGGATACATGCGTCTCACAGTGTCAGGTCAAATTGGGTCAGGGCTTCACGCAACTCATACTCACACAACATAAAACACAGAAAGAAATTGTCTCTGACTTTGTTGAAAGTGTGGCTTACTGTGTCACGGGGTGTGGTGGAGTTCTCAAAAGCAGACATGACCAGAAGCAGAGTGGAATGGGTTAATGAACCAAGAACACAACAGGAAATTTACAGGAACACAGCAGGGAATCCAAAAACAAGACGAGAGACGAAATCTGGCAGGACAAGGCAGGGAGAGCAGGACGAGCCAAACGGGCAGGTTGACATGACAATGATCTGGCAGGCAGTGAGTGAGTGAGAGTGTGTAAAATGGAGATGTTTCGAGAAGGAGCAGATCCAATTCACAGCCAATCCTTGAACGAAACGTGTTGCTGGCATATGGAAATAGGTGGACTTTAAGGCAGTACGAAGCCTGAGGCTTTTCCGCAAATCGGGGGCTCTGTTGTTGACCATGTCAGACGCCGTTGTATCTGGATTACGACTAACTGGAATACGCCAGCCTGTTGGGTGGAATGCAATAGACCTCTATCTCATATGATATATTTTCTGTACTTCATAGTGTGATTCAGTTTGTAATTGTATTTGCTTTTGTTAGAGATTAAATACCTTTTGATTTTAACTTGAACCAGCTATTCGGTTTTATTTTGTTGACGGACCAGGAGCGAGGAAGGGGGGCTCCCTCGTTATTGAGAAAGTCTGAACACGACACTAACAGCTACACTGAATGATTGTGAGAGATAGAGTGACAGAAGAGAAGTAGCAGAGCTGTGGCTTACTGGCTGCCATGGAAAGCCTTTTTCTACAGTTCCCCAGTACAACCATTCTACTGGGCACTATTGGGATCCTACTCGTCTTGTATGTATTTTTCCCCAACGTTGACCATCAGAGAAAGGAGCCTCCAGGACCCAGACCACTGCCTGTGTTTGGCAATTTGCTGCAGCTGAATCTTAAGTCAGTCCACAGCACGCTGTTTGAGGTAAGTAAGTGATGCTAAATTGGCTGTATACTGTATTGTTCAAAAGTGTGGAATAATTTGTTATTTTGGTATTTTAACATAGATAAAAACAATATAATTCAGACAGAAATAGTATTATTTACATTTAGAATAGTTTTGCCTCCCGGTGTATATACATGATTTAAAATTGTATTTAGTCTTTTGCCCCTCTAGAATAGTGTCACAGTATCCCCCCTGTGATTTTTTTTAATTTGTTTTATTTGTTTTCCAGTCCAAAAACATGACCCAAGATCATATTTGAACCACAGTTGTGCAATCACCCAATAAACATTTTGGAAAGACGTTTTTCTTACGACCCTCTGCCGTCTACTTAGTGGTTAGATTGAACAGGATTTGTAAGGCCATTGGATGTTCAGCTGATATTCCCTGATCAAATTCCAATAGTGCTACATTTCCACGAACCTATTTCTGATTTTTAAGAATACCTTTGATAAAGTAACACACCTGTAAATTCCAGCTTGTTATAGGCATTATTGTTCACCAGACAGTGAAACAGGAACTTGTTCTTATTTATATATGATTTAAAGTCTGTCTTTGTTGCTAAGCTTCAAGTTATGTTCCCAATAACTGTTGATTTCATTTTTGTTTCATAGCTTTCCAAGAAGTATGGATCAGTGTTCACCGTGTATTTTGGACCCCAGAAAGTGTTAATTCTGGCAGGATACAAGACCGTGAAGCAGGCACTGGTCAACTATGCTGTGGAGTTTGGAGAGAGACAAGTCCCTCCATTAGGCAATGACTTAAGTGGTTTACATAGTAAGTATAAAGCAGTAGATTTTAGTGATAACAACTACAGTATAAGTTCATCTAGCTGATGCATACATTTGATCCAATGACAATGTTAACATCACACAGCTCACAGTCTACAGCCATAATAGCTGCTGCGTGTGGCACAGTTGTGCTTTGAGCTAGAAGCTTCTTCCATGGATGCCGCTGTTTCAATTGCTCCGCAATGCAAATGTTTAGTTTACAATACAAAATGAGTTCATACTGTTAAAGGGCATAGTTGTTGTGATTAGCCTTGGTAATGTGTGTACAAAAACAACAAAATGTGATTGCATTAGCCAGCCTTGGTCACTGGTTCAGATTATGATTGACCCCAAGGAAGAAACTCCTAATTCTTTTTGGCCTTCAGGCAGCGGCAGCAGGGAGAAGATTCTCTAGTTGGGGTGATTGAGGTTGTATGAGTTGACATCTGATGGTCTTCAGGCCAGGTAGTCCCTCTTGGTGCTATTCCTGAACCAGGCAGTGGTTCTGCCTGTCAGGATATTCTTTATGATGTAGGAAGCAGCACCTTGAGGATTAGCCTGAAGTCCATCAAGCATGTGATGTGGTTGAGACACTGACAGGCTTTTTGCATAGATAGAAGTTGATGAAGTCTTTGACAAGCCTCTGAAAGCAATTCATCATCACAGAAGTCAGGCATTTTGGTAAATTCATCCTCCTGGAACGATGAATGTAGCAAATTTCATGGCAATTCATCCAATAGTTGTAGAGATATCTCTGTCTGTACAAAAGTAATAGACCAATCGACTTATATTTCCATCGCTACAGCCATGGCGCTGGCAAGTGCTGTGTGCATAAAACAAGAACAGACTGGACAGGGTTGTTAAACTGGGTGATAAAATAACAGGGAAGCCAGTGTGCAGTAATACATGCTTGATAGACCAGTGCACCATGAATTTTGCTCACAATATCACAGCAGATCCAATGTACGCTCCAAGGCCTGAATGTGCACTTTTGTCTTTAGGGAGCAGGTATGTGATGCCCAGAATAAAAGATGACTTGCATGCTTTATCCCACGCAGCATTGAACTGCTTAACAAGTTTTGATCACATGGTCTGAACTTTTTTTCAACTGGCATCTGATGTCCTTAACTGATTTACCAAATAATGCCTTTTATGATGTTTTTCATATTTATTTTATTATGTGCCGTCATTTATGACTGTTAATGTTTTTTGATATTCTCGTATGCTCTTTGTGCATAGTGAAGTCCCCTGAGATAAATCATTCATCATTGAACTTCTTGCTGACATTTTTCGGAAATTATTGTAATCTGATTTCAAACACTCCAAATAACATTTGACAAACATGTGTACTTGATTTCACTTCAGGTACAGGAATCATATTTGCCAATGGAGAATCATGGAAAGAAATGAGGCGTTTTGCTCTGAGCAACCTGAGAGACTTTGGGATGGGCAAAAAAACAGCAGAGGAGAAAATCATTGAGGAGATTCAGAATTTGATCAATGTTTTCGAAAGACATGAAGGTAACTCTTCTCCTGTATTGTATATTGTCTTCATAAGGATTCTACATTGTTTGTTTTGCTCATTCATTTTTGTTTGTTTTAGGTAAACCCTTCAGTGCTACCCAGTCAATAAACTATGCAGTTTCCAACATCATCTGTTCAATTGTCTATGGCAGCAGATTTGATTACAGTGATACAGAGTTTAAACGTATGGTAGACCGAGCCAATGACAACTTTCGACTTTCAGGCTCTCCTTCAATACAGGTACCACTTTGTCTTTCATTAAATAAACTATAAGATACCTTTAGTGGGTTATAGTGAGAATTACAGACTCATGGGGCCATGGGCATGATTACTGACCTTTTATTGTGCCTTCTTGATATATTAATAACATGTTGAATGTGTTGTTCTCTCTTCAAATACAACAGCTGTACAACCTCTACCCCTGGATATTTCAATGGGTGAGCAACAGGATGCGTCTCAGGAAGAATGTTGCTGAAAACAGAAAACAAATAAAGCAGCTGATCGGACGTTTACAAGAAACGTTGAATTCTCAGATGTGCAGAGGATTTGTGGACTCGTTTCTGGAACACAAACAGAAACTAGAGGTATTAAAAGTGTGATATCATAATACAAGGTTTAAATCGTTTTTTAATGACTTAATTGATAATTCATAAAACATCACCACCATTCCATTTCTATGAAAACGGCCAATAGCTGGAGGATGAAAAATGTCAAGAACGCCTTTTTAAAATTAAGTTTTAACACATTACATTTTACACCTGTTAATAAGGATTTAGGGAATACTGAGTCATTCTACAACATGGAGAACCTTGTGGCAACTGTTAGCAACCTCTTTGCGGCTGGTACTGATACGACAGCAACTACGCTGAGATGGGGTCTGTTGCTCATGGCCAAATATCCTCAAATACAAGGTAAGTAATATGCTTAGACCGGTTGCAAGCAGATGCAGTCCCCAACTGTTGTACTTTACATAGTAGTTGAAATATGTTTTTAAAGATTATTTTTGTAGGCTTTTTTACTGTCATTTTATGCAGTCAAAGATTGACAGGAAAGAGGGAGAGAATGTGTTTGGTGCATGCAGCAAAGGTCCGTAGGTTGGATTTAAACACTTTCGGATTTCCAATGAGTCCACTTTTTCGGGGCCATAGGGAGCCTATGACTAGTAAATACAATTTTCATGTTTGTTCTAATGAAATCTTGATACCTTGTAGTAAATTATCTGCCCAACAGGGGGCGGTGTTAAATCTTTTAAATATACCACAATTTCTGCACCATGTGTGCAGTTGTCATTTTGCTCATTACATCCTGACAGTAATCAATGAATCAAATGCTGTGATAAAAAAAATCTGGTATCTGACTGTTGCTGGACTGTAATAAGACCGACCAATTAATTCTACTTGCTTAAATTCCTGCCTGTCTGCGCGTATTCTGCTCGTGCATTCATTGCTCGTCACTGGAGTCTTTCACAAGCTGCTAGCTTGACAGCTGTGAGTAATGATAGCCATGTTTGTTGTTTACGTTCATTATAATGTTTGGCCAATGGTATGAAGGCAGATCAATGTCAAAATCCACAAGCACAAATGACATCCATGCACGTGTGTAGAGGTCACGCGTGTGCAACTCAAACAGCTGCGCACGCTAATTACTTTTGCGAGTACTTTCACATCACTCCATGCAGAACATCTCTGCTGTGTGAGCAAAATTGAAGCCTGTGAGGAGAAAACCATGCTTTGAGGGCGAGGAGCGTCCCCTGGTGCATGTCTTCTGTCACTGCTCTTTGGCTTTGGAGGAAGGCCTGAAGGGACGGGCTGTCAGTGTTGTCAACTTGGCTACTGTCTTGCTAGATTCAGCAACTTTTGAGCTAGTACTGCTAGCTACTTTCATTGGAAAAGACTATTACTGGTACTCTTGCCAGTTTCGCAAGATTACCAACCCTGCCTTTAACATATCCTGACTGTTGTAACTTAGGAGAAATACTTTTTACTTCCAAACAGTGACTTTAAACTACAATTAACTTAAGATTCAATGACTGCTTCAATTCGTTTTGTTCATGGTATCATCCCCATTTAAATTTACACCTGGAAAAAGAACTCCATTGAAACGGTATTACTTTAGATATAAATGAGAAATTACTTGATTTCCTTAGTTTTGACCGATTACTACAAGTGCAATGTTCAACCAGCTGGTTATAAAATTACACTAATGGCATTGAGAAGGATTTTTTTCTAGCTTGTGTGAAATTCTGTGATATAGCAATTGCAATGTATTGTGGAGTGTGTTCACTCAAATGATTTGTTTCTGTGAGGGTTTGGTAAAAAGCATTCATGTTAGTCTTTCTAGAATTGGTGAAAAAAACTTTACTGCTGCTTTGTTTTTTAGCCACAGTATTTTATTTTCTAATTTCCAGACCAGGTCCAGGCAGAGCTGAGCAGGGTGGTTGGGAGCCGTCGGGTCAAGACGGAGGACAGGATGAACCTGCCCTTCACTGATGCTGTCATCCATGAGACACAGAGATTTGCTAATATCCTTCCCACCTCTATTCCTCACATCACCAGCGCAGATGTGACTTTTCAGGGCTATTTTATTAGAAAGGTAAGAATCTGACTGATGAAAACAAGTCTTCCACTTCACGCAGAATAATGAAACATGATGAGACTGCATGCTTGATTTTAGAAAGCTGTTTAACAGATAGTAGATAGTTTTTCTTTAAAACATTGTAAGCATTAATAAATGTCTCTTTCAAGGGGACCCCTGTGTTTCCTCTTTTGACATCTGTTCTGTGGGATGAAAGTGAGTGGGAGAGCCCATGCACCTTTAATCCTGCCCATTTCTTGGACAAGGATGGGAAGTTTGTCAAGAGAGATGCCTTCATTCCCTTCTCTGCAGGTTAGAGAGCTCAGCTAACACTTCTTTTCAATACCAATCGAAGTTTTCAGATTATCTGAAGCTTGTTCTCTCACAGGACGGAGGGCGTGTCCGGGAGAAAGCCTGGCTAGGATGGAGCTCTTCCTCTTCTTCACCTTCCTCCTCCAGCACTTTCGTTTCACTCCTCCACCTGGAGTCCCAGAGGAAGAACTGGATCTGACTCCGGCTGTGGGCTTCACCCTCACCCCGACACCTCATGAGCTGTGTGCTGTCAGTCGTGAGGGATTTCAAAATTAGTACTCAAGTATTGTCAAACACTTTTGCACAGTAGAAAGCTTTTGAGATTGTAATGCCACTGAAAAAGAAACACTGCTATCTACTTTGAAACCATCTTATTCAACACATTTGATCTTTAACTTAAGTGCTGAAGCAAGGTTGGTGTCTCAGTAAGAAAATGGGATAACATTTACAGCTGCACCAATCAAACTGCTAGAAAAGCTACATCATATTTTTGATTAATTAACCAAAACATCAAAGTGTTGAAACACTGTCACCATAGGGCAGAGATTGTTATTGATTTATCATATATTTTATGTTATCATTATAGCAGCCATCTTTGGACATTATTTGTCAGCTGTAAGACTTCACAGCAACACCTTGCACTACATTTCATTTCCAATTGTGAATCACTATAAAGTAATGGTAAAGTTGTATTGTGTATATTATATATACATATATTGTCATATATGCCTTAGATAAAACTTGTAATACTTGTCTACTTACCTCTTGAACAGAGAACGGTCCCACATTATGTGCTTAGAATGATTTCATTTGGCACATAATATTACAACACATTCTCACTCCCAACTCATCAAATAATTACGCTTGGTCAGTGGCTCGAAGCTTCTAACTGACTCTAGGTTTCCCTCTACCGTCAGTTTTGGACACGCAGAGATGCCTCTCAGTTTCCAATTGTTAGATTTAGTGTCTTTTCAAAAAAACTTCTGTCTTCACAGAGAGTTAGGTTTGGGCAACAAAACCACTTAAATAGGTAAGCATGTGGTTGACGTTAACTTGACTGCCTTAACGATCCACGTTAATACCGAGTGACTAACGACTTATGTTACTAGCGACTCACGTGACTAACGACTGCTGTGACACAATTTACTGTTTGTTTCGCACGGGACACAATCAGTCCTGTGTTTTAATGTGTAAATAATATAGAAAACTACTTTACAAACTGCTGTTCAACAGTTTGGAATTACCCATTATTTTGAGGTTTGTCTTCTATAATGGCTATTTCACCATAGATAAAAACAGTATAATTCTTTTCTATACGGCTGTTTTCTGTCCTGGCCCCACAGTGGTGGAATGAACTTCCCACTGACGTCAGGACAGCGGAGTCGCTGCCCATCTTTCGGCGCAGGCTGAAAACCCACCTCTTCAGGAAGTGCTACCCTGAGCCTTCCACTTAGCACTTATTGTTTTCATACTAGCTTGTTGCACTTATTGTATTCGTATTACTTATAGCACTAACTGTTTTTCTTGTTTCTGCCCTGTACTTTGGCTCTGAGTTATGCTCTGCTTCATGCTCTTAGATGCTTGTTTGGAGAAGGAAATGTACTTATGACCTCTGGTGACTAGTAGTTCTTTTGATTACCAATGTTGAATGCACTTATTGTAAGTCGCTTTGGATAAAAGCGTCTGCTAAATGACTGTAATGTAATGTAATGTAATGTTGATTGTCTAATGACTTTTTTTTTTTACAATGAGATGCTTCATTCACCTACATATTCCTGCTTCCAGGTCACTGTTGATTATTTTCACAAGTGATTGTACTTGGTTTTGTTGTAATTTGTTTACTTTCTTATATTGCAGGACGGTGTTGAAAATCACCTCATGTATTAGCACACTATGAATAAATGTAGACCTTCCTCGTCATATAGCTGATAATTAATTTAGCTTGCATCTAAAATTACAATAATCTACACCTATATATCATTTTTTTTAAATAATAATTTTTTAATAAAAATTACTGGACACATTTTGTGATGAAAAAAACAAAGAAGTATTTCTATCGATTAAATAAATGGAAAGAATATATTAAAACTGCTTTTAAACTTTCATTTGGTCTGTCAATATTTCTTCTGGCTAACTTGTTTACCCATGGTGCCATGGTGGTACAGAAAAGAAATGTGACTTTACCTCTCTATAGCTATCCTTACTTCATGCTACATAAATTAGTAAACTGTATAGTTATCCTCAATAAGCACTTCTCACTAGTTTTTATGACGTCAAGCTTTGCCTCACCTGTACCACGTCCATGCCTCTTTCAGACACCCACGAGTCGTGCTTCTTCTGCCTTTCGTTTTACTTCTCCACCTGGAGTTAGAGAGCCGAACTGGATCTGACACCAGCTATGTGCTTCACCCTCACCCCTTCCCCTCATGAACTGTGTGCTGTCAGTCACCAATGAGGATGGGAGCAGGAGCTATTTAAAGGGAGGGAGACAGGACAAAAGGAAAACAAAAATCATATCAATAGCTATTACTGTTTTGGTCCACCACCCGGACTCATAGGAGGAGGCTTGCCAGCTGTGGGTAAATATAGTACATAGTAAGTGTTATTCTGTTAACAAACCTTTGGATCTGATCTGCTGCTACCTGATGAACCATCCCGACCCCTTAGTCATCTGGGACCGGTCTACTTTCTGTTCCCAGAGTCAGAACTAAACATGAAGAAGCAGCGTTCAGTTTTTCTGCTCCACATATCTTTTGCCTTATGTTTTGATGCTTTTAATGGTTTTATGTGAAGCACTTTAAATTATCTTGTTGTTGAAATGTGCTATACAAATAAACTTGCTTTGCCTTGCCTTTCTACTAAGGCAGTACAACTTTAAAGTTACTGTGACAAACTTTAAATTGGTTATGAAACTGTCTCTATTTAATCCTGATGCCTCTATATGACCTATAAGGAAAAGAGATCATTAAAGGGAAGATTGGCTGTTTCTATATAGTTATACTTAATGCTTGTCAGCAGTGCCACCAGGTAGGATTCCATGCCAATCAGGTGAAATCATGCAGGTTCACCAGAAACTCCTTCAAGTCAGACTCCAGCGCCCTGCAGTCGGAAGCTCCGGCGAAAGGATAGCTCTGTTCCCAGCAGCAGCATCTCCTCCATCTGCCAGGAGCAGAGCTTTGCTCGCTGATCCTCCAGTCCCAACTTTTGTTCACAGGGGCCGCCAAAGTCAACACATGATCAAATTTCCTTGTAGTAGCTTTAAATATTACCATAATATTCTGGCTTTTTTTAAGTTGTAAGGATCACAATGGCGTCTGTTTAGTTGTTTCATAGCTTTCCAAGAAATATGCCGGCGTCACCTCCAACCTGTGCCGGTTCCCCAGCCCATCCCAGCAGTGCACGGGGAGATCACAGGGACAGACACACACTCTGACGGAGCCACCATGTTAGAGACTGTTCCTGTCAGTCAGAGTGTGGCTACACCCACAACCCCTCTACCCGGTCAGACTGACCAGATCTGGATAGGTGTGCAAGCAAGTCGACAGGCTTGACCTGTAGACAAGTGCAGATCATATGGCCTTTGGGGGGAGAAGAGAAAAAGTTGTACTGACATTGATGTGATAATGTTGATGTTTATTTGTTGCTTGATTGGAAAGAGACCGGTGTATGTTGAAATGTCTCCATTTGAGTTAATCTTGGTTTATGCTATGTGCTGTCTGAATAGCCATTTTCAGTTAAAGTGTCCCTATGATGTTATTGACATAACACTTAAAAGAGGGGGAGATGTCATATACGGTTGCGCATCTACTGGGGGTTATACGGGAGCTCTGGGAAATGCATGAAGAGGGAGACACATGATGATCCATTAAAACCAGCGGAGCAAATTAAGACGCTTCTATTGCATTGATTTACAGCAGTATCGTGATAATATTGTATCGTGGGACCTCTGGTGATTCCCACCCCGAGTAAATATAGTACATAGTAAGTCTTATTCTGTTAAACCTTTGGAGTCTGTGATACATTCAACTTAACAGTTGTACATTTGTCACAAACCGGGCAGCACGGGCATGACAAGTTATTTAATAACTTAAAGGCAGAATAAAAAGCAAGCTCAAACTAACAGTGGCGTGTGAAGTCAATCATTTCGGCAGTGTAGGTGAGTGCATGAGTGGAAAGTGTGTATGCAATGTTGTATAGTGCAGAAACAAACCATAATCTCAACCAAAAACCAAATGGGTGTAAGGAGAGAGGGACCAACTGAGACTAAAGAGGGGTTTTAACAGGGCCCATGTGTTGCCAGTGTTAATGATGAGCTCAGGTGTTTCCACTCTACTGATGACCCTCTCCCACGCCCACCTCCAATACCTGCAGGGGAAAATACCACACAAACAAAGTAACAGACAGACAGGGCAGAGTGGGTCGTCACACATTACCTTAAGGACAATAAAAGTGTAAGGGAGGAATCTTAGGGTATATATGTGCATATCACTCTGTCAAGTAAAATTAGGACAAAGCTTCACTCTAATACTCACACAACATTAAACACAAAAGTATTGTCTCTGACTTTGTTGAAAGTGTGGCTTACTGGCTGCCATGGAAAGCCTTTTTCTACAGTTCCCCAGTACAACCATTCTACTGGGCACTATTGGGATCCTACTCGTCTTGTATGTATTTTTCCCCAACGTTGACCATCAGAGAAAGGAGCCTCCAGGACCCAGACCACTGCCTGTGTTTGGCAATTTGCTGCAGCTGAATCTTAAGTCAGTCCACAGCACGCTGTTTGAGGTAAGTAAGTGATGCTAAAGTGGCTGTATACTGTATTGTTCAAAAGTGTGGAATAATCTGTCATTTTGATATTTTAACACAGATAAAAACAATATAATTCAGACAGAAATAGTATTATTTACATTTAGAATAGTTTTGCCTCCAAGTGTATTTACATGATTTAAAATTGTATTTAGTCTTTTGCCCCTCTAGAATAGTGTCACAGTATCCCCCCTGTGATATTTTTTTTTAATTTTTTTTTATTTGTTTTCCAGTCCAAAAACGTACAAGTGACCCAAGATCATATTTGAACCACAGTTGTGCAATCACCCAATAAACATTTTGGAAAGACGTTTTTCTTAGGACCCTCTGCCGTCTACTTAGTGGTTAAATTGAACAGGATTTGTAAGGCCATTGGATGTTCAGCTGATATTCCCTGATCAAATTCCAATAGTGCTACATTTCCACGAACCTATTTCTGATTTTTAAGAATACCTTTGATAAAGTAACACACCTGTAAATTCCAGCTTGTTATAGGCATTATTGTTCACCAGACAGTGAAACAGGAACTTGTTCTTATTTATATATGATTTAAAGTCTGTCTTTGTTGCTAAGCTTCAATTTATGTTCCCAATAACTGTTGATTTCATTTTTGTTTCATAGCTTTCCAAGAACTATGGATCAGTGTTCACCGTGTATTTTGGACCCCAGAAAGTGTTAATTCTGGCAGGATACAAGACCGTGAAGCAGGCACTGGTCAACTATGCTGTGGAGTTTGGAGAGAGACAAGTCCCTCCATTAGGCAATGACTTAAGTGGTTTACATAGTAAGTATAAAGCAGCAGATTTTAGTGATAACAACTACAGTATAAGTTCATCTAGCTGACGCATACATTTGATCCAATGACAATGTTAACATCACACAGCTCACAGTCTACAGCCATAATAGCTGCTGCGTGTGGCACAGTTGTGCTTTGAGCTAGAAGCTTCTTCCATGGATGCCGCTGTTTCAATTGCTCCGCAATGCAAATGTTTAGTTTACAATACAAAATGAGTTCATACTGTTAAAGGGCATAGTTGTTGTGATTAGCCTTGGTAATGTGTGTACAAAAACAACAAAATGTGATTGCATTAGCCAGCCTTGGTCACTGGTTCAGATTATGATTGACCCCAAGGAAGAAACTCCTAATTCTTTTTGGCCTTCAGGCAGCGGCAGCAGGGAGAAGATTCTCTAGTTGGGGTGATTGAGGTTGTATGAGTTGACATCTGATGGTCTTCAGGCCAGGTAGTCCCTCTTGGTGCTATTCCTGAACCAGGCAGTGGTTCTGCCTGTCAGGATATTCTTTATGATGTAGGAAGCAGCACCTTGAGGATTAGCCTGAAGTCCATCAAGCATGTGATGTGGTTGAGACACTGACAGGCTTTTTGCATAGATAGAAGTTGATGAAGTCTTTGACAAGCCTCTGAAAGCAATTCATCATCACAGAAGTCAGGCATTTTGGTAAATTCATCCTCCTGGAACGATGAATGTAGCAAATTTCATGGCAATTCATCCAATAGTTGTAGAGATATCTCTGTCTGTACAAAAGTAATAGACCAATCGACTTATATTTCCATCGCTACAGCCATGGCGCTGGCAAGTGCTGTGTGCATAAAACAAGAACAGACTGGACAGGGTTGTTAAACTGGGTGATAAAATAACAGGGAAACCAGTGTGCAGTAATACATGCTTGATAGACCAGTGCACCATGAATTTTGCTCACAATATCACAGCAGATCCAATGTACGCTCCAAGGCCTAAATGTGCACTTTTGTCTTTAGGGAGCAGGTATGTGATGCCCAGAATAAAAGATGACTTGCATGCTTTATCCCACGCAGCATTGAACTGCTTAACAAGTTTTGATCACATGGTCTGAACTTTTTTTCAACTGGCATCTGAAGTCCTTAACTGATTTACCAAATAATGCCTTTTATGATGTTTTTCATATTTATTTTATTATGTGCCGTCATTTATGACTGTTAATGTTTTTTTGATATTCTTGTATGCTCTTTGTGCATAGTGAAGTCCCCTGAGATAAATCATTCATCATTGAACTTCTTGCTGACATTTTTCGGAAATTATTGTAATCCGATTTCAAACGCGTCAAATAACATTTGACAAAAACATGTGTACTTGATTTCACTTCAGGTACAGGAATCATATTTGCCAATGGAGAATCATGGAAAGAAATGAGGCGTTTTGCTCTGAGCAACCTGAGAGACTTTGGGATGGGCAAAAAAACAGCAGAGGAGAAAATCATTGAGGAGATTCAATATTTGATCAACGTGTTCGAAAGACATGAAGGTAACTCTTCTCCTGTATTGTATATTGTCTTCATAAGGATTCTACATTGTTTGTTTTGCTCATTCATTTTTGTTTGTTTTAGGTAAACCCTTCAGTGCTACCCAGTCAATAAACTATGCAGTTTCCAACATCATCTGTTCAATTGTCTATGGCAGCAGATTTGATTACAGTGATACAGAGTTTAAACGTATGGTAGACCGAGCCAATGACAACTTTCGACTTTCAGGCACTCCTTCAATACAGGTACCACTTTGTCTTTCATTAAATAAACTATAAGATGTACCTTTAGTGAGTTATAGTGAGAATTACAGACTCATGGGGCCATGGTCATGCATACTGACCTTTTATTGTGCCTTCTTGATATATTAATAACATGTTGAATGTGTTCTCTCTTCAAATACAACAGTTGTACAACCTCTACCCCTGGATATTTCAATGGGTGAGCAACAGGATGCGTCTCAGGAAGAATGTTGCTGAAAACAGAAAACAAATAAAGCAGCTGATCGGACGTTTACAAGAAACGTTGAATTCTCAGATGTGCAGAGGATTTGTGGACTCGTTTCTGGCACACAAACAGAAGCTAGAGGTATTAAAAGCAAGTGTGATATCATAATACAAGGTTTAAATCTATAATTATTAATTTTTGATATAAATTCATGAAACATCACCATTATAATTCTATGAACACAGCCAACAACTGGAGGATGAAAATGGTTTTAGCTCCTTTTTAAAATGAAGTTTTAACACTTTTGATTATTCACCTGTTAATAAGGATTTAGGGATTACTGAGTCATTCTACAACATGGAGAACCTTGTGGCAACTGTTAGCAACCTCTTTATGGCTGGTACTGATACGACAGCAACTACGCTGAGATGGGGTCTGTTGCTCATGGCCAAATATCCTCAAATACAAGGTAAGTAATATGCTTAGACCGGTTGCAAGCAGATGCAGTCCCCAACTTTACATCATGTGATGCAGTCAAAGATTGATGCATGTTTATCCATCTGTTCTCCCCCTCTTTCTTGTCAAAGGTCCGTAGGTTGGAATTAAACGCTTTTGGATTTCCAATAAGCCCAGTTTTTCGGGGCCATAGGGAGTCTATGACTAGTAAATACAATTTTCATGTTTGTTCTAATGAAATCTAGATACCTTTCAGTAAATTATCTGCCCAACAGGGGGCGGTGTTAAAACTCTTCGCTATACCACAGTGTCTGCACCATGTGTGCAGTTGTCATTTTGTTCATTACATCCTGACAGTAATCAATGAATCAAATGCTCTGACAAAAAAAATCTGATATCTGTGACTGTTGCTGGACTGTAATAAGCCCGAACAATCAATTAATTCTACTTGCTTAAATTCCTGCCTGTCTGCACGTATTCTGGTGTGCATTCATTGCTCGTCACTGGAGTCTTTCACAATCTGCTAGCTTCACAGCTGTGAGTAATGATAGCCATGTTTGTTGTTTACGTTCATTATAATTTTTGGCCAATGGTATGAAGGCAGATCAATGTCAAAATCCACAAGCACAAATGAGATCCATGCACGTGTGTAGAGGTCACACGTGTGCAACTCAAACAGCTGTGCACGCTAATTACTTTTGCGAGTACTTTCACATCACTCCATGCAGAACATCTCTGCTGTGTGAGCAAAATTGAAGCCTGTGAGGAGAAAACCATGCTTTGAGGGCGAGGAGCGTCCCCTGGTGCCCCTAGTTTCTCAAGATTACCAACCCTGCCTTCAACATATCCTGACTGTTGCAACCCAGGAGACTTAGTTTTTACTTCCAAACAGAAACTTTAAACTACAATTAAGAGTCAATGACCGGTTAAATTTGTTCTTTCCATGGTATCATCTTCATTTAAACTTAATAACACCTGGAAAAAGAACCCCATTGAAACTGTATGCATCAAGAGTACTTTAGATATAAATAAGAAATTACTTAATTTCCTTAGTTTTGACCGATTACTATAAGTGCAATGTTCAACCAGCTGGTCATAAAATTACACTAATGGCATTGAGAAGGATTTTTTTTTTTCTAGCTTGTGCAAAATTCTGTGATATAGCAATTGCAATTTATTGTGGAGTGTGTTCACTCAAATGATTTGTTTCTGTGAGGGTTTGGTAAAAAGTATTCATGTTAGTCTTTCTAGAATTGGTGAAAAAACTTTACTGCTGTTTTGTTTTTTAGCCACTTTCTTTTATTTTCTAATTTCCAGACCAGGTCCAGGCAGAGCTGAGCAGGGTGGTTGGGAGCCGTCGGGTCAAGACGGAGGACAGGATGAACCTGCCCTTCACTGATGCTGTCATCCATGAGACACAGAGATTTGCTAATATCCTTCCCATCTCTATTCCTCACATCACCAGCGCAGATGTGACTTTTCAGGGCTATTTTATTAGAAAGGTAAGAATTTGACTGATGAAAACAAGTCTTCCAGTTCACTCTGAATAATGAAACATGATGAGACTGCATGCTTGATTTTAGAAAGTATAAAGATAGGAGATCATAGTTTTTCTTTAAAACATTGTAAGCATTAATAAATGTCTCTTTCAAGGGGACCCCTGTGTTTCCTCTTTTGACATCTGTTCTGTGGGATGAAAGTGAGTGGGAGAGCCCATGCACCTTTAATCCTGCCCATTTCTTGGACAAGGATGGGAAGTTTGTCAAGAGAGATGCCTTCATGCCCTTCTCTGCAGGTTAGAGAGCTCAGCTAACACTTCTTTTCAATACCAATCGAAGTTTTCAGATTATCTGAAGCTTGTTCTCTCACAGGACAGAGGGCGTGTCCGGGAGAAAGTCTGGCTAGGATGGAGCTCTTCCTCTTCTTCACCTCCCTCCTCCAGCGCTTTCGTTTCACTTCTCCACCTGGAGTCCCAGAGGAAGAACTGGCTCTGACTCCGGCTGTGGGCTTCACCCTCACCCCGACACCTCATGAGCTGTGTGCTGTCAGTCGTGAGGGATTTCAAAATTAGTACTCAAGTATTGTCAAACACTTTTGCACAGTAGAAAGCTTTTGAGATTGTAATGCCACTGAAAAAGAAACACTGCTATCTACTTTGAAACCATCTTATTCAACACATTTGATCTTTAACTTAAGTGCTGAAGCAAGGTTGGTGTCTCAGTAAGAAAATGGGATAACATTTACAGCTGCACCAATCAAACTGCTAGAAAAGCTACATCATATTTTTGATTAATTAGCCAAAACATCAAAGTGTTGAAACACTGTCACCATAGGGCAGAGATTGTTATTGATTTATCATATATTTTATGTTATCATTATAGCAGCCATCTTTGGACATTATTTGTCAGCTGTAAGACTTCACAGCAACACCTTGCACTACATTTCATTTCCAATTGTGAATCACTATAAAGTAATGGTAAAGTTGTATTGTGTATATTATATATACATATATTGTCATATATGCCTTAGATAAAACTTGTAATACTTGTCTACTTACCTCTTGAACAGAGAACGGTCCCACATTATGTGCTTAGAATGATTTCATTTGGCACATAATATTACAACACATTCTCACTCCCAACTCATCAAATAATTACGCTTGGTCAGTGGCTCGAAGCTTCTAACTGACTCTAGGTTTCCCTCTACCGTCAGTTTTGGACACGCAGAGATGCCTCTCAGTTTCCAATTGTTAGATTTAGTGTCTTTTCAAAAAAACTTCTGTCTTCACAGAGAGTTAGGTTTGGGCAACAAAACCACTTAAATAGGTAAGCATGTGGTTGACGTTAACTTGACTGCCTTAACGATCCACGTTAATACCGAGTGACTAACGACTTATGTTACTAGCGACTCACGTGACTAACGACTGCTGTGACACAATTTACTGTTTGTTTCGCACGGGACACAATCAGTCCTGTGTTGTTTTAATGTGTAAATAATATGGAAAACTACTTTACAAACTGCTGTTCAACAGTTTGGAATTACCCATTATTTTGAGGTTTGTCTTCTATAATGGCTATTTCACCATAGATAAAAACAGTATAATTCTTTTCTATACGGCTGTTTTCTGTCCTGGCCCCACAGTGGTGGAATGAACTTCCCACTGACTAAATAATTTTTTAATAAAAATTACTGGACACATTTTGTGATGAAAAAAACAAAGAAGTATTTCTATCGATTAAATAAATGGAAAGAATATATTAAAACTGCTTTTAAACTTTGATTTGGTCTGTCAATATTTGTTCTGGCTAACTTGTTTACCCATGGTGCCATGGTGGTACAGAAAAGAAATGTGACTTTACCTCTCTATAGCTATCCTTACTTCATGCTACATAAATTAGTAAACTGTATAGTTATCCTCAATAAGCACGTCTCACTAGTTTTTATGACGTCAAGCTTTGCCTCACCTGTACCACGTCCATGCCTCTTTCAGACACCCACGAGTCGTGCTTCTTCTGCCTTTCGTTTTACTTCTCCACCTGGAGTTAGAGAGCCGAACTGGATCTGACACCAGCTGTGTGCTTCACCCTCACCCCTTCCCCTCATGAACTGTGTGCTGTCAGTCACCAATGAGGATGGGAGCAAGAGCTATTTAAAGGGAGGGAAACAGGACAAAAGGAAAACAAAAATCATATCAATAGCTATTACTGTTTTGGTCCACCACCCGGACTCATAGGAGGAGGCTTGCCAGCTGTGGGTAAATATAGTACATAGTAAGTGTTATTCTGTTAACAAACCTTTGGATCTGATCTGCTGCTACCTGATGAACCATCCCGACCCCTTAGTCATCTGGGACCGGTCTACTTTCTGTTCCCAGAGTCAGAACTAAACATGAAGAAGCAGCGTTCAGTTTTTCTGCTCCACATATCTTTTGCCTTATGTTTTGATGCTTTTAATGGTTTTATGTGAAGCACTTTGAATTATCTTGTTGTTGAAATGTGCTATACAAATAAACTTGCTTTGCCTTGCCTTTCTACTAAGGCAGTACAACTTTAAAGTTACTGTGACAAACTTTAAATTGGTTATGAAACTGTCTCTATTTAATCCTGATGCCTCTATATGACCTATAAGGAAAAGAGATCATTAAAGGGAAGGTTGGCTGTTTCTATATAGTTATACTTAATGCTTGTCAGCAGTGCCACCAGGTAGGATTCCATGCCAATCAGGTGAAATCATGCAGGTTCACCAGAAACTCCTTCAAGTCAGACTCCAGCGCCCTGCAGTCGGAAGCTCCGGCGAAAGGATAGCTCTGTTCCCAGCAGCAGCATCTCCTCCATCTGCCAGGAGCAGAGCTTTGCTCGCTGATCCTCCAGTCCCAACTTTTGTTCACAGGGGCCGCCAAAGTCAACACATGATCAAATTTCCTTGTAGTAGCTTTAAATATTACCATAATATTCTGGCTTTTTTTAAGTTGTAAGGATCACAATGGCGTCTGTTTAGTTGTTTCATAGCTTTCCAAGAAATATGCCGGCGTCACCATCAACCTGTGCCGGTTCCCCAGCCCATCCCAGCAGTGCACGGGGAGATCACAGGGACAGACACACACTCTGACGGAGCCACCATGTTAGAGACTGTTCCTGTCAGTCAGAGTGTGGCTACACCCACAACCCCTCTACCCGGTCAGACTGACCAGATCTGGATAGGTGTGCAAGCAAGTCGACAGGCTTGACCTGTAGACAAGTGCAGATCATATGGCCTTTGGGGGGAGAAGAGAAAAAGTTGTACTGACATTGATGTGATAATGTTGATGTTTATTTGTTGCTTGATTGGAAAGAGACCGGTGTATGTTGAAATGTCTCCATTTGAGTTAATCTTGGTTTATGCTATGTGCTGTCTGAATAGCCATTTTCAGTTAAAGTGTCCCTATGATGTTATTGACATAACACTTAAAAGAGGGGGAGATGTCATATACGGTTGCGCATCTACTGGGGGTTATACGGGAGCTCTGGGAAATGCATGAAGAGGGAGACACATGATGATCCATTAAAACCAGCGGAGCAAATTAAGACGCTTCTATTGCATTGATTTACAGCAGTATCGTGATAATATTGTATCGTGGGACCTCTGGTGATTCCCACCCCGAGTAAATATAGTACATAGTTGCCAGTGTTAATGATGAGCTCAGGTGTTTCCACTCTACTGATGACCCTCTCCCACGCCCACCTCCAATACCTGCAGGGGAAAATACCACACAAACAAAGTAACAGACAGACAGGGCAGAGTGGGTCGTCACACATTACCTTAAGGACAATAAAAGTGTAAGGGAGGAATCTTCGGGTATATATGTGCATATCACTCTGTCAAGTAAAATTAGGACAAAGCTTCACTCTAATACTCACACAACATTAAACACAAAAATATTGTCTCTGACTTTGTTGAAAGTGTGGCTTACTGGCTGCCATGGAAAGCCTTTTTCTACAGTTCCCCAGTACAACCATTCTACTGGGCACTGTTGGGATCCTACTCGTCTTGTATGTATTTTTCCCCAACGTTGACCATCAGAGAAAGGAGCCTCCAGGACCCAGACCACTGCCTGTGTTTGGCAATTTGCTGCAGCTGAATCTTAAGTCAGTCCACAGCACGTTGTTTGAGGTAAGTAAGTGATGCTAAATTGGCTGTATACTGTATTGTTCAAAAGTGTGGAATAATTTATTTTGGTATTTTAACATAGATAAAAACAATATAATTCAGACAGAAATAGTATTATTTACATTTAGAATAGTTTTGCCTCCTGGTGTATATACATGATTTAAAATTGTATTTAGTCTTTTGCCCCTCTAGAATAGTGTCACAGTATCCCCCCTGTGATTTTTATTTGTATTTGTTTTATTTGTTTTCCAGTCCAAAAACGTACAAGTGACCCAAGATCATATTTGAACCACAGTCGTGCAATCACCCAATAAACATTTTGGAAAGACGTTTTTCTTAGGACCCTCTGCCGTCTACTTGGTGGTTAGATTGAACAGGATTTGTAAGGCCATTGGATGTTCAGCTGATATTCCCTGCTCAAATCCCAATATATTTTCACAAACCTATTTCTGATTTTTTTTCTTTTTTTTTTCTTTTTTTTTTTTAAGAATCCTTTTGATAAAGTAGCACACCTGTAAATGTCAGCTTGTTATAGGCATTATTCTGCACTAGACAGTGAAACAGGAAATTGTTCCTATTTATATATGATTTTAAAGTCTGTCTTTGTTGCTAAGTTTCAATTTATGTTCCCAATAACTGTTGATTTCATTTGTATTTCTTATTCCTAATTCTTAGAGGTATCTTTGTCTCTTTCTGAACTTTCCGTTGGCTGATTGAACCATTGTACAGCGTTTTGTTCTCCATGTAAGCTTCACAAACATGACTTGTTTTTGCAAAACCCTTGATACAAAGTTGCATCTATTTGTAAAGAGGATCTTCTAAAACCTTAAGGCCATTAAAAAAAATATAGTCGTCTTCTCAGCCATCTGACTGTAGCAGATTAAGCTTTTGTGGAAGTTAATTCCAAACTTCTGAACAGTAATGTATACAAAATTGGATATGATATTATCACTCTTCAGGAGAAAAGGATTATATGGGTTATGAGGTGTTTTGGCCACATTACTGCAGCTTTGTTCATCTGTATGGAATTGGAGTAAAGTTGTGATGATCTCATTACTACTAAGGCAGTAAAACTTTAAAGTTACTGAGTCAAACTTGTATATTGTATATACACTGCTGTTCAGAGTGTGGAATCACCTGTTATTTTGATACATTTCAACATAAATAAAAACAGTAGAATTCAGACAGACATTCCTATATGAATCTGATTAAAGCAGAATTTTTTGACCAGTAATTGTTGATTTATCATAAGATTTGTAAATAGGACTTTCATCCATCTAATAGTAGCAATGCACTGATATTGGTCCAATACTGGATCAGATATTGGTGACAATTCACTGATCAGGTATCGGATACCGTTATTTTATTAAATAATTCTTACATAACATAATTCTATGTATTTATTTATGATATTTAGTTTTACAAAGGTAAAGAAAGCTATGTTTTTAAATCAAGCCTGATGTTGCCTTACACATAAGTGAGGCATACAGCTTATCAAATAAACACTAGTATTGGATCAGTACTCGGTATCGGCCAATAACCAAAGCGCAGGTATCACTATTGGTATCGGGACTGAAAAAGTTAGATCGCTGCATCCCTACCTAAAAGCATGAAAGACCATTCAAAATATAGAGTGGTCCTCTCAGCCATTTGATTGTACTGGATCAATCTTTTGTGGCAGGCAATTACAAACTTTTGTATCGTTATGTATTCTATCAAACATTGGATGTTTGATTTAATGAGATGGATAGCTGTACACTACTGGTCAAAAGTTTTGAGGATGACACAAATATACATTTTCACAAAGTCTGCTGCCTCAGCTTTTATGATGGCAATTTGGATAGACTCCAGAACGTTATGAAGAGTGATCAGATGAATTGCAATTAATTGCAAAGTCCCTCGGATCATCGAGAACTTCAAAGAGAGAGGTTCAATTGTTGTGAAGAAGGCTTCAAGGTGCTCAAGAAAAACCAGCAAGCGCCAGGACCATCTCCTGAAGTTCATTCAGCTGCGGGATCGGGGCACCACCAGTGCAGAGCTTGCTCAGAATGGCAGCAGGCAGGTGTGAGTGCATCTGCACGCACAGTTAGGCGAAGACTTTTGGAGGATGGCCTGGTGTCAAGAAGGTCAGCAAAGAAGCCACTTCTCTTCAGGAAAAACATCAGAGACAGACTGACATTCTGCAAAAGGTACAGGGATAGGACTGCTGAGGACTTGGGGTAAAGTCATTTTCTCTGCTGAATCCCCTTTCCGGTGATTGGGGCAGCTGGAAAAAAGCTTGTCCGGAGAAGAAAAGGTGAGCGCTACCATCAGTCCTGTGTCATGCCAACAGTAAAGCATCCTGAGACCATTCATGTGTGGGGTTGCTTCTCAGCCAAGGGAGTGTGCTCACTCACAATTTTACCTAAGAACACAGCCATGAATAAAAAATGGTACCAAAACATCCTCCGGGAGGATACTTCAGTATACCATAGTAATGTCGGACCAAAAAAAAAAACACTGAAGCAGCAAACTTTGTGAAAACCAATAATTGTATCACTCAAAAACTTTGGCCAAGGCTGTACTGTAGGATACAAGATGTTTCCGCCACTTTACTGCAGCTTATTATCATCATTATACAGGACAAAATTAAAAGAAAATAATAAATATCTAACCGGTAAACTGTCCTGACTCAGTTGAAAGTGGTTTACAGCATGTTCCTGTTCTGCAGCACATGAAGGAATCTCAATTGCAATAAAAAATAGAAACGGAAACAAGAGAACAACACATTAACGGCTATACAGGTGCCTGTTTGCACCTGTTTTTTTTTTTTTTTTTTTTTTATCTGTCCACAGCAGTTATTTTAAAGGAAGTATTGGAATAAGTGTATGTGAAAATGATCTAGTGATGCGTTCCTTTCTACTATGTCTGTTTGGAATTAAGAGTGATGTTGTGATGATTTCAATACTACAAAGGCTGCAAAACTTAACCAGACAATATCCTTTTTTTTTTTTTTTTTCAAAAGTTGTAATCACTGCTTTTTTTTTTTTTTTTTTTTTGCTTTTTTTTTCTTTTCATAGCTTTCCAAGAAGTATGGATCAGTGTTCAGGGTGTATTTTGGACCCCTGGAAGTGGTAATTCTGGCAGGATACAACACCGTGAAGCAGGCACTGGTCAACTATAATGTGGAGTTTGGAGAGAGACAAGTCCCTCCATTTGGCAATGACATAAGTGGTTCACATAGTAAGTATATAGCAGTGGATTGTTGTGATAACCACTACAGTATAAGTTCATCTAGGTCAGTGATTCTTAACTGGTGGGTCGCGGGCCTTTGCCTGGAAAATAAAATAAAAAAATCCTGTGCTTTTATTTTGATGGGGATTTTTTTTTGGGTTGTGGCTTGTCATTAAGGGGTGATGGTGGGTCCCGCAGGCAGACCAGTTGAGAACCACTGATCTGGGTGATGGTGGGTCCCGCAGCCAGACCAGTTGAGAACCACTGATCTTGGTGATGCATACATTTGATCCAATGACAATGTTAATATCACACAGCTCAGTCTACAGCCATAATAGCTGCTGCGTAAGGCACAGTTGTGCTTTGAGCTAAAAGCTTCTTCCATGGATGCCGCTGTTTCAGTTGCTCCGCAATGCAAATGTGTAGTTTAGAATGCAAAATGAGTTCATAGTGTTAAAGGGCATAGTTGTTGTGATTAGCCTTGTTAATGTGTGTACAAAAACAACAAAGCGTGATAGCCTGGGTGATTGCATTAGCCAGCCTTGGTCACTGGTTCAGATTATGATTGACCCCAAGGAAGAAACTCCTAATTTTGGCCTTCAGGCAGCGGCAGCAGGGAGAACATTCTCTTGCTGGGGTGATTGAGGTTGTATGAGTTGACATCTGATGGTCTTCAGGCCAGGTAGTCCCTCTTGGTGCTATTCCTGAACCAGGCAGTGGTTCTGCCTGTGAGGACTGTCTTCATGGTGCAGGTATAGAAAGCAGCACCTTGAGGATTAGCTTGAAGTCCATCAGGCATGTGACGTGGTTGAGACACTAACAGGCTTTTTGCATAGTTAGAAGTTGATGAAGTCTTTGACAAGCCTCTGAAAGCAATTCATCATCACAGAAGTCAGGCATTTTGGGGATTCATCCTCTGGGGACGATGACTGTACCAAATTTCATGGCAATTCATCCAATAGTTGTAGAGATATGTCTGGACAAAAGTAATAGACCAATCGACTTATATTTCCATCGCTACAGCCATGGCGCTGGCAAGTGCTGTCTGTATAAAACAAGAACAGACTGGACAGGGTTGTTAAACTGGGTGATAAAATAACAGGGAAACCAGTGTGCAGTAATGCTTGCATGATGGACCAGTGCACCATGAATTTTGCTCACAATATCACAGCAGATCCAGTGTACGCTCCAAGGCCTGAATGTGCACTTTTGTCTTTAGGGAGCAGGTATGTGATGCCCAGGATGCCCATGCTTCGTCCCACGCAGCATTGAACTGCTTAACAAGCTTTGATAACATGGTCTGAGCTCTGCACTTTTTGTCAAACGGCATCTGATGTCCTTTTTTATGGTGTTTTTGATGTTTATTTAATTATGATAAACAATTATAAAAAAATCATGAAATGACCTACGACAAAAACATGTGTACTTGATTTCATTTCAGGTAGAGGCATCATATTTGCCAATGGGGAATCATGGAAAGAAATGAGGCGTTTTGCTCTGAGCAGCCTGAGAGACTTTGGGATGGGCAAAAAAGCGGCAGAGGAGCAAATCATTGAGGAGATTCAGTATCTGAACGAAGTTTTCGAAAGACATGAAGGTAAGTCTTCTCCTGTATTGTATATTGTCTTCATAAGGATTCTATATTGTTTGTTTTGCTCATTCATTTTTTGTTTGTTTTAGGTAAACCCTTCAGTGCTACCCAGTCAATAAACTATGCAGTTTCCAACATCATCTGTTCAATTGTCTATGGCAGCAGATTTGATTACAGCGATACAGAGTTTAAACGTATGGTAGACCGAGTCAATGACAACCTTCGACTTTCAGGCTCTCCTTCAATACAGGTACCACTTTGTCTTTCATTAAATAAACTATAAGATGCACCTTTAGTGGGTTATAGTGAGAATTAGACTCATGGAGCCATGAGCATGCATATTGACCTTTTTATTGTGCCTTCTTGATATATTAATAACATGTTGAATGTGGTGTTCTCTATTCAATTACAACAGTTGTACAACCTCTACCCCTGGATATTTCAATGGGTGAGCAACAGGATGCGTCTCAGGAAGAATGTTGCTGAAAACAGAAAACAAATAAAGCAGCTGATCGGACGTTTACAAGAAACGTTGAATTCTCAGATGTGCAGAGGATTTGTGGACTCGTTTCTGGCACACAAACAGAAGCTAGAGGTATTAAAATAAAGTGTGATATCATAATACAAGGTTTAAATCTATAATTGTTAATTTGTTTTTTGTCTTTTTTATATAAGTTCATAAAATATCACCATTATATTTGTATGAACACAGCCAACAACTGGAGGATGAAAATGGTTTTAGCTCCTTTTTAAAATGAAGTTTTAACACTTTTGATTATTCACCTGTTAATAAGGATTTAGGGATTACTGAGTCATTCTACAACATGGAGAACCTTGTGGCAACTGTTAGCAACCTCTTTACGGCTGGTACTGATACGACAGCAACTACGCTGAGATGGGGTCTGTTGCTCATGGCCAAATATCCTCAAATACAAGGTAAGTAATATACTTAGACCGGTTGCATACAGATGCAGTCCCCAACTGTTGTACTTTATGTAGTAGTTGAAACGTTTTTAAAGATTATTTTTATGGGCTTTTTTACTGTCATTTGATGCAGTCAAAGATTGACAGGAAAGAGGGAGAGAGCAGATGGAAAAACATGCAGCAAAGGTCCGTAGGTTGGATTGAAACACTTTCGGATTTCCAATGAGTCCACTTTTTCGGGGCCATAGGGAGTCTATGACTAGTAAATACAATTTTCATGTTGAGTTTGTTCTAATGAAATCTAGATACCTTGCAGTAAATGATCTGGCCAACAGGGGGTGGTGTTAAATCTTTTCAATATACCACAGTGTCTGCACCATGTGTGCAGTTGTCATTTTGCTCATTACATCCTGACAGTAATCAATGAATCAAATGCTGTGATTAAAAAAAATCTGGTATCTGACTGTTGCTGGACTGTAATAAGCCCGACCAATTAATTCTACTTGCTTAAATTCCTGCCTGTCTGCACGTATTCTGCTCGTGCATTCATTGCTCGTCACTGGAGTCTTTCACAATCTGCTAGCTTCACAGCTGTGAGTAATGATAGCCATGTTTGTTGTTTACGTTCATTATAATGTTTGGCCAATGGTATGAAGGCAGATCAATGTCAAAATCCACAAGCATAAATGAGATCCATGCACGTGTGTAGAGGTCACGCGTGTGCAACTCAAACAGCTGCGCACGCTAATTACTTTTGCGAGTACTTTCACATCACTCCATGCAGAACATCTCTGTTCCTGTGAGTAAAATTGAAGCCTGTGAGGAGAAAACCATGCTTTGAGGGCGAGGAGCGTCCCCTGGTGCATGACTTCTGTCACTGCTCTTTGGCTTTGGAGGAAGACCTGAAGGGACGGGCTGTCAGTGTTGTCAACTCGGCTACTGTCTTGCTAGATTTAGCAACTTTTTGAGCTAGTACTGCTAGCTACTTTCATTGGAAAAGACTATTACTGGTACTCTTGCCAGTTTCGCAAGATTACCAACCCTGCCTTTAACATATCCTGACTGTTGTAACCCAGGAGAATTAGTTTTTACTTCCAAACAGTAACTTTAAACTACAACTAACTTAAGATTCAATGACTGCTTCAATTTGTTTTGTTCATAGTATCATCCCCATTTAAATTAACGTCTGGAAAAAGAACTCCATTGAAATGGTATTACTTTAGATATAAATGAGAAATTACTTAATTTCCTTAGTTTTGACCAATTACTACAAGTGCAATGTTCAACCAGCTGGTCATAAAATTACACTAATGGCATTGAGAAGGATTTTTTTCGAGCTTGTGCAAAATTCTGTGATATAGCAATTGCAATGTATTGTGGAGTGTGTTCACTCAAATGATTTGTTTCTGTGAGGGTTTGGTAAAAAGTATTCATGTTAGTCTTTCTAGAATTGGTGAAAAAACTTTACTGCTGCTTTGTTTTTTAGCCACTTTCTTTTATTTTCTAATTTCCAGACCAGGTCCAGGCAGAGCTGAGCAGGGTGGTTGGGAGCCATCGGGTCAAGACGGAGGACAGGATGAACCTGCCCTTCACTGATGCTGTCATCCATGAGACACAGAGATTTGCTAATATCCTTCCCATCTCTATTCCTCACATCACCAGCGCAGATGTGACTTTTCAGGGCTATTTTATTAGAAAGGTAAGAATTTGACTGATGAAAACAAGTCTTCCAGTTCACTCTGAATAATGAAACATGATGAGACTGCATGCTTGATTTTAGAAAGTATAAAGATAGGAGATCATAGTTTTTCTTTAAAACATTGTAAGCATTAATAAATGTCTCTTTCAAGGGGACCCCTGTGTTTCCTCTTTTGACATCTGTTCTGTGGGATGAAAGTGAGTGGGAGAGCCCATGCACCTTTAATCCTGCCCATTTCTTGGACAAGGATGGGAAGTTTGTCAAGAGAGATGCCTTCATGCCCTTCTCTGCAGGTTAGAGAGCTCAGCTAATACTTCTTTTCAATACCAATCAAAGTTTTCAGATTATCTGAAGCTTGTTCTCTCACAGGACGGAGGGCGTGTCCGGGAGAAAGTCTGGCTAGGATGGAGCTCTTCCTCTTCTTCACCTCCCTCCTCCAGCACTTTCGTTTCACTCCTCCACCTGGAGTCCCAGAGGAAGAACTGGATCTGACTCCGGCTGTGGGCTTCACCCTCAACCCGACACCTCATGAGCTGTGTGCTGTCAGTCGTGAGGGATTTCAAAATTAGTACTCAAGTATTGTCAAACACTTTTGCACAGTAGAAAGCTTTTGAGATTGTAATGCCACTGAAAAAGAAACACTGCTATCTACTTTAAAACCATCTTATTCAACACATTTGATCTTTAACTTAAGTGCTGAAGCAAGGTTGGTGTCTCAGTAAGAAAATGGGATAACATTTACAGCTGCACCAATCAAACTGCTAGAAAAGCTACATCATATTTTTGATTAATTAACCAAAACATCAAAGTGTTGAAACACTGTCACCATAGGGCAGAGATTGTTATCGATTTATCACATCTTTATGTTATTATAGTAGCCATTTTTGGACATTATTTGTCAGCTGTAAGACCTCACAGCAACACCTTGCACTGTATTTAATTTAATTCCAACTGAATCACTATAGAGGAATGGTAAAGTTGTATTATGGCCTAAATAAATATTGATATGTTCTTGATCACTTTGTGTTGTATCTATTTGCCTTTTCTGTTGAAAAACTATGCGTTTTGAGGCAGTGTTGGCCATTCATTGTTGTTTATCAATGCTTTGTAAGGCATAGATCAGGGCTCACTAATAGGCGGACTGCGGTCCGGATCTGGACCCAGACGCCGTTGTATCCGGACCCTGGACCTAAAACCGATAGGTGTGTGTGGGTGTGGGTGTGGGTGGGTGGGTGGGTGGGTGTTGTGAAAAAGTATTTGCCCCCTTCCTGGTTTCTTATTCTTTTGCGTATTTGTCACACTTAAATGTTTCAGATCATCAAACAAATTTTAATATTAGACAAAGATAACCCGAGTAAATACAAAATGCTGTTTTTAAATGATTTAATTTATTAAGGGAGAAAAGCTATCCAAACCTACTTGGCCCTATGTGAAAAAGTAATTGCCCCCCCTTGATAAATCATGAATGAACTGATTTTTTTTTGGAAAGCTGAGTTCAATTTCATTATCCACACCCAGGCCTGATTACTGCCAGACGTGTTGCATCAAGAAATCACTTAAATAGAACCTGTCTGACAAAATGAAGTCGGCTAAAAGATCTCAAAAAGCAACACATCATGCCGCGATGTAAAGAAATTCAAGAACAGATGAGAAACAAAGTAACTGACATGAATCGGTCTGGAAAGACCCCAGAACAACATCTAAAGAACTGCAGGCCTCACTCGCCTCAGTTAGGGTGGTCAAGTGGTCATGATTCAACAATAAGAAAGAGACTGGGCACAAATGGCACCAATGGGAGACTTCCAAGGCGAAAGCCACTGCTGACCAAAAAGAACACAAAGGCTCGTTTCACATTTGTCAAAAAACATCTTGATGATCCCCAAGACTTTTGGGCAAATATTCTTTGGACTGACGAGACAAAAGTTGAACTTTTTGGAAGGTGTGCGTCCCGTTATATCTGGCGTAAAACTGACACAGCATTTCATAAAAACAACATCATACCAACAGTCACACATGGTGGTGGTAGTGTGATGGTCTGGGGCTGCTTTGCAGCTTCAGGACCTGGACGACTTGCCATAATTTATGGAACCATAAATTCTGCTCTCTACCAGAACCTCCTGAAAGAGAATGTCGAGCCATCAGTTCGTGACCTCAAACTCAAGCGCACTTTGGTTATGCAGCAGGACAATGATCCGAAACACACCAGCAAGTCCACCTCTGAATGCAAAAAAAAAAAAGGTTTTGGAGTGGCCTAGTCAAAGTCTGGACTTAAATCTGATTGAGATGCTGTGGCGTGACCTTCAACGAGCCGTTTCTGATCGAAAACCATCCAATGTGGCTGAATTAAAACAATTCTGCAAAGAAGAGTTGGCCAAAATTCTTCCACAGCGATGTGAAAGACTCATTGCCAGTTATCGCAAACGCTGGATTGCAGTTGTTGCCGCCAAGGGTGACAAAACCAGTTATTAGGTTTAGGGGGCAATTACTTTTTCACATAGGGCCAAGTCGGTTTGGATAGCTTTTCTCCCTTAATAAATTAAATCATCATTTAAAAACTGCATTTTGTCTTTACTCGGGTTATCTTTGTCTAATATTAAAATTTGTTTGATGATCTGAAACATTTAAGTGTGACAAATATGCAAAAAAATAAGAAACCAGGAAGGGGGCAAATACTTTTCACAGCACTGTACCTGTGCTCAGAAAATGGTGCGCTGTGCTCAAATCACCCCCATATTCTAGTTTTTTTGTAGCCAGTGTAAGTCATGGTGGGGTTTGCTTTAATAGTACAAGACGATCATTTTTCTTTTGCTTTTATGAAATAATTTTCATTATTTGTCACTGCCGTTTCATAGGGAAGCCATTCGATACAGCATGCCCGGTAAATCATGCAACATCCAATATCATCTCCGCTATTGTGTACGGCAGCAGGTTTGAATACAATGACCCCCGATTCAAAAACATGGTGAGAAGAGCCAATGAAAACGTACGCATTGTGGGCTCTGCATCAATCCAGGTGACCTTCGTATTTGCTTTTTAATTTGCTGCAGTTTTAAGGGGATTGCACACAAGCAGGGGTAGCTGACGAAACTGTGAAAGGTTGTGCAGAATGGTAAACAGCATCAGCATTTTATAGCAGTAGCTTCATATATATACGTGTATATATATATATATATATATATATATATATATATATATATATACATAGAAAGTGAAGCTTCATGTCAACAACACCTCATGTCGTTCTTTAAAAAAAGAGACTCTACGACACTAACAACATGAAAACAAAGTGAAGTGCTACCAGAGCAATATAATGTCAACTTACCTCCATGCCGCTCATCACAGTAACCTCTACAGTGGAAGTAGATGCCGGGATCCAAGTCAAACCCACCAATAGAAACTCCTGGCTCATTCAGCAGCGTATGCCCCGCCCACTACGTCCAAACTCATCTCGTAGCTTTACGTTTTGGTTTTGGTTTTGAAGCCTTAGCTTTTGGTTTTGAAACCGTAGCTTTTCGTTTTGAAAGCAAAGGTTTTGTTTGCGTAATAAAGACACAAATCTACCTTCATACCGTACACCGATGCTGTCATCCATGAGACACAGAGACTGGCCAGCATCATCCCCATGGCCATTCCTCACAAAACCAGCCGAGACGTCACCTTCCAAGGCTTCTTCATCAAAGAGGTCGGTTGCCTACATAACAATTATTATTATTTATATAGAACCTTTAAAATTAAAGTTGACAAAGTGATTTGATACACAGCAATATAACAGAAAGTCCAACAAAAGCAAGACAAACTAAGCTAAAACACTGATAAAACAGTACAATAGATGAAACAACAAAAACAATCAACAGATTGCAAACAAACAATAATAATAAATCAACTTCTGAAAAGGTGAAAAACTGCTTTCATTCTGAGGCTTCATACACATCTCTCTCTTCTTTTGCCAACAGGGGACTACTGTGTTTCCTCTTCTTACTTCTGTCCTTCATGATGAGAGTGAATGGGAGAGCCCAAACTCTTTTAACCCTTCCCACTTCCTGGACAAGGAGGGTCAATTTATCAGGAGGGATGCCTTCATGCCCTTTTCTGCAGGTACAAAAACGTTGTCAGGGTTTTGTATTTTAGGGATTACAGAGAATTTCCACACATTGTGATCCAGTTTAACTCTTTGCAAATCTCTTTGTTCCTGCAGGTCGCAGGGTGTGTCTGGGAGAAAGTCTGGCAAAGATGGAGCTCTTCCTCTTCTTCACCACCCTCCTCCAGCACTTTCGTTTCACTCCTCCACCTGGAGTACCAGAGGAAGAACTGGATCTGACTCCAGCTGTGGGCTTCACCCTCAACCCGACACCTCATGAGCTGTGTGCTGTCAGTCGCCAATGAGGAAGAGAGCTGTAGCATGGCATTATACTGTAACTGTACATGACCATGACATGAATATTGTTTAATTCACCCTCACAGGCAGCAGAACATACTGAGCAGCCAGAAAAGTACATCTATTTGTGTAAATATACAACAGTGGCATATTAGGGCTAATGAGCTGTCTCACTCTAAATAAGAGCATATATACGTCCACATTCCTACAGATTGTTGAAACCGTATACAAATTACAAAAAAAACACACTTAGGCTAGACACAGCTTCATTAGCCTACATATTCCTGCTTCCAGGTCACTGTTGATTATTTTGACAAAAGAATGTACTTGGTGTTGTACAATTTGTCAAGGGTTTACTTTCTTATACTGCATACAATTGCAGAAATCACATATGTATTAGCCCACTAGAAATCAATCAAGGCTTGCCTCTTCCTACAGCCGATACCCCATGTAGCCTGCATCTAAAAATTACAATAATGTACAATTATATACCAATATTTCTTTTATTTTGGTTCTTGTGTTATTTTTCTGTTCTAGAGAAATACTTGATTAAAAATACTGGACCTACTGTTTTCTTTAATGTTTTTGGATGGAAAACAAAAGGAGTAATAATTCTTAGGACTTGATAAAGGAAAAAATCCATTAAAACTGCTTTTAAAGTATTTGGTCAGCTGATTGTCAACCCTAAAGCTTCTTTTTGCTAACTTGTATTTAGCACATAGTTCCTTACATATTGGGAAACACTGTTGTGGATTTTTCAATCAGCTTTCTAACACATGGAATAACACAGCAACCAAATAGGTTAACGACAGCTAAACAAAAAACCACCGTAACACCAATTTAAGTGAGAAATGCATCCCATCGGCCGAATACATTTTCAAATTAATTTCCTGTCCACATGCATGTCCACAAGCATGTCCACATGCTGTCCACATGTCCACATGCTTGTCACATGTGCTGACCAGCATTGTCTTTGAGTTCTGTAGCCATGGTTTGGAGTTTAGAAATGCTTTGGTGAAGGAGCTGTCTAGAGCTGTGTTGTTTGGAATGAAAGTACAACAAGAGTCTGACTTGAAGAATCGCTGTTGATTAAAATAGATATAAATGTATCCAATTTACATTCTTGTTGATCGTTACCATGTGGAAAAAAGACTCAAACCCAGCTGCTATGTTATTTCGGGCTTTAAATTCAGCCCTTTATTGTGACACAATCTCAAACCTCGTTTTCCAGGAGGAATCAGCTATTCTCTGTCGTTCAACTGGAGTCCAAATCACTTGTCCAATGCCATCCTTGTCGCCATTTGTGGTGGAAATGAATGTTATTAATTTTCTTGTAAGTACTTTGTGTCAGTGCATTCCTTATTTGTACACAGACTGCCTCAGGATACATGCGTCTCACAGTGTCAGGTCAAATTGGGTCAGGGCTTCACTCAACTCATACTCACACAACATAAAACACAGAAAGAAATTGTCTCTGACTTTGTTGAAAGTGTGGCTTACTGTGTCACGGGGTGTGGTGGAGTTCTCAAAAGCAGACATGACCAGAAGCAGAGTGGAATGGGTTAAAGAACCAAGAACACAACAGGAAATTTACAGGAACACAGCAGGGAATCCAAAAACAAGACGAGAGACGAAATCTGGCAGGACAAGGCAGGGAGAGCAGGACGAGCCAAACGGGCAGGTTGACATGAAAATGATCTGGCAGGCAGTGAGTGAGTGAGAGTGTGTAAAATGGAGATGTTTCGAGAAGGAGCAGATCCAATTCACAGCCAATCCTTGAACGAAACGTGTTGCTGGCATATGGAAATAGGTGGACTTTAAGGCAGTACGAAGCCTGAGGCTTTTCCGCAAATCGGGGGCTCTGTTGTTGACCATGTCAGACGCCGTTGTATCTGGATTACGACTAACTGGAATACGCCAGCCTGTTGGGTGGAATGCAATAGACCTCTATCTCATATGATATATTTTCTGTACTTCATAGTGTGATTCAGTTTGTAATTGTATTTGCTTTTGTTAGAGATTAAATACCTTTTGATTTTAACTTGAACCAGCTATTCGGTTTTATTTTGTTGACGGACCAGGAGCGAGGAAGGGGGGCTCCCTCGTTATTGAGAAAGTCTGAACACGACACTAACAGCTACACTGAATGATTGTGAGAGATAGAGTGACAGAAGAGAAGTAGCAGAGCTGTGGCTTACTGGCTGCCATGGAAAGCCTTTTTCTACAGTTCCCCAGTACAACCATTCTACTGGGCACTATTGGGATCCTACTCGTCTTGTATGTATTTTTCCCCAACGTTGACCATCAGAGAAAGGAGCCTCCAGGACCCAGACCACTGCCTGTGTTTGGCAATTTGCTGCAGCTGAATCTTAAGTCAGTCCACAGCACGCTGTTTGAGGTAAGTAAGTGATGCTAAATTGGCTGTATACTGTATTGTTCAAAAGTGTGGAATAATTTATTTTGGTATTTTAACATAGATAAAAACAATATAATTCAGACAGAAATAGTATTATTTACATTTAGAATAGTTTTGCCTTCCGGTGTATATACATGATTTAAAATTGTATTTAGTCTTTTGCCCCTCTAGAATAGTGTCACAGTATCCCCCCTGTGATTTTTTAAATTTGTTTTATTTGTTTTCCAGTCCAAAAACATACAAGTGACCCAAGATCATATTTGAACCACAGTTGTGCAATCACCCAATAAACATTTTGGAAAGACGTTTTTCTTAGGGCCCTCTGCCGTCTACTTAGTGGTTAGATTGAACAGGATTTGTAAGGCCATTGGATGTTCAGCTGATATTCCCTGATCAAATTCCAATAGTGCTACATTTTCACGAACCTATTTCTGATTTTTAAGAATACCTTTGATAAAGTAACACACCTGTAAATTCCAGCTTGTTATAGGCATTATTGTTCACCAGACAGTGAAACAGGAACTTGTTCTTATTTATATATGATTTAAAGTCTGTCTTTGTTGCTAAGCTTCAAGTTATGTTCCCAATAACTGTTGATTTCATTTTTGTTTCATAGCTTTCCAAGAACTATGGATCAGTGTTCACAGTGTATTTTGGACCCCAGAAAGTGTTAATTCTGGCAGGATACAAGACCGTGAAGCAGGCACTGGTCAACTATGCTGTGGAGTTTGGAGAGAGACAAGTCCCTCCATTAGGCAATGACTTAAGTGGTTTACATAGTAAGTATAAAGCAGCAGATTTTGGTGATAACCACTACAGTATAAGTTCATCTAGCTGATGCATACATTTGATCCAATGACAATGTTAACATCACACAGCTCACAGTCTACAGCCATAATAGCTGCTGCGTGTGGCACAGTTATGCTTTGAGCTAGAAGCTTCTTCCATGGATGCCACTGTTTCAATTGCTCTGCTAATGTTGTTTAGTTTAGAATGCAAAATGAGTTCATACTGTTAAAGGGCATAGTTGTTGTGATTAGCCTTGGTAATGTGTGTACAAAAACAACAAAGCGTGATAGCCTGGGTGATTGCATTAGCCAGCCTTGGTCACTGGTTCAGATTATGATTGACCCCAAGGAAGAAACTCCTAATTCTTTTTGGCCTTCAGGCAGCGGCAGCAGGGAGAAGATTCTCTAGTTGGGGTGATTGAGGTTGTATGAGTTGACATCTGATGGTCTTCAGGCCAGGTAGTCCCTCTTGGTGCTATTCCTGAACCAGGCAGTGGTTCTGCCTGTCAGGACAGTCTTTATGGTGCAGGTGTACAAAGCAGCACCTTGAGGATTAGCCTGAAGTCCGTCATGCATACGAGATGGTTGAGATACTGACAGGCTTTTTGCATAGTTAGAAGTTGATGAAGTCTTTGACAAGCCTCTGAACGTACTTCATCATCACAGAAGTCAGGGATTTCGGGGATTCATCCTCTGGGGACGATGAATGTACCAAATTTCATGGCAATTCATCCAATAGTTGTAGAGATATCTCTGTCTGGACAAAAGTAATAGACCAATCGACTTATATTTCCATTGCTACAGTACCATGGCTGTAGCAATGGAAATATAAATCGGTTGGTCTATTACTTTTGTAATCTGATTTCAAAAAGTTCAAATAACGTTTGACAAAAACATGTGTACTTGATTTCACTTTAGGTAAAGGAATCATATTTGCCGATGGGGAATCATGGAAAGAAATGAGGCGTTTTGCTCTGAGCAACCTGAGAGACTTTGGGATGGGCAAAAAATCAGCAGAGGAGCAAATCATTGAGGAGATTCAGTATCTGATCAACGTGTTCGAAAGACATGAAGGTAACTCTTCTCCTGTATTGTATATTGTCTTCATAAGGATTCTACATTGTTTGTTTTGCTCATTCATTTTTGTTTGTTTTAGGTAAACCCTTCAGTGCTACACAGTCAATAAACTATGCAGTTTCCAACATCATCTGTTCAATTGTCTATGGCAGCAGATTTGATTACAGTGATGCAGAGTTTAAACGTATGGTAGACCGAGCCAATGACAACTTTCGACTTTCAGGCTCTCCTTCAATACAGGTACCACTTTGTCTTTCATTAAATAAACTATAAGATACCTTTAGTGGGTTATAGTGAGAATTACAGACTCATGGGGCCATGGTCATGCATACTGACCTTTTATTGTGCCTTCTTGATATATTAAAAATGTGTTTTTTTCTATTCAATTACAACAGTTGTACAATATTTACCCCTGGTTATTTCAATGGGTGAGCAACAGGATGCGTCTCAGGAAGAATGTTGCTGAAAACAGAAAACAAATAAAGCAGCTGATCGGACGTTTACAAGAAACTTTGAATGTTCAGATGTGCAGAGGATTTGTGGACTCGTTTCTGGCACACAAACAGAAACTAGAGGTATTAAAAGTGTGATATCATAATACAAGGTTTAAATTGTTTTTTTAATGACTTAATTGATGATTAACATCAATTCATAAAACACCACCACCTATATTTGGTTTTCATATTTCTATGAAAACGGCCAATAGCTGGAGGATGAAAAATGTCAAGAACACCTTTTAAAATTAAGTTTTAACACATTTAATTTTTCACCTGTTGATAAGAATTTAGGAATTACTGAGTCATTCTACAACATGGAGAACCTTGTGGCAACTGTTGGCAACCTCTTTGCGGCTGGTACTGATACAACAGCAACTACGCTGAGATGGGGTCTGTTGCTCATGGCCAAATATCCTCAAATACAAGGTAAGTAATATGCTTAGACCGGTTGCAAGCAGATGCAGTCCCCAACTGGGGTACTTAACATAGTAGTAAAAGTTAAAATATATATTTTTAGATTACTTTTTTAATTAAGGCTTTTTACCTTAATTTGATGCTGTCAAAGATTGACAGTAAAGAAGAGAACACATGGAACAACATGCAGCAAAGGTCAGTGGGTTGGATTTAAACATGTAGTGTTTGGATTTCCAATGAGCCCAATTTTTCGGGGCCATAGGGAGCCTATGACTAGTAAATACAATTTTCATGTTGTATTTGTTCTGTTCATTCTAATAAAATCCAGTTACCTTGCAGTAAAAGATCTGATCAACCGTGGGCGGTGTTATCTCTTTGATACACCATTTTGCTCATTACATCCTGACAGTAATCAATGAATCAAATGCTCTGACAAAAAAAATCTGATATCTGTGACTGTAATAAGCCCGAACAATCAATTAATTCTACTTGCTTAAATTCCTGCCTGTCTGCGCGTATTCTGCTCGTGCATTCATTGCTCGTCACTGGAGTCTTTCACAATCTGCTAGCTTGACAGCTGTGAGTAATGATAGCCATGTTTGTTGTTTACGTTCATTATGATTTGTGGCCAATGGTATGAAGGCAGATCAATGTCAAAAACCACAAGCACAAATGAGATCCGCGCGCGTGTAGAGGTCACGCGTGTGCAACTCAAACTGTCACGGACGCTAATCATTTTTTTTGAGCGTTTTCACGTCACTTCATGCAGAACATCTCTGTGAGCAAAATTGAAGCCTGTGAGGAGAAAACCATGCTTTGAGGGCGAGGAGCGTCTCCTGCTGCCAGTGACGTGCGGTGAGGTTCGTGGCTGGTGAGGCACTGACACTACATAAGTCAGATTTACAAAAATATGAACCCAATAGAGAAGCTTAAATCACCATTCAATTGGCAGCTTGCACATTGACTACTGGTTGTTTTTCATATCAGCATTATTTACACACACATAGGTAAAGTACATATTTGATTCCACCGGGAGCGTGTGCGCCGTGATCTGCCCCACCGACCTGCCCCACCGGGAGCGTTTCAGAAGCGGAGCGCTCGCGGGCACCACCCGTGAAAATCGTGAGATTCCGCGATAATCTGTGTAACAACCACGGATGTATAAAGAGAACACAAACGCATAAAAGGTTACTTTACCTGTCCAACATTGAATTGCTGTTGATTTGTTCATATTTCCTTGTTTGGTTTTTTTTTGGACATTTTTAAGCTTGGATGTATAATCTTACATTTTTGTGGTCAAAGCAAAATATAAGAAGAAGAAGAAGAGAAGTGTAGAAGAAGAGCAACGACAGAACAAGCATAAACCCGACCCGTGGGCTCTCGCTCGCCCTCTTCTTTGAGGCAGAGTAGTGTTTGCCTCCCCTCTGCGCTTTTTCACTGCGGTTTAATGTCAGATCAGCAACACTAAATATGTTCTACACAGACGTGAAATACATTACCTATTCTATGGAAAGAAAGGGCATATACAAAAAGTGTCTACAAATATTACAGTGGTGACAAACGATGAGAAAGCAAAAGGCACGCGCTCAACCCAGTTTGTGAGGGATTGCGCAATCTGAGGTGAGGCACAGCTCTTCGCTGCCTCACCTCACGTGTCTCCTCTGTTTGAACAGGACATGCGCTAATTCAGAGATTTTGATTATAAAAATGCTTGAAATGATTGGAATCATACAGAAATTACATTTATAGCACAGATCAGTAGAGAAATATTAATATTTATTTTAACATTATTTGTTTTGTACTTGTCATGATGACAGGTGAGGCTCTACCTCCCCTGACCGCACGTCCCTGCCTGGTGCATGACTTCTGTCACTGCTCTTTGGCTTTGGAGGAAGGCCCGAAGGGACGGGCTGTCAGTGTTGTCAACTCGGCTGCTGTCTTGCTAGATTCAGCAACTTTTGGAGCTAGTACTGCTAGCTACTTTCATTGGAAAAGACTATTACTGGTACTCTTGCTAGTTTCTCAAGATTACCAACCCTGCCTTTAACATATCCTGACTGCTGCAACCCAGGAGAATTGTTTTTTTACTCCCAAACAGTAACTTTAAACTACAACTAACCAAAGATTAAATGACCGGTTTAATTTGTTCTGTCCATGGTATCATCCCCATTTAAACTTAATAACACCTGGAAAAAGAACTCCATTGAAACTGTATGCACCAAGAGTACTTTAGATATAAATAAGAAATTACTTAATTTCCTTATTTTTGACCTATTACTATAAGTGCAATGTTCAACCAGCTTTAGACTACACACAATTACACTAATGGCATTGAGAAGGATTTTTTTTTCTAGCTTGCTTTACTGCTGCTTTGTTTTTTAGCCGCTGTGTCTTTTATTTATTTTCTAATTTCCAGACCAGGTCCAGGCAGAGCTGAGCAGGGTGGTTGGGAGCCGTCGGGTCAAGACGGAGGACAGGATGAACCTGCCCTTCACTGACGCTGTCATCCATGAGACACAGAGATTTGCTAATATCCTTCCCACCTCTATTCCTCACATCACCAGCGCAGATGTGACTTTTCAGGGCTATTTTATTAGAAAGGTAAGAATCTGACTGATGAAAACAAGTCTTCCAGTTCACTCTGAATAATGAAACATGATGAGACTGCATGCTTGATTTTGGAAAGCTGTATAAAGATAGTAGATCATAGTTTTTCTTTAAAACATTGTAAGCATTAATAAATGTCTCTTTCAAGGGGACCCCTGTGTTTTCTCTTTTGACATCTGTTCTGTGGGATGAAAGTGAGTGGGAGAGCCCATGCACCTTTAATCCTGCCCATTTCTTGGACAAGGATGGGAAGTTTGTCAAGAGAGATGCCTTCATGCCCTTCTCTGCAGGTTAGAGAGCTCAGCTAATACTTCTTTTCAATACCAATCAAAGTTTTCAGATTATCTGAAGCTTGTTCTCTCACAGGACGGAGGGCGTGTCCGGGAGAAAGTCTGGCTAGGATGGAGCTCTTCCTCTTCTTCACCTCCCTCCTCCAGCACTTTCATTTCACTCCTCCACCTGGAGTCCCAGAGGAAGAACTGGCTCTGACTCCGGCTGTGGGCTTCACCCTCAACCCGACACCTCATGAGCTGTGTGCTGTCAGTCGTGAGGGATTTCAAAATTAGTACTCAAGTATTGTTAAACACTTTTGCACAGTAGAAAGCTTTTGAGATTGTAATGCCACTGAAAAAGAAACACTGCTATCTACTTTGAAACCATCTTATTCAACACATTTGAATGTTTACTTTCTTATATTGCAGGACGGTGTTGAAAATCACCTCATGTATTTGCACACTATGAATAAATTTAGATCTTCTTCGTCATATAGCTGATATCTAATTTAGCCTGCGTCTAAAATTTAAATGTACATTTATATATAATTTCTTTATTATTTTGGTCCATGTGTTTATTTTACATTCTAGAGAACTAATCTAAAAATACTGGACACACTTTACTCTTCAATGTTTTCTGATTTTTTTTTTTTAACAAAAGTAATTCTATTGATTAAATAAATGGAAAAAAATATTAATACTGCTTCTAAACTTTGATTTGATCTGTCAATATTTCTTCTGGCTAACTTGTTTACCCATGGTGCCATGGTGGTACAGAAAAGAAATGTGACTTTACCTCTCTATAGCTATCCTTACTTCATGCTACATAAATTAGTAAACTGTATAGTTATCCTCAATAAGCACTTCTCACTAGTTTTTATGAAGTAACGCTTAATTGCAGGAGGAAGAAAACTATTTACTTATTGTTTTTGAATGAATCTAACTTAAAAACAATCAAGTAGCAACAAAGCCTGGGGTCTTAACATGCGCAGTAGCCGAAGTTCAGTTCTTGTTGGTGCATAGGACAGAGTGTATTGGCACTAACTCAGTGTGGGAAACTGAGGAAGAAAGAAACACTGCCTGGATTTTGTCAATTTGCGAAGTTTAATTTTGTGTTTTGAAGAATAATAACATGAGTAATCCAGCAAACAATTGTGTGTTTCTGACTGCGTCAAGCTTTGCCTCACCTGTACCACGTCCATGCCTCTTTCAGACACCCACGAGTCGTGCTTATTCTGCCTGTGTCATCGTCTCCTGTAGGAGGCATCGTCTGTATAAAGACTTAAGTCATGAGTGGACCATAATGAGGAGGATGACCCCGCCGGGTTTATGAGGACGAGAAACCGCAGGCAGCCCGATGCTACCTTCTTCAGACAGTGAAAGGATGGGTTTCTCCCTGCTGCCTCAACAGTACCTGTCCTCCCGAGGCCCAGTAGGGAGATTCACCTCAGGCATCCACGCCCAGCCCTGTGGAAAGTCTCACTAACACGTGATGTGTCCCAAGATGGTGGCAATTTTGTCTTTTGCTTAGAATGAGGCAGCAGCGTAAGCCGCCTACTCCACCGCCGAGGGCTAGGAATGGGACAAGGGTGTGTAGGTGCTGGGGGAATCAGTCAGGGTGTGTCTCCTCCTGCTGAGCACCTCCTGGTCAGGTGCCGAGCTGTTGCTGTTGTCTGAGAGGGATAAGCTAACAGCTTGTTTGATTGTTGTTCATTCTTAGCACAACACCCTCTGACACAAGTTGTTTGTTAGCTCTGCTCGAGTGGGGGACCAGGTTTATGAGACCTCATATAAACCGTTACTTTGATCCCAGCTTGTATAAACATGTTTAAAAGATAAACGGAACATGTCCCAGAAAAGTACACACAAACATCATTTGACCTGCAAAAAGTGTCAACCTGACTCGGTCAGGTGAAGGAGGGCGTGACATGAGAGGATCAGATGTGGTTTGTATTGGTTCAGTCAATAAGATGTGATTGATGAAATGTGGGTTGAGGTTTGGGACTAGAGTATAAAAGTCAGAAGGAGTCACCAAGGAGTCAAGTAAGAACCTTGACTCCTTGGTTTCGTTGTAAACATGTCCTTGTGTACACAAGAATAAACTGTCTCTGCTGGTTGCTTCTCCAACTACTACGTCTCTTCTCATTTCGGCCACTACATAATGCTAGGCACTCTCAGTAGGATGCAACCCTAGCACCCAGTATGGATAGTTATGTAGAATGTCTGTACTTTACTATCGCCTATTGTGAACTTTCTCACCTTTTATGACTAATTCTGCCAAGTCTTCACCCAGGGAACTTACCTTAACCTCCTCTGGTAGAGTCGGTCGTCACCTCTGTATCACATGGATGAGGAACAGGGACGAGGGTCAAATTGTTCTAAAAAAAACAGAGTCTATGGTTTGGGTCCAGGCACTTACAAATGGTGAAGCTGTGGTTTTATTAAAGCTTTTCACACAAATATCACATACTACAATTTAAATTCAATGAAACAGTCTCTGTGCCACAAGAACTAATTCTAAAACTCCTACTCTAAAGGTTTGTTTTTTTTTCACTGATTTGCAATGAAGTAGAATCCCGGTCTCTCCCAGGATCTCCCTCTTCTCCTCTGCTCTGCTCTCTCCCTGCATGTTTTGCAGGTTCTCCTCAGTCTGCTCACTGAGTTATTTTTTTCTGATAACAGATAACAGAAGGGTCTTCTGTCCCCCTATAAGTGGGTAAGACAGAAAAACAGGTCTTCCTGTCCACTCAAAAAGTCTATCCCATTCTCTAGTTGGGGAAAAGCCCAAACTCACTTCTCAGGGTGTAATGTCCCTGAGTTGGGGGGGGGGGGGAGCCCAAACTCACGTCTCAGGGTGTAATAAAATATCTCCCTTTAAACCGGGGTCTCTAATATCCTGTGAAGAAATCTGTTCCGTCTCTAGAGATGGGGGGGAAAAGCTCCAGCTCACAGTTTTCCTGCCTATTTTATGCTACTCTGAGGCTAATACCTCCTCTACGTTCATGCGTCACTCACATGAGTCCTCCTCTTTCTAAGTCAGACACAGAACGTAACTGGTTGTAACTGGTTTGGTCTGGATAAAACCAAAGCACTATACAAGGCTCAAGTGACCGTGTTACATTAAAGTGTCTAAGCAGGCTATATGTTTCTATCACTTCTATCATGAAAATAAAACAGTTTAGGTTAAATTGGGTATAATAAGTGTAAACAAGTTATATATTGTGATGGTTATAAAAAGCAAACAAGCTATATGTTGTGATGGTTATACTTTTATGCTTTCATATTTTTCTACAATCTCTTAACACAGGTCACAGGACGTGTCTCGGATAGAGTCTGGCCAGAATGGAGCTCTTCCTATTCTTCACCTCCCTCCTTCAGCGCTTATAGTATAAATATAGTATACAGTAAAATGTATTCTGTTAACAAACCTTTGGTCTTTGTGATGCAATCAACTTAACAGTTGTACATTAACTAAAGGACAATACAAGTGTAAGGGAGGAAGCGTAGGGTATGTGCATCTCACAGTGTCAGGTCAAATTAGGACAGAAAGAAACGTTGAATGTTCAGATGTGCAGAGGATTTGTGGACTCGTTTCTGGCACACAAACAGAAGCTAGAGGTATTAAAAGCAAGTGTGATATCATAATACAAGGTTTAAATCTATAATTATTCATTTTTGATATAAATTCATAAAACATCATCATTATAATTCTATGAACACAGCCAACAACTGGAGGATGAAAATGGTTTTAGCTCCTTTTTAAAATGAAGTTTTAACACTTTTGATTATTCACCTGTTAATAAGGATTTAGGGATTACTGAGTCATTCTACAACATGGAGAACCTTGTGGCAACTGTTAGCAACCTCTTTACGGCTGGTACTGATACGACAGCAACTACGCTGAGATGGGGTCTGTTGCTCATGGCCAAATATCCTCAAATACAAGGTAAGTAATATGCTTAGACCGGTTGCATACAGATGCAGTCCCCAACTTTACGTCATGTGATGCAGTCAAAGATTGATGCATGTTTATCCATCTGTTCTCCCCCTCTTTCTTGTCAAAGGTCCGTAGGTTGGAATTAAACGCTTTTGGATTTCCAATAAGCCCAGTTTTTTGGGGCCATAGGGAGTCTATGACTAGTAAATACAATTTTCATGTTTGTTCTAATGAAATCTAGATACCTTTCAGTAAATTATCTGCCCAACAGGGGGCGGTGTTAAAACTCTTCGCTATACCACAGTGTCTGCACCATGTGTGCAGTTGTCATTTTGTTCATTACATCCTGACAGTAATCAATGAATCAAATGCTCTGACAAAAAAAATCTGATATCTGTGACTGTAGCAGGACTGTAATAAGCCCGAACAATCAATTAATTCTACTTGCTTAAATTCCTGCCTGTCTGCACGTATTCTGCTGTGCATTCATTGCTCGTCACTGGAGTCTTTCACAATCTGCTAGCTTGACAGCTGTGAGTAACAATAGCCATGTTTGTTGTTTACGTTCATTATAATGTTTGGCCAATGGTATGAAGGCAGATCAATGTCAAAATCCACAAGCACAAATGAGATCCATGCACGTGTGTAGAGGTCACACGTGTGCAACTCAAACAGCTGCGAACGCTAATTACTTTTGCGAGTACTTTCACATCACTCCATGCAGAACATCTCTGCTGTGTGAGCAAAATTGAAGCCTGTGAGGAGAAAACCATGCTTTGAGGGCGAGGAGCGTCCCCTGGTGCCCCTAGTTTCTCAAGATTACCAACCCTGCCTTCAACATATCCTGACTGTTGCAACCCAGGAGACTTAGTTTTTACTTCCAAACAGAAACTTTAAACTACAATTAAGAGTCAATGACCGGTTAAATTTGTTCTTTCCATAGTATCATCTCCATTTAAACTTAATAACACCTGGAAAAAGAACCCCATTGAAACTGTATGCATCAAGAGTACTTTAGATATAAATAAGAAATTACTTAATTTCCTTAGTTTTGACCGATTACTATAAGTGCAATGTTCAACCAGCTGGTCATAAAATTACACTAATGGCATTGAGAAGGATTTTTTTTTTTCTAGCTTGTGCAAAATTCTGTGATATAGCAATTGCAATGTATTGTGGAGTGTGTTCACTCAAATGATTTGTTTCTGTGAGGGTTTGGTAAAAAGTATTCATGTTAGTCTTTCTAGAATTGGTGAAAAAACTTTACTGCTGCTTTGTTTTTTAGCCACTTTCTTTTATTTTCTAATTTCCAGACCAGGTCCAGGCAGAGCTGAGCAGGGTGGTTGGGAGCCGTCGGGTCAAGACAGAGGACAGGATGAACCTGCCCTTCACTGACGCTGTCATCCATGAGACACAGAGATTTGCTAATATCCTTCCCATCTCTATTCCTCACATCACCAGCGCAGATGTGACTTTTCAGGAATATTTTATAAGAAAAGTAAGAATTTGACTGATGAAAACAAGTCTTCCAGTTCACTCTGAATAATGAAACATGATGAGACTGCATGCTTGATTTTAGAAAGTATAAAGATAGTAGATCATAGTTTTTCTTTAAAACATTGTAAGCATTAATAAATGTCTCTTTCAAGGGGACCCCTGTGTTTCCTCTTTTGACATCTGTTCTGTGGGATGAAAGTGAGTGGGAGAGCCCATGCACCTTTAATCCTGCCCATTTCTTGGACAAGGATGGGAAGTTTGTCAAGCGAGATGCCTTCATGCCCTTCTCTGCAGGTTAGAGAGCTCAGCTAACACTTCTTTTCAATACCAATCAAAGTTTTCAGATTATCTGAAGCTTGTTCTCTCTGTCACACCTGTATGTCAAGTTGGGTTTTTGTCCTGTCTCCACGTTTGTTTTGTGACTTCCTGTTTTATTTTGGAAATTAACTCTCCTCTCGTTTCAGGTTCCTTGCCCTTCCTCATGTGTCACCAGTCTGATTGTCTTCCCTGATTCCTGATTGTCTCCACCTGCTCCCCCACTTCCCTCATGTGTACTTATAGTCTGCGTCTCCCCTTGTCCTGTGCCAGTGTGTCATGTCCTTTTGCCTTGCACACCCGCCTCATGATATCAGCAAATCCAAGCCTGAGTATTGTCTATCCCGTTCTTGTTCCTCGTTTCTTGTTTGTAGCTTCTTCTGTAAGAGCGACCTTGTTTTGCCTTTTGCCATTTTGATCATCCAGCTCTTTGAGTAGAATCAGAGCTTTTTTATTTGTAGCATTTTGCTTTTCTTGCGAAGTGATTTTTGGTTTGGCTTTTGCCGTTTTTACTTCACTGCCCTTTGAGTTAAATCGGAGTTTTTTTAGTTCTGCTTTTTGAGTTTGTTTTCCTGCCTTGCCAAAAGAGGCTTTGTTTCCAGGGATTTTCCTGAGTTTTTGTTGTAAATAAAGGATCGTCAGTGAACCTTAACATCCGAGTCCTCACCCAGAGTTCCCTCCCTGACACTCTCACAGGACGGAGGGCGTGTCCGGGAGAAAGTCTGGCTAGGATGGAGCTCTTCCTCTTCTTCACCTTCCTCCTCCAGAGCTTTCATTTCACTCCTCCACCTGGAGTCCCAGAGGAAGAACTGGCTCTGACTCCGGCTGTGGGCTTCACCCTCAACCCGACACCTCATGAGCTGTGTGCTGTCAGTCGTGAGGGATTTCAAAATTAGTACTCAAGTATTGTCAAACACTTTTGCACAGTAGAAAGCTTTTGAGATTGTAATGCCACTGAAAAAGAAACACTGCTATCTACTTTAAAACCATCTTATTCAACACATTTGATCTTTAACTTAAGTGCTGAAGCAAGGTTGGTGTCTCAGTAAGAAAATGGGATAACATTTACAGCTGCACCAATCAAACTGCTAGAAAAGCTACATCATATTTTTGATTAATTAGCCAAAACATCAAAGTGTTGAAACACTGTCACCATAGGGCAGAGATTGTTATTGATTTATCATATATTTTATGTTATTATAGCAGCCATCTTTGGACATTATTTGTCAGCTGTAAGACTTCACAGCAACACCTTGCACTACATTTCATTTCCAATTGTGAATCACTATAAAGTAATGGTAAAGTTGTATTGTGTATATTATATATACATATATTGTCATATATGCCTTAGATAAAACTTGTAATACTTGTCTACTTACCTCTTGAACAGAGAACGGTCCCACATTATGTGCTTAGAATGATTTCATTTGGCACATAATATTACAACACATTCTCACTCCCAACTCATCAAATAATTACGCTTGGTCAGTGGCTCGAAGCTTCTAACTGACTCTAGGTTTCCCTCTACCGTCAGTTTTGGACACGCAGAGATGCCTCTCAGTTTCCAATTGTTAGATTTAGTGTCTTTTCAAAAAAACTTCTGTCTTCACAGAGAGTTAGGTTTGGGCAACAAAACCACTTAAATAGGTAAGCATGTGGTTGACGTTAACTTGACTGCCTTAACGATCCACGTTAATACCGAGTGACTAACGACTTATGTTACTAGCGACTCACGTGACTAACGACTGCTGTGACACAATTTACTGTTTGTTTCGCACGGGACACAATCAGTCCTGTGTTGTTTTAATGTGTAAATAATATAGAAAACTACTTTACAAACTGCTGTTCAACAGTTTGGAATTACCCATTATTTTGAGGTTTGTCTTCTATAATGGCTATTTCACCATAGATAAAAACAGTATAATTCTTTTCTATACGGCTGTTTTCTGTCCTGGCCCCACAGTGGTGGAATGAACTTCCCACTGACGTCAGGACAGCGGAGTCGCTGCCCATCTTTCGGCGCAGGCTGAAAACCCACCTCTTCAGGAAGTGCTACCCTGAGCCTTCCACTTAGCACTTATTGTATTCATACTAGCTTGTTGCACTTATTGTATTCATACTAGCTTGTTGCACTAACTGTTTTTCTTGTTTCTACCCTGTACTTTGGCTCTGAGTTATGCTCTGCTTCATGCTCTTAGATGCTTGTTTGGAAAAGGAAATGTACTTATGACCTCTGGTGACTAGTAGTTCTTTTGATTACCAATGTTGATGCACTTATTGTAAGTCGCTTTGGATAAAAGCGTCTGCTAAATGACTGTAATGTAATGTAATGTTGATTGTCTAATGACTTTTTTTTTACAATGAGATGCTTCATTCACCTACATATTCCTGCTTCCAGGTCACTGTTGATTATTTTTACAAGTGATTGTACTTGGTTTTGTTGTAATTTGTTTACTTTCTTATATTGCAGGACGGTGTTGAAAATCACCTCATGTATTAGCACACTATGAATAAATGTAGACCTTCCTCGTCATATAGCTGATAATTAATTTAGCTTGCATCTAAAATTACAATAATCTACACCTATATATCATTTTTTTTAAATAATAATTTTTTAATAAAAATTACTGGACACATTTTGTGATGAAAAAAACAAAAAAGTATTTCTATCGATTAAATAAATGGAAAGAATATATTAAAACTGCTTTTAAACTTTGATTTGGTCTGTCAATATTTCTTCTGGCTAACTTGTTTACCCATGGTGCCATGGTGGTACAGAAAAGAAATGTGACTTTACCTCTCTATAGCTATCCTTACTTCATGCTACATAAATTAGTAAACTGTATAGTTATCCTCAATAAGCACTTCTCACTAGTTTTTATGACGTCAAGCTTTGCCTCACCTGTACCACGTCCATGCCTCTTTCAGACACCCACGAGTCGTGCTTCTTCTGCCTTTCGTTTTACTTCTCCACCTGGAGTTAGAGAGCCGAACTGGATCTGACACCAGCTGTGTGCTTCACCCTCACCCCTTCCCCTCATGAACTGTGTGCTGTCAGTCACCAATGAGGATGGGAGCAGGAGCTATTTAAAGGGAGGGAGACAGGACAAAAGGAAAACAAAAATCATATCAATAGCTATTACTGTTTTGGTCCACCACCCGGACTCATAGGAGGAGGCTTGCCAGCTGTGGGTAAATATAGTACATAGTAAGTGTTATTCTGTTAACAAACCTTTGGATCTGATCTGCTGCTACCTGATGAACCATCCCGACCCCTTAGTCATCTGGGACCGGTCTACTTTCTGTTCCCAGAGTCAGAACTAAACATGAAGAAGCAGCGTTCAGTTTTTCTGCTCCACATATCTTTTGCCTTATGTTTTGATGCTTTTAATGGTTTTATGTGAAGCACTTTGAATTATCTTGTTGTTGAAATGTGCTATACAAATAAACTTGCCTTGCCTTGCCTTTCTACTAAGGCAGTACAACTTTAAAGTTACTGTGACAAACTTTAAATTGGTTATGAAACTGTCTCTATTTAATCCTGATGCCTCTATATGACCTATAAGGAAAAGAGATCATTAAAGGGAAGATTGGCTGTTTCTATATAGTTATACTTAATGCTTGTCAGCAGTGCCACCAGGTAGGATTCCATGCCAATCAGGTGAAATCATGCAGGTTCACCAGAAACTCCTTCAAGTCAGACTCCAGCGCCCTGCAGTCGGAAGCTCCGGCGAAAGGATAGCTCTGTTCCCAGCAGCAGCATCTCCTCCATCTGCCAGGAGCAGAGCTTTGCTCACTGATCCTCCAGTCCCAACTTTTGTTCACAGGGGCCGCCAAAGTCAACACATGATCAAATTTCCTTGTAGTAGCTTTAAATATTACCATAATATTCTGGCTTTTTTTAAGTTGTAAGGATCACAATGGCGTCTGTTTAGTTGTTTCATAGCTTTCCAAGAAATATGCCGGCGTCACCTCCAACCTGTGCCGGTTCCCCAGCCCATCCCAGCAGTGCACGGGGAGATCACAGGGACAGACACACACTCTGACGGAGCCACCATGTTAGAGACTGTTCCTGTCAGTCAGAGTGTGGCTACACCCACAACCCCTCTACCCGGTCAGACTGACCAGATCTGGATAGGTGTGCAAGCAAGTCGACAGGCTTGACCTGTAGACAAGTGCAGATCATATGGCCTTTGGGGGGAGAAGAGAAAAAGTTGTACTGACATTGATGTGATAATGTTGATGTTTATTTGTTGCTTGATTGGAAAGAGACCGGTGTATGTTGAAATGTCTCCATTTGAGTTAATCTTGGTTTATGCTATGTGCTGTCTGAATAGCCATTTTCAGTTAAAGTGTCCCTATGATGTTATTGACATAACACTTAAAAGAGGGGGAGATGTCATATACGGTTGCGCATCTACTGGGGGTTATACGGGAGCTCTGGGAAATGCATGAAGAGGGAGACACATGATGATCCATTAAAACCAGCGGAGCAAATTAAGACGCTTCTATTGCATTGATTTACAGCAGTATCGTGATAATATTGTATCGTGGGACCTCTGGTGATTCCCACCCCGAGTAAATATAGTACATAGTAAGTCTTATTCTGTTAAACCTTTGGAGTCTATGATACATTCAACTTAACAGTTGTACATTTGTCACAAACCAGGCCGCATGGCCATGACAAGTTATTTAATAACTTAAAGGCAGAATAAAAAGCAAGCTCAAACTAACAGTGGCGTGTGAAGTCAATCATTTCGGCAGTGTAGGTGAGTGCATGAGTGGAAAGTGTGTATGCAATGTTGTATAGTGCAGAAACAAACCATAATCTCAACCAAAAACCAAATGGGTGTAAGGAGAGAGGGACCAACTGAGACTAAAGAGGGGTTTTAACAGGGCCCATGTGTTGCCAGTGTTAATGATGAGCTCAGGTGTTTCCACTCTACTGATGACCCTCTCCCACGCCCACCTCCAATACCTGCAGGGGAAAATACCACACAAACAAAGTAACAGACAGACAGGGCAGAGTGGGTCGTCACACATTACCTTAAGGACAATAAAAGTGTAAGGGAGGAATCTTCGGGTATATATGTGCATATCACTCTGTCAAGTAAAATTAGGACAAAGTTTCACTCTAATACTCACACAACATTAAACACAAAAATATTGTCTCTGACTTTGTTGAAAGTGTGGCTTACTGGCTGCCATGGAAAGCCTTTTTCTACAGTTCCCCAGTACAACCATTCTACTGGGCACTATTGGGATCCTACTCGTCTTGTATGTATTTTTCCCCAACGTTGACCATCAGAGAAAGGAGCCTCCAGGACCCAGACCACTGCCTGTGTTTGGCAATTTGCTGCAGCTGAATCTTAAGTCAGTCCACAGCACGCTGTTTGAGGTAAGTAAGTGATGCTAAAGTGGCTGTATACTGTATTGTTCAAAAGTGTGGAATAATTTATTTTGGTATTTTAACATAGATAAAAACAATATAATTCAGACAGAAATAGTATTATTTACATTTAGAATAGTTTTGCCTCCCGGTGTATATACATGATTTAAAATTGTATTTAGTCTTTTGCCCCTCTAGAATAGTGTCACAGTATCCCCCCTGTGATTTTTATTTTTATTTGTTTTATTTGTTTTCCAGTCCAAAAATGTACAAGTGACCCAAGATCATATTTGAACCACAGTCGTGCAATCACCCAATAAACATTTTGGAAAGACGTTTTTCTTAGGACCCTCTGCCGTCTACTTGGTGGTTAGATTGAACAGGATTTGTAAGGCCATTGGATGTTCAGCTGATATTCCCAATATATTTTCACGAACCTATTTCTGATTTTTTTTCTTTTTTTTTCTTTTTTTTTTTTAAGAATCCCTTTGATAAAGTAGCACACCTGTAAATGTCAGCTTGTTATAGGCATTATTCTGCACTAGACAGTGAAACAGGAAATTGTTCCTATTTATATATGATTTTAAAGTCTGTCTTTGTTGCTAAGTTTTAATTTATGTTACCAATAACTGTTGATTTCATTTGTATTTCTTATTCCTAATTCTTAGAGGTATCTTTGTCTCTTTCTGAACTTTCCGTTGGCTGATTGAACCATTGTACAGCGTTTTGTTCTCCATGTAGGCTTCACAAACATGACTTGTTTTTGCAAAACCCTTGATACAAAGTTGCATCTATTTGTAAAGAGGATCTTCTAAAACCTTAAGGCCATTAAAAAAAATATAGTCGTCTTCTCAGCCATCTGACTTTAGCAGATTAAGCTTTTGTGGAAGTTAATTCCAAACTTCTGAACAGTAATGTATACAAAATTGGATATGATATTATCACTTTCAGGAGAAAAGGATTATATGGATAACTATGGGTTATGAGGTGTTTTGGCCACATTACTGCAGCTTTGTTCATCTGTATGGAATTGGAGTAAAGTTGTGATGATCTCATTACTACTAAGGCAGTAAAACTTTAAAGTTACTGAGTCAAACTTGTATATTGTATATACACTGCTGTTCAGAGTGTGGAATCACCTGTTATTTTGATACCATTTCAACATAAATAACAACAGTAGAATTCAGACAGACATTCCTATATGAATCTGATTAAAGCAGATTTTTTGACCAGTAACTGTTGATTTATCATAAGATTTGTAAATAGGACTTTCATCCATCTAATAGTAGCAATGCACTGATATTGGTCCGATACTGGACCAGATATAGGTGACAATTGACTGATCGGGTATCGGATACCGTTATTTTATTAAATAATTCTTACATAACATAATTCTATGTATTTATTTGTGATATTTAGTTTTACAAAGGTAAAAAAAGCTACCTTTTTAAATCAAGCCTGATGTTGCCTTACACATAAGTGAGGCATACAGCTTATCAAATAAACACTAGTATCGGATCAGTACTCGGTATCGGCCAATAACCAAAGCGCAGGTATCACTATTGGTATCGGGACTGAAAAAGTTAGATCGGTGCATCCCTTCCTAAAAGCATGAAAGACCATTCAAAATATAGAGTGGTCCTCTCAGCCATTTGATTGTACTGGATCAATCTTTTGTGGCAGGCAATTACAAACTTTTGTATCGTTATGTATTCTATCAAACATTGGATGTTTGATTTAATGAGATGGATAGCTGTACACTACTGGCCAAAAGTTTTGAGGATGACACAAATATACATTTTCACAAAGTCTGCTGCCTCAGCTTTTATGATGGCAATTTGGATAGACTCCAGAACGTTATGAAGAGTGATCAGATGAATTGCAATTAATTGCAAAGTCCCTCGGATCATCGAGAACTTCAAAGAGAGAGGTTCAATTGTTGTGAAGAAGGCTTCAAGGTGCTCAAGAAAAACCAGCAAGCGCCAGGACCATCTCCTGAAGTTCATTCAGCTGCGGGATCGGGGCACCACCAGTGCAGAGCTTGCTCAGAATGGCAGCAGGCAGGTGTGAGTGCATCTGCACGCAGTTAGGCGAAGGCTTTTGGAGGATGGCCTGGTGTCAAGAAGGTCAGCAAAGAAGCCACTTCTCTTCAGGCAAAACATCAGAGACAGACTGACATTCTGCAAAAGGTACAGGGATAGGACTGCTGAGGACTTGGGGTAAAGTCATTTTCTCTGCTGAATCCCCTTTCCGGTGATTGGGGCAGCCGGAAAAAATCTTGTCCGGAGAAGAAAAGGTGAGCACTACCATCAGTCCTGTGTCATGCCAACAGTAAAGCATCCTGAGACCATTCATGTGTGGGGTTGCTTCTCAGCCAAGGGAGTGTGCTCACTCACAATTTTACCTAAGAACACAGCCATGAATAAAGAATGGTACCAAAACATCCTCCGGGAGCAACTACTCCCAACCATCCAAGAACAGTTTGGTGATGAACAATGCCTTTTCCAGCATGATGGAGCACCTTGCCATAAGGCAAACGTGATAACTAAGTGGCTCAGGGAACAAAACATCGAAGTTTTGGGTCCATGGCCAGGAAACTCCCCAGACCTTAATCTCATTGAGAACTTGTGGTCAACCCTCAAAAGGCGGGTGGACAAAGGAAAAACCCACAAATTCGGACCGACAAGCATTGATTATGCCAGAATGGGCTGCCATCAGTCAGGATGTGGCTCAGAAGTTAATTGACAGCATGCCAGGGTGAATTGCAGAAGTCTTGAAAAAGAAGGGTCAACACTGCAAATATTGACTCTTTGCATAAACTTAATATAATTGTCAATAAAAGCCTTTGACACTTATGAAATGCTTGTAATTATACTTCAGTATACCATAGTAATCTTGGACAAAAAAAAAACACTGAAGCAGCAAACTTTGTGAAAACGAATAATTGTGTCATTCTCAAAAACTTGGGCCAAGGCTATACTGTAGGATACAAGATGTTTCCGCCACTTTACTGCAGCTTATTATCATCATTATACAGGACAAAATTAAAAGAAAATAATAAATATCTAACCGGTAAACTGTCTTGACTCAGTTGAAAGTGGTTTACAGCATGTTCCTGTTCTGCAGCACATGAAGGAATCTCAATTACAATAAAAAATAAAAACGGAAACAAGAGAACAACACATTAACGGCTATACAGGTGCCTGTTTGCACCCGTTTTTTATTGGTATCTGTCCACAGCAGTTATTTTAAAGGAAGTATTGGAATAAGTGTATGTGAAAATGATCTAGTGATGCGTTCCTTTCTACTATGTCTGTTTGGAATTAAGAGTGATGTTGTGATGATTTCAATACTACAAAGGCTGCAAAACTTAATAACCAGACAATATCCTTTTTTTATTTTTATTGTTTTCAAAAGTTGTAATGATCACTGCTTTTTTTTCTTTTTTTTTTTTTTCTCTTCCATAGCTTTCCAAGAACTATGGATCCGTGTTCAGAGTGTATTTTGGACCCCAAGAAGTGGTAATTCTGGCAGGATACAACACCGTGAAGCAGGCACTGGTCAACTATGCTATGGAGTTTGGAGAGAGACAAGTCCCTCCATTTGGCAATGACATAAGTGGTTCACATAGTAAGTATATAGCAGTGGATTGTTGTGATAACCACTACAGTATAAGTTCATCTAGGTCAGTGATTCTCAACTGGTGGGTCACGACCAAGAAGTTGGTTGCGGACTCGTTTTCAGTGGGTCGCGGGCCTTTGCCTGGAAAATAAAATAAAAAATCCTGTGCTTTTATTTTGATGGGGATTTTTTTTATGCAGCGGAGTTATTCACACTTAACAGTATTTGGCGTTAATGCCTTGTAATGCTAATAGACACCCATTTCACAGTATAGAAGAACACCCACAAAGTTTGTTTTCATATGCTAATTGAGCGAAACGCAATACAACACCGATTACATGAGATAGGGATTTTCTTACATTGAGGACCAAAGGGCAAAAACCTCAGTGTGTTTTGTGCAGCGAGGTTCTGGCACAAGAAAGCATGAAGCCGTCAAAACTGAAGTGGCATTTGGAAATAAAACACCCTTCTCTCAAAGATAAACCTGTTGAGTACTTTCAAAGATGCCTTCAAGACCTGAGGACATCACAAAAGTGTCTTACTTACCTGCAGCCATGGACGTGTTGGATCAATCTGCAGCGGATAAACTGGAAACTATACCTCTGTCAAATTACACTATAAGTAGGTGAATTGAAGACATGTCGGATGACATCAAAAACAGACTACAGCTCGAATTAAGGCAAGTGGTCATTTTGCATTACAAATGGACGAATCTACAGACGTAACAAACAAAGCAGTTTTACTTGTTTACGTGGGACGGGGACTGGCGGGAACATTTTCTCTGCACAAGAGAGCTCCCTACCACTACAACTGTAGAGGAAATGTTCAGCTCAGGTTCAAACTGCACCATCTTTTCATTAAATCAATTTGAGAAGTTGAAAATTTGGGTCATGGCTTGCCATTAAGGGGTGATGGTGGGTCCCGCAGCCAGATCAGTTGAGAACCACTGATCTAGGTGATGCATACATTTGATCCAATGACAATGTTAACATCACACAGCTCAGTCTACAGCCATAATAGCTGCTGTGTGTGGCACAGTTGTGCTTTGAGCTAGAAGCTTCTTCCATGGATGCCGCTGTTTCAATTGCTCCGCAATGCAAATGTGTAGTTTACAATACAAAATGAGTTCATACTGTTTAAGGGCATAGTTGTGATTAGCCTTGGTAATGTGTGTACAAAAACAACAAAGCGTGATAGCCTGGGTGATTGCATTAGCCAGCCTTGGTCACTGGTTCAGATTATGATTGACCCCAAGGAAGAAACTCCTAATTTTGGTTTTCAGGCAGCGGCAGCAGGGAGAACATTCTCTTGTTGGGGTGATTGAGGTTGTATGAGTTGACATCTGATGGTCTTCAGGCCAGGTAGTCCCTCTTGGTGCTATTCCTGAACCAGGCAGTGGTTCTGCTTGTGAGGACTGTCTTCATGGTGCAGGTATAGAAAGCAGCACCTTGAGGATTAGCTTGAAGTCCATCAAGCATGTGACGTGGTTGAGACACTAACAGGCTTTTTGCATAGTTAGAAGTTGAAGTCTTTGACAAGCCTCTGAAAGCAATTCATCATCACAGAAGTCAGGCATTTTGGGGATTCATCCTCTGGGGACGATGAATGTACCAAATTTCATGGCAATTCATCCAATAGTTGTAGAGATATGTCTGGACAAAAGTAATAGACCAATCGACTTATATTTCCATCGCTACAGCCATGGCGCTAGCAAGTGCTGTCTGTATAAAACAAGAACAGACTGGACAGGGTTGTTAAACTGGGTGATAAAATAACAGGGAAACCAGTGTGCAGTAATGCTTGCATGATGGACCAGTGCACCATGAATTTTGCTCACAATATCACAGCAGATCCAATGTACGCTCCAAGGCCTGAATGTGCACTTTTGTCTTTAGGGAGCAGGTATGTGATGCCCAGGATGCCCATGCTTCGTCCCACGCAGCATTGAACTGCTTAACAAGCTTTGATCGCATGGTCTGAACTCTGCACTTTGTCAAACGGCATCTGATGTCCTTTTTTATGGTGTTTTTGATGTTTATTTAATTATGATAAACAATTATGAAGCAATAACAAAATAACCTACAGGGAAGAGGCCCAGACCTTGTCTGCCTGGTGCAAGGACAACGACCTCATTCTCAATACAAAGAAAACAAAAGAAATAATTGACTTCAGGAAAACCAAAGTTTTAAGTTTCTGGGGATGCACATAGCTGAGGACCTGACCTGGAGCCTGAACACTGCCCACATCATCAAAAAAGCCCAGCAGAGGTTGTTCTTTCCGAGGACCCTGAAACGCAACAGGCTACCTCAGAAAATCATGGTCAACTTCTACCGCAGCACCATTGAAAGCATACTGACATACTGCTGCACTCTGTGGTACTCCAGCCACACTGCACCTTGAAAAAAAAAAAGACCTGCAGCGGGTTGTCAAGACGACTGAGAGGATCATTGGCTCCACCCCTACCAAACCTGAGCGACATCCACTCAGGCTGTCTTCTCACACGGGCCATTAACATAATGCAGGATCCCTCACTCCCTGGACACCACCTCTTCTCCATCCTCCCCTCAGGCAGACTGAGAACCCCAAGCACACGCACAAACAGATTGCGAAACAGCTTTTTCCCTAGAGCTGTGGACAGGCTGCAGAGATCACCATAAGGCATTTTTCTGAAATTATTGTAATCTGATTTCAAACACTCCAAATAACATTTGACAAACATGTGTACTTGATTTCACTTCAGGTACAGGAATCATATTTGCCAATGGGGAATCATGGAAAGAAATGAGGCGTTTTGCTCTGAGCAACCTGAGAGACTTTGGGATGGGCAAAAAAGCGGCAGAGGAGAAAATCATTGAGGAGATTCAGTATCTGAAAGAAGTTTTCGAAAGACATGAAGGTAACTCTTCTCCTGTATTGTATATTGTCTTCATAAGGATTCTATATTGTTTGTTTTGCTCATTCATTTTTGTTTTTTAGGTAAACCCTTCAGTGCTACCCAGTCAATAAACTATGCAGTTTCCAACATCATCTGTTCAATTGTCTATGGCAGCAGATTTGATTACAGTGATGCAGAGTTTAAACGTATGGTAGACCGAGCCAATGACAACCTTCGACTTTCAGGCTCTCCTTCAATACAGGTACCACTTTGTCTTTCATTAAATAAACTATAAGATACCTTTAGTGGGTTATAGTGAGAATTACAGACTCATGGGGCCATGGGCATGCATATTGACCTTTTTATTGTGCCTTCTTGATATAGTAAATAACATGATGTACCTGTTTTTTCTATTCAAATACAACAGTTGTACAACCTCTACCCCTGGTTATTTCAATGGGTGAGCAACAGGATGCGTCTCAGGAAGAATGTTGCTGAAAACAGAAAACGAATAAAGCAGCTGATCGGACGTTTACAAGAAACGTTGAATTCTCAGATGTGCAGAGGATTTGTGGACTCGTTTCTGGAACACAAACAGAAACTAGAGGTATTAAAAGTGTGATATCATAATACAAGGTTTAAATCGTTTTTTAATGACTTAATTGATAATTCATAAAACATCACCACCATTCCATTTCTATGAAAACGGCCAATAGCTGGAGGATGAAAAATGTCAAGAACGCCTTTTTAAAATTAAGTTTTAACACATTACATTTTACACCTGTTAATAAGGATTTAGGGATTACTGAGTCATTCTACAACATGGAGAACCTTGTGGCAACTGTTAGCAACCTCTTTACGGCTGGTACTGATACGACAGCAACTACGCTGAGATGGGGTCTGTTGCTCATGGCCAAATATCCTCAAATACAAGGTAAGTAATATGCTTAGACCGGTTGCAAGCAGATGCAGTCCCCAACTGTTGTACTTTACATAGTAGTTGAAATATGTTTTTAAAGATTATTTTTGTAGGCTTTTTTACTGTCATTTTATGCAGTCAAAGATTGACAGGAAAGAGGGAGAGAATGTGTTTGGTGCATGCAGCAAAGGTCCGTAGGTTGGATTTAAACACTTTCGGATTTCCAATGAGTCCACTTTTTCAGGGCCATAGGGAGCCTATGACTAGTAAATACAATTTTCATGTTATTTGTTCTAATGAAATCTAGATACCTTGTAGTAAATTATCTGCCCAACAGGGGGCGGTGTTAAATCTTTTAAATATACCACAATTTCTGCACCATGTGTGCAGTTGTCATTTTGCTCATTGCATCCTGACAGTAATCAATGAATCAAATGCTGTGATAAAAAAAATCTGGTATCTGACTGTTGCTGGACTGTAATAAGCCCGACCAATTAATTCTACTTGCTTAAATTCCTGCCTGTCTGCGCGTATTCTGCTCGTGCATTCATTGCTCGTCACTGGAGTCTTTCACAAGCTGCTAGCTTGACAGCTGTGAGTAATGATAGCCATGTTTGTTGTTTACGTTCATTATAATGTTTGGCCAATGGTATGAAGGCAGATCAATGTCAAAATCCACAAGCACAAATGACATCCATGCACGTGTGTAGAGGTCACGCGTGTGCAACTCAAACAGCTGCGCACGCTAATTACTTTTGCGAGTACTTTCACATCACTCCATGCAGAACATCTCTGCTGTGTGAGCAAAATTGAAGCCTGTGAGGAGAAAACCATGCTTTGAGGGCGAGGAGCGTCCCCTGGTGCATGTCTTCTGTCACTGCTCTTTGGCTTTGGAGGAAGGCCTGAAGGGACGGGCTGTCAGTGTTGTCAACTTGGCTACTGTCTTGCTAGATTCAGCAACTTTTGAGCTAGTACTGCTAGCTACTTTCATTGGAAAAGACTATTACTGGTACTCTTGCCAGTTTCGCAAGATTACCAACCCTGCCTTTAACATTTCCTGACTGTTGTAACTTAGGAGAAATACTTTTTACTTCCAAACAGTGACTTTAAACTACAATTAACTTAACATTCAATGACTGCTTCAATTCGTTTTGTTCATGGTATCATCCCCATTTAAATGTACACCTGGAAAAAGAACTCCATTGAAACGGTAGTACTTTAGATATAAATGAGAAATTACTTGATTTCCTTAGTTTTGACCGATTACTACAAGTGCAATGTTCAACCAGCTGGTTATAAAATTACACTAATGGCATTGAGAAGGATTTTTTTCTAGCTTGTGTGAAATTCTGTGATATAGCAATTGCAATGTATTGTGGAGTGTGTTCACTCAAATGATTTGTTTCTGTGAGGGTTTGGTAAAAAGCATTCATGTTAGTCTTTCTAGAATTGGTGAAAAAAACTTTACTGCTGCTTTGTTTTTTAGCCACAGTATTTTATTTTCTAATTTCCAGACCAGGTCCAGGCAGAGCTGAGCAGGGTGGTTGGGAGCCGTCGGGTCAAGACGGAGGACAGGATGAACCTGCCCTTCACTGATGCTGTCATCCATGAGACACAGAGATTTGCTAATATCCTTCCCATCGCTATTCCTCACATCACCAGCGCAGATGTGACTTTTCAGGGCTATTTTATTAGAAAGGTAAGAATCTGACTGATGAAAACAAGTCTTCCAGTTCACGCAGAATAATGAAACATGATGAGACTGCATGCTTGATTTTAGAAAGCTGTTTAACAGATAGTAGATCATAGTTTTTCTTTAAAACATTGTAAGCATTAATAAATGTCTCTTTCAAGGGGACCCCTGTGTTTCCTCTTTTGACATCTGTTCTGTGGGATGAAAGTGAGTGGGAGAGCCCATGCACCTTTAATCCTGCCCATTTCTTGGACAAGGATGGGAAGTTTGTCAAGAGAGATGCCTTCATTCCCTTCTCTGCAGGTTAGAGAGCTCAGCTAACACTTCTTTTCAATACCAATCAAAGTTTTCAGATTATCTGAAGCTTGTTCTCTCACAGGACAGAGGGCGTGTCCGGGAGAAAGTCTGGCTAGGATGGAGCTATTCCTCTTCTTCACCTTCCTCCTCCAGCACTTTTGTTTCACTCCTCCACCTGGAGTCCCAGAGGAAGAACTGGATCTGACTCCGGCTGTGGGCTTCACCCTCACCCCGACACCTCATGAGCTGTGTGCCGTTAGTCGTGAGGGATTTCAAAATTAGTACTCAAGTATTGTCAAACACTTTTGCACAGTAGAAAGCTTTTGAGATTGTAATGCCACTGAAAAAGAAACACTGCTATCTACTTTAAAACCATCTTATTCAACACATTTGATCTTTAACTTAAGTGCTGAAGCAAGGTTGGTGTCTCAGTAAGAAAATGGGATAACATTTACAGCTGCACCAATCAAACTGCTAGAAAAGCTAAATCATATTTTTGATTAATTAACCAAAACATCAAAGTGTTGAAACACTGTCACCATAGGGTTGAGATTGATTTATCATATATTTTATGTTATTATTGCAGCCATCTTTGGACATTTGTCAGCTGTAAGACTTCACAGCAACACCTTGCACTGTATTTTATTTATTTTCCAATTGTGAATCACTATAAAGTAATGATAAAATTGTATTGTGTATTATGGCCTAAATAAATATTGATATGTTCTTGATCACTTTGTGTTGTATCTATTTGCCTTTTCTGTTGAAAAACTATGCGTTTCGAGGCAGTGTTGGCCATTCATTGTTGTTTATCAATGCTTTGTAAGGCATAGATCAGGGCTCACTAATAGGCGGACTGCGGTTCGGATCTGGACCCAGACGCCGTTGTATCAGGTGTGGGTGGGTGTTGTGAAAAAGTATTTGCCCCCTTCCTGGTTTCTTATTCTTTTGCATATTTGTCACACTTAAATGTTTCAGATCATCAAACAAATTTTAATATTAGACAAAGATAACCCGAGTAAATACAAAATGCTGTTTTTAAATGATTTAATTTATTAAGGGAGAAAAGCTATCCAAACCTACTTGGCCCTATGTGAAAAAGTAATTGCCCCCCCTTGATAAATCATGAATGAACTGATTTTTTTTTTGTAAAGCTGAGTTCAATTTCACTATCCACACCCAGGCCTGATTACTGCCAGACGTGTTGCATCAAGAAATCACTTAAATAGAACCTGTCTGACAAAATGAAGTCGGCTAAAAGATCTCAAAAAGCAACACATCATGCCGCGATGTAAAGAAATTCAAGAACAGATGAGAAACAAAGTAACTGACATGAATCGGTCTGGAAAGACCCCAGAACAACATCTAAAGAACTGCAGGCCTCACTCGCCTCAGTTAGGGTGGTCAAGTGGTCATGATTCAACAATAAGAAAGAGACTGGGCACAAATGGCACCCATGGGAGACTTCCAAGGCGAAAGCCACTGCTGACCAAAAAGAACACAAAGGCTCGTCTCACATTTGTCAAGAAACATCTTGATGATCCCCGAGACTTTTGGGCAAATATTCTTTGGACTGACGAGACAAAAGTTGAACTTTTTGGAAGGTGTGCGTCCCGTTATATCTGGCGTAAAACTGACAGCATTTCATAAAAACAACATCATACCAACAGTCACACATGGTGGTGGTAGTGTGATGGTCTGGGGCTGCTTTGCAGCTTCAGGACCTGGACGACTTGCCATAATTTATGGAACCATAAATTCTGCTCTCTACCAGAACCTCCTGAAAGAGAATGTCGAGCCATCAGTTCGTGACCTCAAACTCAAGCGCACTTTGGTTATGCAGCAGGACAATGATCCGAAACACACCAGCAAGTCCACCTCTGAATGCAAAAAAAAAAAGGTTTTGGAGTGGCCTAGTCAAAGTCTGGACTTAAATCTGATTGAGATGCTGTGGCGTGACCTTCAACGAGCCGTTTCTGATCGAAAACCATCCAATGTGGCTGAATTAAAACAATTCTGCAAAGAAGAGTTGGCCAAAATTCTTCCACAGCGATGTGAAAGACTCATTGCCAGTTATCGCAAACGCTGGATTGCAGTTGTTGCCGCCAAGGGTGACAAAACCAGTTATTAGGTTTAGGGGGCAATTACTTTTTCACATAGGGCCAAGTCGGTTTGGATAGCTTTTCTCCCTTAATAAATTAAATCATCATTTAAAAACTGCATTTTGTCTTTACTCGGGTTATCTTTGTTTAATATTAAAATTTGTTTGATGATCTGAAACATTTAAGTGTGACAAATATGCAAAAAAATAAGAAACCAGGAAGGGAGCAAATACTTTTCACAGCACTGTACCTGTGCTCAGAAAATGGTGCGCTGTGCTCAAATCACCCCCATATTCTAGTTTTTTTGTAGCCAGTGTAAGTCATGGTGGGGTTTGCTTTAATAGTACAAGACGATCATTTTTCTTTTGCTTTTATGAAATAATTTTCATTATTTGTCACTGCCGTTTCACAGGGAAGCCATTCGATACAGCATGCCCGGTAAATCATGCAACATCCAATATCATCTCCGCTATTGTGTACGGCAGCAGGTTTGAATACAATGACCCCCGATTCAAAAACATGGTGAGAAGAGCCAACGAAAACGTACGCATTGTGGGCTCTGCATCAATCCAGGTGACCTTCGTATTTGCTTTTTAATTTACTGCAGTTTTAAGGGGATTGCACACAAGCAGGGGTAGCTGACGAAACTGTGAAAGGTTGTGCAGAATGGTAAACAGCATCAGCATTTTATAGCAGTAGCTTCATATATATACGTGTATATATATATATATATATATATATATATATATATATATATATATATATACATAGAAAGTGAAGCTTCATGTCAACAACACCTCATGTCGTTCTTTAAAAAAAGAGACTCTACGACACTAACAACATGAAAACAAAGTGAAGTGCTACCAGAGCAATATAATGTCAACTTACCTCCATGCCGCTCATCACAGTAACCTCTACAGTGGAAGTAGATGCCGGGATCCAAGTCAAACCCACCAATAGAAACTCCTGGCTCATTCAGCAGCGTATGCCCCGCCCACTACGTCCAAACTCATCTCGTAGCTTTACGTTTTGGTTTTGAAGCCTTAGCTTTTGGTTTTGAAACCGTAGCTTTTCGTTTTGAAAGCAAAGGTTTTGTTTGCGTAATAAAGACACAAATCTACCTTCATACCGTACACCGATGCTGTCATCCATGAGACACAGAGACTGGCCAGCATCATCCCCATGGCCATTCCTCACAAAACCAGCCGAGACGTCACCTTCCAAGGCTTCTTCATCAAAGAGGTCGGTTGCCTACATAATAATTATTATTATTTATATAGAACCTTTAAAATTAAAGTTGACAAAGTGATTTGATACACAGCAATATAACAGAAAGTCCAACAAAAGCAAGACAAACTAAGCTAAAACACTGATAAAACAGTACAATAGATGAAACAACAAAAACAATCAACAGATTGCAAACAAACAATAATAATAAATCAACTTCTGAAAAGGTGAAAAAGTGCTTTCATTCTGAGGCTTCATACACATCTCTCTCTTCTTTTGCCAACAGGGGACTACTGTGTTTCCTCTTCTTACTTCTGTCCTTCATGATGAGAGTGAATGGGAGAGCCCAAACTCTTTTAACCCTTCCCACTTCCTGGACAAGGAGGGTCAATTTATCAGGAGGGATGCCTTCATGCCCTTTTCTGCAGGTACAAAAACGTTGTCAGGGTTTTGTATTTTAGGGATTACAGAGAATTTCCACACATTGTGATCCAGTTTAACTCTTTGCAAATCTCTTTGTTCCTGCAGGTCGCAGGGTGTGTCTGGGAGAAAGTCTGGCAAAGATGGAGCTCTTCCTCTTCTTCACCACCCTCCTCCAGCACTTTCGTTTCACTCCTCCACCTGGAGTACCAGAGGAAGAACTGGATCTGACACTCCAGCTGTGGGCTTCACCCTCAACCCGACACCTCATGAGCTGTGTGCTGTCAGTCGCCAATGAGGAAGAGAGCTGTAGCATGGCATTATACTGTAACTGTACATGACCATGACATGAATATTGTTTAATTCACCCTCACAGGCAGCAGAACATACTGAGCAGCCAGAAAAGTACATCTATTTGTGTAAATATACAACAGTGGCATATTAGGGCTAATGAGCTGTCTCACTCTAAATAAGAGCATATATACGTCCACATTCCTACAGATTGTTGAAACCGTATACAAATTACAAAAAAAACACACTTAGGCTAGACACAGCTTCATTAGCCTACATATTCCTGCTTCCAGGTCACTGTTGATTATTTTGACAAAAGAATGTACTTGGTGTTGTACAATTTGTCAAGGGTTTACTTTCTTATACTGCATACAATTGCAGAAATCACATATGTATTAGCCCACTAGAAATCAATCAAGGCTTGCCTCTTCCTACAGCCGATACCCCATGTAGCCTGCATCTAAAAATTACAATAATGTACAATTATATACCAATATTTCTTTTATTTTGGTTCTTGTGTTATTTTTCTGTTCTAGAGAAATACTTGATTAAAAATACTGGACCTACTGTTTTCTTTAATGTTTTTGGATGGAAAACAAAAGGAGTAATAATTCTTAGGACTTGATAAAGGAAAAAATCCATTAAAACTGCTTTTAAAGTATTTGGTCAGCTGATTGTCAACCCTAAAGCTTCTTTTTGCTAACTTGTATTTAGCACATAGTTCCTTACATATTGGGAAACACTGTTGTGGATTTTTCAATCAGCTTTCTAACACATGGAATAACACAGCAACCAAATAGGTTAACGACAGCTAAACAAAAAACCACCGTAACACCAATTTAAGTGAGAAATGCATCCCATCAGCCGAATACATTTTCAAATTAATTTCATGTCCACATGCTTGTCACATGTGCTGACCAGCATTGTCTTTGAGTTCTGTAGCCATGGTTTGGAGTTTAGAGATGCTTTGGTGAAGGAGCTGTCTAGAGCTGTGTTGTTTGGAATGAAAGTACAACAAGAGTCTGACTTGAAGAATCGCTAATGATTAAAATAGATATAAATGTATCCAATTTACATTCTTGTTGATCGTTACCATGTGGAAAAAAGACTCAAACCCAGCTGCTATATTATTTCGGGCTTTAAATTCAGCCCTTTATTGTGACACAATCTCGAACCTCGTTGTCCAGGAGGAATCAGCTATTCTCTGTCGTTCAACTGGAGTCCAAATCACTTGTCCAATGCCATCCTTGTCGCCATTTGTGGTGGAAATGAATGTTATTAATTTTCTTGAGAGAAATAAATGCAACAAGAAAGCTCTCAAATGTCTTTAGGTATTTTATTGAACTGACACTTAGAATAATTCAGCTGAATGGTCAGAGCTCTTTTCCCACGGATGGTTCGGAGGTCTAACAACAAGTCAACGTTTTAAAGAGTGGGAGAGCAGACAGGCAGGCGTACTCCCTTTTCGGATGGAGCTAAGATGTCAAGGCCTTGGTAGGTGCTGCTGTTCCTGCAGTCATGAGAAAGGGTTAATTTGTCAGCTCTCACAGTCATCAGGTTGAGACAACAGCAAGTCACACATAAGATACATTTGTTTGGTTGCGAGTTCTGCTTGGGCAGCGTCTGCATGTACACAATGTTCAGAGTCAAGCGATACAAGTTACACCTCAAAAGAACAACGTGATAAATTGCCAGCTTTCTGACACATGGAATGTGAAACAGTAACAAATCTGTGCGCCTTATCAATTCTCAAAACAATGTGTTAAAGTTCTTATGTCCATTGTTCATGGGGTTTAATTCCCCAGGTGGCGTTGTTCGTTCCCTCTTATTTTTCCCCTAAGGCTCCCGCCACACTTGCCCGGCGTGACGTTAGCGAATGTCTGGTTGAGAGGGACAGTATGAAGTTAGCAGTAAAGCTGTAGAATTGTATCTAACCAGAGTGAGTTCTGGCCATGATTATAATACAGAGTTACAAGAAATAACAGTTAAACAAAAGGTGTGGGTTGGGTTAAGCTTCTCAGGAAGGACAAGGGACCTTGAAACTATCAGCACCCAAGATGTGTATTTATCAGTTCAGGGGGTGAACCCAACTCTCTGTAGTAGTGGATTTGCATGGGCTCAATACAGGTCTGTTTTACAGAGCAAAAGGAGTTTAGATGATTAGTAACCCTAGACCTTTTGCAATGGTATTCCAGGCCATACAAGTTTGAGCTTGTGTTTTAACCCTTCCCACTTCCTGGACAAGGAGGGTCAATTTATCAGGAGGGATGCCTTCATGCCCTTTTCTGCAGGTACAAAAACGTTGTCAGGGTTTTGTATTTTAGGGATTACAGAGAATTTCCACACATTGTGATCCAGTTTAACTCTTTGCAAATCTCTTTGTTCCTGCAGGTCGCAGGGTGTGTCTGGGAGAAAGTCTGGCAAAGATGGAGCTCTTCCTCTTCTTCACCACCCTCCTCCAGCACTTTCGTTTCACTCCTCCACCTGGAGTACCAGAGGAAGAACTGGATCTGACACTCCAGCTGTGGGCTTCACCCTCAACCCGACACCTCATGAGCTGTGTGCTGTCAGTCGCCAATGAGGAAGAGAGCTGTAGCATGGCATTATACTGTAACTGTACATGACCATGACATGAATATTGTTTAATTCACCCTCACAGGCAGCAGAACATACTGAGCAGCCAGAAAAGTACATCTATTTGTGTAAATATACAACAGTGGCATATTAGGGCTAATGAGCTGTCTCACTCTAAATAAGAGCATATATACGTCCACATTCCTACAGATTGTTGAAACCGTATACAAATTACAAAAAAAACACACTTAGGCTAGACACAGCTTCATTAGCCTACATATTCCTGCTTCCAGGTCACTGTTGATTATTTTGACAAAAGAATGTACTTGGTGTTGTACAATTTGTCAAGGGTTTACTTTCTTATACTGCATACAATTGCAGAAATCACATATGTATTAGCCCACTAGAAATCAATCAAGGCTTGCCTCTTCCTACAGCCGATACCCCATGTAGCCTGCATCTAAAAATTACAATAATGTACAATTATATACCAATATTTCTTTTATTTTGGTTCTTGTGTTATTTTTCTGTTCTAGAGAAATACTTGATTAAAAATACTGGACCTACTGTTTTCTTTAATGTTTTTGGATGGAAAACAAAAGGAGTAATAATTCTTAGGACTTGATAAAGGAAAAAATCCATTAAAACTGCTTTTAAAGTATTTGGTCAGCTGATTGTCAACCCTAAAGCTTCTTTTTGCTAACTTGTATTTAGCACATAGTTCCTTACATATTGGGAAACACTGTTATGGATTTTTCAATCAGCTTTCTAACACATGGAATAACACAGCAACCAAATAGGTTAACGACAGCTAAACAAAAAACCACCGTAACACCAATTTAAGTGAGAAATGCATCCCATCAGCCGAATACATTTTCAAATTAATTTCATGTCCACATGCTTGTCACATGTGCTGACCAGCATTGTCTTTGAGTTCTGTAGCCATGGTTTGGAGTTTAGAGATGCTTTGGTGAAGGAGCTGTCTAGAGCTGTGTTGTTTGGAATGAAAGTACAACAAGAGTCTGACTTGAAGAATCGCTAATGATTAAAATAGATATAAATGTATCCAATTTACATTCTTGTTGATCGTTACCATGTGGAAAAAAGACTCAAACCCAGCTGCTATATTATTTCGGGCTTTAAATTCAGCCCTTTATTGTGACACAATCTCGAACCTCGTTGTCCAGGAGGAATCAGCTATTCTCTGTCGTTCAACTGGAGTCCAAATCACTTGTCCAATGCCATCCTTGTCGCCATTTGTGGTGGAAATGAATGTTATTAATTTTCTTGAGAGAAATAAATGCAACAAGAAAGCTCTCAAATGTCTTTAGGTATTTTATTGAACTGACACTTAGAATAATTCAGCTGAATGGTCAGAGCTCTTTTCCCACGGATGGTTCGGAGGTCTAACAACAAGTCAACGTTTTAAAGAGTGGGAGAGCAGACAGGCAGGCGTACTCCCTTTTCGGATGGAGCTAAGATGTCAAGGCCTTGGTAGGTGCTGCTGTTCCTGCAGTCATGAGAAAGGGTTAATTTGTCAGCTCTCACAGTCATCAGGTTGAGACAACAGCAAGTCACACATAAGATACATTTGTTTGGTTGCGAGTTCTGCTTGGGCAGCGTCTGCATGTACACAATGTTCAGAGTCAAGCGATACAAGTTACACCTCAAAAGAACAACGTGATAAATTGCCAGCTTTCTGACACATGGAATGTGAAACAGTAACAAATCTGTGCGCCTTATCAATTCTCAAAACAATGTGTTAAAGTTCTTATGTCCATTGTTCATGGGGTTTAATTCCCCAGGTGGCGTTGTTCGTTCCCTCTTATTTTTCCCCTAAGGCTCCCGCCACACTTGCCCGGCGTGACGTTAGCGAATGTCTGGTTGAGAGGAACAGTATGAAGTTAGCAGTAAAGCTGTAGAATTGTATCTAACCAGAGTGAGTTCTGGCCATGATTATAATACAGAGTTACAAGAAATAACAGTTAAACAAAAGGTGTGGGTTGGGTTAAGCTTCTCAGGAAGGACAAGGGACCTTGAAACTATCAGCACCCAAGATGTGTATTTATCAGTTCAGGGGGTGAACCCAACTCTCTGTAGTAGTGGATTTGCATGGGCTCAATACAGGTCTGTTTTACAGAGCAAAAGGAGTTTAGATGATTAGTAACCCTAGACCTTTTGCAATGGTATTCCAGGCCATACAAGTTTGAGCTTGTGTTTTAACCCTTCCCACTTCCTGGACAAGGAGGGTCAATTTATCAGGAGGGATGCCTTCATGCCCTTTTCTGCAGGTACAAAAACGTTGTCAGGGTTTTGTATTTTAGGGATTACAGAGAATTTCCACACATTGTGATCCAGTTTAACTCTTTGCAAATCTCTTTGTTCCTGCAGGTCGCAGGGTGTGTCTGGGAGAAAGTCTGGCAAAGATGGAGCTCTTCCTCTTCTTCACCACCCTCCTCCAGCACTTTCGTTTCACTCCTCCACCTGGAGTACCAGAGGAAGAACTGGATCTGACACTCCAGCTGTGGGCTTCACCCTCAACCCGACACCTCATGAGCTGTGTGCTGTCAGTCGCCAATGAGGAAGAGAGCTGTAGCATGGCATTATACTGTAACTGTACATGACCATGACATGAATATTGTTTAATTCACCCTCACAGGCAGCAGAACATACTGAGCAGCCAGAAAAGTACATCTATTTGTGTAAATATACAACAGTGGCATATTAGGGCTAATGAGCTGTCTCACTCTAAATAAGAGCATATATACGTCCACATTCCTACAGATTGTTGAAACCGTATACAAATTACAAAAAAAACACACTTAGGCTAGACACAGCTTCATTAGCCTACATATTCCTGCTTCCAGGTCACTGTTGATTATTTTGACAAAAGAATGTACTTGGTGTTGTACAATTTGTCAAGGGTTTACTTTCTTATACTGCATACAATTGCAGAAATCACATATGTATTAGCCCACTAGAAATCAATCAAGGCTTGCCTCTTCCTACAGCCGATACCCCATGTAGCCTGCATCTAAAAATTACAATAATGTACAATTATATACCAATATTTCTTTTATTTTGGTTCTTGTGTTATTTTTCTGTTCTAGAGAAATACTTGATTAAAAATACTGGACCTACTGTTTTCTTTAATGTTTTTGGATGGAAAACAAAAGGAGTAATAATTCTTAGGACTTGATAAAGGAAAAAATCCATTAAAACTGCTTTTAAAGTATTTGGTCAGCTGATTGTCAACCCTAAAGCTTCTTTTTGCTAACTTGTATTTAGCACATAGTTCCTTACATATTGGGAAACACTGTTATGGATTTTTCAATCAGCTTTCTAACACATGGAATAACACAGCAACCAAATAGGTTAACGACAGCTAAACAAAAAACCACCGTAACACCAATTTAAGTGAGAAATGCATCCCATCAGCCGAATACATTTTCAAATTAATTTCATGTCCACATGCTTGTCACATGTGCTGACCAGCATTGTCTTTGAGTTCTGTAGCCATGGTTTGGAGTTTAGAGATGCTTTGGTGAAGGAGCTGTCTAGAGCTGTGTTGTTTGGAATGAAAGTACAACAAGAGTCTGACTTGAAGAATCGCTAATGATTAAAATAGATATAAATGTATCCAATTTACATTCTTGTTGATCGTTACCATGTGGAAAAAAGACTCAAACCCAGCTGCTATATTATTTCGGGCTTTAAATTCAGCCCTTTATTGTGACACAATCTCGAACCTCGTTGTCCAGGAGGAATCAGCTATTCTCTGTCGTTCAACTGGAGTCCAAATCACTTGTCCAATGCCATCCTTGTCGCCATTTGTGGTGGAAATGAATGTTATTAATTTTCTTGTAAGTACTTTGTGTCAGTGCATTCCTTATTTGTACACAGACTGCCTCAGGATACATGCGTCTCACAGTGTCAGGTCAAATTGGGTCAGGGCTTCACGCAACTCATACTCACACAACATAAAACACAGAAAGAAATTGTCTCTGACTTTGTTGAAAGTGTGGCTTACTGTGTCACGGGGTGTGGTGGAGTTCTCAAAAGCAGACATGACCAGAAGCAGAGTGGAATGGGTTAATGAACCAAGAACACAACAGGAAATTTACAGGAACACAGCAGGGAATCCAAAAACAAGACGAGAGACGAAATCTGGCAGGACAAGGCAGGGAGAGCAGGACGAGCCAAACGGGCAGGTTGACATGACAATGATCTGGCAGGCAGTGAGTGAGTGAGAGTGTGTAAAATGGAGATGTTTCGAGAAGGAGCAGATCCAATTCACAGCCAATCCTTGAACGAAACGTGTTGCTGGCATATGGAAATAGGTGGACTTTAAGGCAGTACGAAGCCTGAGGCTTTTCCGCAAATCGGGGGCTCTGTTGTTGACCATGTCAGACGCCGTTGTATCTGGATTACGACTAACTGGAATACGCCAGCCTGTTGGGTGGAATGCAATAGACCTCTATCTCATATGATATATTTTCTGTACTTCATAGTGTGATTCAGTTTGTAATTGTATTTGCTTTTGTTAGAGATTAAATACCTTTTGATTTTAACTTGAACCAGCTATTCGGTTTTATTTTGTTGACGGACCAGGAGCGAGGAAGGGGGGCTCCCTCGTTATTGAGAAAGTCTGAACACGACACTAACAGCTACACTGAATGATTGTGAGAGATAGAGTGACAGAAGAGAAGTAGCAGAGCTGTGGCTTACTGGCTGCCATGGAAAGCCTTTTTCTACAGTTCCCCAGTACAACCATTCTACTGGGCACTATTGGGATCCTACTCGTCTTGTATGTATTTTTCCCCAACGTTGACCATCAGAGAAAGGAGCCTCCAGGACCCAGACCACTGCCTGTGTTTGGCAATTTGCTGCAGCTGAATCTTAAGTCAGTCCACAGCACGCTGTTTGAGGTAAGTAAGTGATGCTAAATTGGCTGTATACTGTATTGTTCAAAAGTGTGGAATAATTTGTTATTTTGGTATTTTAACATAGATAAAAACAATATAATTCAGACAGAAATAGTATTATTTACATTTAGAATAGTTTTGCCTCCCGGTGTATATACATGATTTAAAATTGTATTTAGTCTTTTGCCCCTCTAGAATAGTGTCACAGTATCCCCCCTGTGATTTTTTTTAATTTGTTTTATTTGTTTTCCAGTCCAAAAACATGACCCAAGATCATATTTGAACCACAGTTGTGCAATCACCCAATAAACATTTTGGAAAGACGTTTTTCTTACGACCCTCTGCCGTCTACTTAGTGGTTAGATTGAACAGGATTTGTAAGGCCATTGGATGTTCAGCTGATATTCCCTGATCAAATTCCAATAGTGCTACATTTCCACGAACCTATTTCTGATTTTTAAGAATACCTTTGATAAAGTAACACACCTGTAAATTCCAGCTTGTTATAGGCATTATTGTTCACCAGACAGTGAAACAGGAACTTGTTCTTATTTATATATGATTTAAAGTCTGTCTTTGTTGCTAAGCTTCAAGTTATGTTCCCAATAACTGTTGATTTCATTTTTGTTTCATAGCTTTCCAAGAAGTATGGATCAGTGTTCACCGTGTATTTTGGACCCCAGAAAGTGTTAATTCTGGCAGGATACAAGACCGTGAAGCAGGCACTGGTCAACTATGCTGTGGAGTTTGGAGAGAGACAAGTCCCTCCATTAGGCAATGACTTAAGTGGTTTACATAGTAAGTATAAAGCAGTAGATTTTAGTGATAACAACTACAGTATAAGTTCATCTAGCTGATGCATACATTTGATCCAATGACAATGTTAACATCACACAGCTCACAGTCTACAGCCATAATAGCTGCTGCGTGTGGCACAGTTGTGCTTTGAGCTAGAAGCTTCTTCCATGGATGCCGCTGTTTCAATTGCTCCGCAATGCAAATGTTTAGTTTACAATACAAAATGAGTTCATACTGTTAAAGGGCATAGTTGTTGTGATTAGCCTTGGTAATGTGTGTACAAAAACAACAAAATGTGATTGCATTAGCCAGCCTTGGTCACTGGTTCAGATTATGATTGACCCCAAGGAAGAAACTCCTAATTCTTTTTGGCCTTCAGGCAGCGGCAGCAGGGAGAAGATTCTCTAGTTGGGGTGATTGAGGTTGTATGAGTTGACATCTGATGGTCTTCAGGCCAGGTAGTCCCTCTTGGTGCTATTCCTGAACCAGGCAGTGGTTCTGCCTGTCAGGATATTCTTTATGATGTAGGAAGCAGCACCTTGAGGATTAGCCTGAAGTCCATCAAGCATGTGATGTGGTTGAGACACTGACAGGCTTTTTGCATAGATAGAAGTTGATGAAGTCTTTGACAAGCCTCTGAAAGCAATTCATCATCACAGAAGTCAGGCATTTTGGTAAATTCATCCTCCTGGAACGATGAATGTAGCAAATTTCATGGCAATTCATCCAATAGTTGTAGAGATATCTCTGTCTGTACAAAAGTAATAGACCAATCGACTTATATTTCCATCGCTACAGCCATGGCGCTGGCAAGTGCTGTGTGCATAAAACAAGAACAGACTGGACAGGGTTGTTAAACTGGGTGATAAAATAACAGGGAAGCCAGTGTGCAGTAATACATGCTTGATAGACCAGTGCACCATGAATTTTGCTCACAATATCACAGCAGATCCAATGTACGCTCCAAGGCCTGAATGTGCACTTTTGTCTTTAGGGAGCAGGTATGTGATGCCCAGAATAAAAGATGACTTGCATGCTTTATCCCACGCAGCATTGAACTGCTTAACAAGTTTTGATCACATGGTCTGAACTTTTTTTCAACTGGCATCTGATGTCCTTAACTGATTTACCAAATAATGCCTTTTATGATGTTTTTCATATTTATTTTATTATGTGCCGTCATTTATGACTGTTAATGTTTTTTGATATTCTCGTATGCTCTTTGTGCATAGTGAAGTCCCCTGAGATAAATCATTCATCATTGAACTTCTTGCTGACATTTTTCGGAAATTATTGTAATCTGATTTCAAACACTCCAAATAACATTTGACAAACATGTGTACTTGATTTCACTTCAGGTACAGGAATCATATTTGCCAATGGAGAATCATGGAAAGAAATGAGGCGTTTTGCTCTGAGCAACCTGAGAGACTTTGGGATGGGCAAAAAAACAGCAGAGGAGAAAATCATTGAGGAGATTCAGAATTTGATCAATGTTTTCGAAAGACATGAAGGTAACTCTTCTCCTGTATTGTATATTGTCTTCATAAGGATTCTACATTGTTTGTTTTGCTCATTCATTTTTGTTTGTTTTAGGTAAACCCTTCAGTGCTACCCAGTCAATAAACTATGCAGTTTCCAACATCATCTGTTCAATTGTCTATGGCAGCAGATTTGATTACAGTGATACAGAGTTTAAACGTATGGTAGACCGAGCCAATGACAACTTTCGACTTTCAGGCTCTCCTTCAATACAGGTACCACTTTGTCTTTCATTAAATAAACTATAAGATACCTTTAGTGGGTTATAGTGAGAATTACAGACTCATGGGGCCATGGGCATGATTACTGACCTTTTATTGTGCCTTCTTGATATATTAATAACATGTTGAATGTGTTGTTCTCTCTTCAAATACAACAGCTGTACAACCTCTACCCCTGGATATTTCAATGGGTGAGCAACAGGATGCGTCTCAGGAAGAATGTTGCTGAAAACAGAAAACAAATAAAGCAGCTGATCGGACGTTTACAAGAAACGTTGAATTCTCAGATGTGCAGAGGATTTGTGGACTCGTTTCTGGAACACAAACAGAAACTAGAGGTATTAAAAGTGTGATATCATAATACAAGGTTTAAATCGTTTTTTAATGACTTAATTGATAATTCATAAAACATCACCACCATTCCATTTCTATGAAAACGGCCAATAGCTGGAGGATGAAAAATGTCAAGAACGCCTTTTTAAAATTAAGTTTTAACACATTACATTTTACACCTGTTAATAAGGATTTAGGGAATACTGAGTCATTCTACAACATGGAGAACCTTGTGGCAACTGTTAGCAACCTCTTTGCGGCTGGTACTGATACGACAGCAACTACGCTGAGATGGGGTCTGTTGCTCATGGCCAAATATCCTCAAATACAAGGTAAGTAATATGCTTAGACCGGTTGCAAGCAGATGCAGTCCCCAACTGTTGTACTTTACATAGTAGTTGAAATATGTTTTTAAAGATTATTTTTGTAGGCTTTTTTACTGTCATTTTATGCAGTCAAAGATTGACAGGAAAGAGGGAGAGAATGTGTTTGGTGCATGCAGCAAAGGTCCGTAGGTTGGATTTAAACACTTTCGGATTTCCAATGAGTCCACTTTTTCGGGGCCATAGGGAGCCTATGACTAGTAAATACAATTTTCATGTTTGTTCTAATGAAATCTTGATACCTTGTAGTAAATTATCTGCCCAACAGGGGGCGGTGTTAAATCTTTTAAATATACCACAATTTCTGCACCATGTGTGCAGTTGTCATTTTGCTCATTACATCCTGACAGTAATCAATGAATCAAATGCTGTGATAAAAAAAATCTGGTATCTGACTGTTGCTGGACTGTAATAAGACCGACCAATTAATTCTACTTGCTTAAATTCCTGCCTGTCTGCGCGTATTCTGCTCGTGCATTCATTGCTCGTCACTGGAGTCTTTCACAAGCTGCTAGCTTGACAGCTGTGAGTAATGATAGCCATGTTTGTTGTTTACGTTCATTATAATGTTTGGCCAATGGTATGAAGGCAGATCAATGTCAAAATCCACAAGCACAAATGACATCCATGCACGTGTGTAGAGGTCACGCGTGTGCAACTCAAACAGCTGCGCACGCTAATTACTTTTGCGAGTACTTTCACATCACTCCATGCAGAACATCTCTGCTGTGTGAGCAAAATTGAAGCCTGTGAGGAGAAAACCATGCTTTGAGGGCGAGGAGCGTCCCCTGGTGCATGTCTTCTGTCACTGCTCTTTGGCTTTGGAGGAAGGCCTGAAGGGACGGGCTGTCAGTGTTGTCAACTTGGCTACTGTCTTGCTAGATTCAGCAACTTTTGAGCTAGTACTGCTAGCTACTTTCATTGGAAAAGACTATTACTGGTACTCTTGCCAGTTTCGCAAGATTACCAACCCTGCCTTTAACATATCCTGACTGTTGTAACTTAGGAGAAATACTTTTTACTTCCAAACAGTGACTTTAAACTACAATTAACTTAAGATTCAATGACTGCTTCAATTCGTTTTGTTCATGGTATCATCCCCATTTAAATTTACACCTGGAAAAAGAACTCCATTGAAACGGTATTACTTTAGATATAAATGAGAAATTACTTGATTTCCTTAGTTTTGACCGATTACTACAAGTGCAATGTTCAACCAGCTGGTTATAAAATTACACTAATGGCATTGAGAAGGATTTTTTTCTAGCTTGTGTGAAATTCTGTGATATAGCAATTGCAATGTATTGTGGAGTGTGTTCACTCAAATGATTTGTTTCTGTGAGGGTTTGGTAAAAAGCATTCATGTTAGTCTTTCTAGAATTGGTGAAAAAAACTTTACTGCTGCTTTGTTTTTTAGCCACAGTATTTTATTTTCTAATTTCCAGACCAGGTCCAGGCAGAGCTGAGCAGGGTGGTTGGGAGCCGTCGGGTCAAGACGGAGGACAGGATGAACCTGCCCTTCACTGATGCTGTCATCCATGAGACACAGAGATTTGCTAATATCCTTCCCACCTCTATTCCTCACATCACCAGCGCAGATGTGACTTTTCAGGGCTATTTTATTAGAAAGGTAAGAATCTGACTGATGAAAACAAGTCTTCCACTTCACGCAGAATAATGAAACATGATGAGACTGCATGCTTGATTTTAGAAAGCTGTTTAACAGATAGTAGATAGTTTTTCTTTAAAACATTGTAAGCATTAATAAATGTCTCTTTCAAGGGGACCCCTGTGTTTCCTCTTTTGACATCTGTTCTGTGGGATGAAAGTGAGTGGGAGAGCCCATGCACCTTTAATCCTGCCCATTTCTTGGACAAGGATGGGAAGTTTGTCAAGAGAGATGCCTTCATTCCCTTCTCTGCAGGTTAGAGAGCTCAGCTAACACTTCTTTTCAATACCAATCGAAGTTTTCAGATTATCTGAAGCTTGTTCTCTCACAGGACGGAGGGCGTGTCCGGGAGAAAGCCTGGCTAGGATGGAGCTCTTCCTCTTCTTCACCTTCCTCCTCCAGCACTTTCGTTTCACTCCTCCACCTGGAGTCCCAGAGGAAGAACTGGATCTGACTCCGGCTGTGGGCTTCACCCTCACCCCGACACCTCATGAGCTGTGTGCTGTCAGTCGTGAGGGATTTCAAAATTAGTACTCAAGTATTGTCAAACACTTTTGCACAGTAGAAAGCTTTTGAGATTGTAATGCCACTGAAAAAGAAACACTGCTATCTACTTTGAAACCATCTTATTCAACACATTTGATCTTTAACTTAAGTGCTGAAGCAAGGTTGGTGTCTCAGTAAGAAAATGGGATAACATTTACAGCTGCACCAATCAAACTGCTAGAAAAGCTACATCATATTTTTGATTAATTAACCAAAACATCAAAGTGTTGAAACACTGTCACCATAGGGCAGAGATTGTTATTGATTTATCATATATTTTATGTTATCATTATAGCAGCCATCTTTGGACATTATTTGTCAGCTGTAAGACTTCACAGCAACACCTTGCACTACATTTCATTTCCAATTGTGAATCACTATAAAGTAATGGTAAAGTTGTATTGTGTATATTATATATACATATATTGTCATATATGCCTTAGATAAAACTTGTAATACTTGTCTACTTACCTCTTGAACAGAGAACGGTCCCACATTATGTGCTTAGAATGATTTCATTTGGCACATAATATTACAACACATTCTCACTCCCAACTCATCAAATAATTACGCTTGGTCAGTGGCTCGAAGCTTCTAACTGACTCTAGGTTTCCCTCTACCGTCAGTTTTGGACACGCAGAGATGCCTCTCAGTTTCCAATTGTTAGATTTAGTGTCTTTTCAAAAAAACTTCTGTCTTCACAGAGAGTTAGGTTTGGGCAACAAAACCACTTAAATAGGTAAGCATGTGGTTGACGTTAACTTGACTGCCTTAACGATCCACGTTAATACCGAGTGACTAACGACTTATGTTACTAGCGACTCACGTGACTAACGACTGCTGTGACACAATTTACTGTTTGTTTCGCACGGGACACAATCAGTCCTGTGTTTTAATGTGTAAATAATATAGAAAACTACTTTACAAACTGCTGTTCAACAGTTTGGAATTACCCATTATTTTGAGGTTTGTCTTCTATAATGGCTATTTCACCATAGATAAAAACAGTATAATTCTTTTCTATACGGCTGTTTTCTGTCCTGGCCCCACAGTGGTGGAATGAACTTCCCACTGACGTCAGGACAGCGGAGTCGCTGCCCATCTTTCGGCGCAGGCTGAAAACCCACCTCTTCAGCAAGTGCTACCCTGAGCCTTCCACTTAGCACTTATTGTTTTCATACTAGCTTGTTGCACTTATTGTATTCGTATTACTTATAGCACTAACTGTTTTTCTTGTTTCTGCCCTGTACTTTGGCTCTGAGTTATGCTCTGCTTCATGCTCTTAGATGCTTGTTTGGAGAAGGAAATGTACTTATGACCTCTGGTGACTAGTAGTTCTTTTGATTACCAATGTTGAATGCACTTATTGTAAGTCGCTTTGGATAAAAGCGTCTGCTAAATGACTGTAATGTAATGTAATGTAATGTTGATTGTCTAATGACTTTTTTTTTTTACAATGAGATGCTTCATTCACCTACATATTCCTGCTTCCAGGTCACTGTTGATTATTTTCACAAGTGATTGTACTTGGTTTTGTTGTAATTTGTTTACTTTCTTATATTGCAGGACGGTGTTGAAAATCACCTCATGTATTAGCACACTATGAATAAATGTAGACCTTCCTCGTCATATAGCTGATAATTAATTTAGCTTGCATCTAAAATTACAATAATCTACACCTATATATCATTTTTTTTAAATAATAATTTTTTAATAAAAATTACTGGACACATTTTGTGATGAAAAAAACAAAGAAGTATTTCTATCGATTAAATAAATGGAAAGAATATATTAAAACTGCTTTTAAACTTTCATTTGGTCTGTCAATATTTCTTCTGGCTAACTTGTTTACCCATGGTGCCATGGTGGTACAGAAAAGAAATGTGACTTTACCTCTCTATAGCTATCCTTACTTCATGCTACATAAATTAGTAAACTGTATAGTTATCCTCAATAAGCACTTCTCACTAGTTTTTATGACGTCAAGCTTTGCCTCACCTGTACCACGTCCATGCCTCTTTCAGACACCCACGAGTCGTGCTTCTTCTGCCTTTCGTTTTACTTCTCCACCTGGAGTTAGAGAGCCGAACTGGATCTGACACCAGCTATGTGCTTCACCCTCACCCCTTCCCCTCATGAACTGTGTGCTGTCAGTCACCAATGAGGATGGGAGCAGGAGCTATTTAAAGGGAGGGAGACAGGACAAAAGGAAAACAAAAATCATATCAATAGCTATTACTGTTTTGGTCCACCACCCGGACTCATAGGAGGAGGCTTGCCAGCTGTGGGTAAATATAGTACATAGTAAGTGTTATTCTGTTAACAAACCTTTGGATCTGATCTGCTGCTACCTGATGAACCATCCCGACCCCTTAGTCATCTGGGACCGGTCTACTTTCTGTTCCCAGAGTCAGAACTAAACATGAAGAAGCAGCGTTCAGTTTTTCTGCTCCACATATCTTTTGCCTTATGTTTTGATGCTTTTAATGGTTTTATGTGAAGCACTTTAAATTATCTTGTTGTTGAAATGTGCTATACAAATAAACTTGCTTTGCCTTGCCTTTCTACTAAGGCAGTACAACTTTAAAGTTACTGTGACAAACTTTAAATTGGTTATGAAACTGTCTCTATTTAATCCTGATGCCTCTATATGACCTATAAGGAAAAGAGATCATTAAAGGGAAGATTGGCTGTTTCTATATAGTTATACTTAATGCTTGTCAGCAGTGCCACCAGGTAGGATTCCATGCCAATCAGGTGAAATCATGCAGGTTCACCAGAAACTCCTTCAAGTCAGACTCCAGCGCCCTGCAGTCGGAAGCTCCGGCGAAAGGATAGCTCTGTTCCCAGCAGCAGCATCTCCTCCATCTGCCAGGAGCAGAGCTTTGCTCGCTGATCCTCCAGTCCCAACTTTTGTTCACAGGGGCCGCCAAAGTCAACACATGATCAAATTTCCTTGTAGTAGCTTTAAATATTACCATAATATTCTGGCTTTTTTTAAGTTGTAAGGATCACAATGGCGTCTGTTTAGTTGTTTCATAGCTTTCCAAGAAATATGCCGGCGTCACCTCCAACCTGTGCCGGTTCCCCAGCCCATCCCAGCAGTGCACGGGGAGATCACAGGGACAGACACACACTCTGACGGAGCCACCATGTTAGAGACTGTTCCTGTCAGTCAGAGTGTGGCTACACCCACAACCCCTCTACCCGGTCAGACTGACCAGATCTGGATAGGTGTGCAAGCAAGTCGACAGGCTTGACCTGTAGACAAGTGCAGATCATATGGCCTTTGGGGGGAGAAGAGAAAAAGTTGTACTGACATTGATGTGATAATGTTGATGTTTATTTGTTGCTTGATTGGAAAGAGACCGGTGTATGTTGAAATGTCTCCATTTGAGTTAATCTTGGTTTATGCTATGTGCTGTCTGAATAGCCATTTTCAGTTAAAGTGTCCCTATGATGTTATTGACATAACACTTAAAAGAGGGGGAGATGTCATATACGGTTGCGCATCTACTGGGGGTTATACGGGAGCTCTGGGAAATGCATGAAGAGGGAGACACATGATGATCCATTAAAACCAGCGGAGCAAATTAAGACGCTTCTATTGCATTGATTTACAGCAGTATCGTGATAATATTGTATCGTGGGACCTCTGGTGATTCCCACCCCGAGTAAATATAGTACATAGTAAGTCTTATTCTGTTAAACCTTTGGAGTCTGTGATACATTCAACTTAACAGTTGTACATTTGTCACAAACCGGGCAGCACGGGCATGACAAGTTATTTAATAACTTAAAGGCAGAATAAAAAGCAAGCTCAAACTAACAGTGGCGTGTGAAGTCAATCATTTCGGCAGTGTAGGTGAGTGCATGAGTGGAAAGTGTGTATGCAATGTTGTATAGTGCAGAAACAAACCATAATCTCAACCAAAAACCAAATGGGTGTAAGGAGAGAGGGACCAACTGAGACTAAAGAGGGGTTTTAACAGGGCCCATGTGTTGCCAGTGTTAATGATGAGCTCAGGTGTTTCCACTCTACTGATGACCCTCTCCCACGCCCACCTCCAATACCTGCAGGGGAAAATACCACACAAACAAAGTAACAGACAGACAGGGCAGAGTGGGTCGTCACACATTACCTTAAGGACAATAAAAGTGTAAGGGAGGAATCTTAGGGTATATATGTGCATATCACTCTGTCAAGTAAAATTAGGACAAAGTTTCACTCTAATACTCACACAACATTAAACACAAAAATATTGTCTCTGACTTTGTTGAAAGTGTGGCTTACTGGCTGCCATGGAAAGCCTTTTTCTACAGTTCCCCAGTACAACCATTCTACTGGGCACTATTGGGATCCTACTCGTCTTGTATGTATTTTTCCCCAACGTTGACCATCAGAGAAAGGAGCCTCCAGGACCCAGACCACTGCCTGTGTTTGGCAATTTGCTGCAGCTGAATCTTAAGTCAGTCCACAGCACGCTGTTTGAGGTAAGTAAGTGATGCTAAAGTGGCTGTATACTGTATTGTTCAAAAGTGTGGAATAATTTATTTTGGTATTTTAACATAGATAAAAACAATATAATTCAGACAGAAATAGTATTATTTACATTTAGAATAGTTTTGCCTCCCGGTGTATATACATGATTTAAAATTGTATTTAGTCTTTTGCCCCTCTAGAATAGTGTCACAGTATCCCCCCTGTGATTTTTATTTTTATTTGTTTTATTTGTTTTCCAGTCCAAAAATGTACAAGTGACCCAAGATCATATTTGAACCACAGTCGTGCAATCACCCAATAAACATTTTGGAAAGACGTTTTTCTTAGGACCCTCTGCCGTCTACTTGGTGGTTAGATTGAACAGGATTTGTAAGGCCATTGGATGTTCAGCTGATATTCCCAATATATTTTCACGAACCTATTTCTGATTTTTTTTCTTTTTTTTTCTTTTTTTTTTTTAAGAATCCCTTTGATAAAGTAGCACACCTGTAAATGTCAGCTTGTTATAGGCATTATTCTGCACTAGACAGTGAAACAGGAAATTGTTCCTATTTATATATGATTTTAAAGTCTGTCTTTGTTGCTAAGTTTTAATTTATGTTACCAATAACTGTTGATTTCATTTGTATTTCTTATTCCTAATTCTTAGAGGTATCTTTGTCTCTTTCTGAACTTTCCGTTGGCTGATTGAACCATTGTACAGCGTTTTGTTCTCCATGTAGGCTTCACAAACATGACTTGTTTTTGCAAAACCCTTGATACAAAGTTGCATCTATTTGTAAAGAGGATCTTCTAAAACCTTAAGGCCATTAAAAAAAATATAGTCGTCTTCTCAGCCATCTGACTTTAGCAGATTAAGCTTTTGTGGAAGTTAATTCCAAACTTCTGAACAGTAATGTATACAAAATTGGATATGATATTATCACTTTCAGGAGAAAAGGATTATATGGATAACTATGGGTTATGAGGTGTTTTGGCCACATTACTGCAGCTTTGTTCATCTGTATGGAATTGGAGTAAAGTTGTGATGATCTCATTACTACTAAGGCAGTAAAACTTTAAAGTTACTGAGTCAAACTTGTATATTGTATATACACTGCTGTTCAGAGTGTGGAATCACCTGTTATTTTGATACCATTTCAACATAAATAACAACAGTAGAATTCAGACAGACATTCCTATATGAATCTGATTAAAGCAGATTTTTTGACCAGTAACTGTTGATTTATCATAAGATTTGTAAATAGGACTTTCATCCATCTAATAGTAGCAATGCACTGATATTGGTCCGATACTGGACCAGATATAGGTGACAATTGACTGATCGGGTATCGGATACCGTTATTTTATTAAATAATTCTTACATAACATAATTCTATGTATTTATTTGTGATATTTAGTTTTACAAAGGTAAAAAAAGCTACCTTTTTAAATCAAGCCTGATGTTGCCTTACACATAAGTGAGGCATACAGCTTATCAAATAAACACTAGTATCGGATCAGTACTCGGTATCGGCCAATAACCAAAGCGCAGGTATCACTATTGGTATCGGGACTGAAAAAGTTAGATCGGTGCATCCCTTCCTAAAAGCATGAAAGACCATTCAAAATATAGAGTGGTCCTCTCAGCCATTTGATTGTACTGGATCAATCTTTTGTGGCAGGCAATTACAAACTTTTGTATCGTTATGTATTCTATCAAACATTGGATGTTTGATTTAATGAGATGGATAGCTGTACACTACTGGCCAAAAGTTTTGAGGATGACACAAATATACATTTTCACAAAGTCTGCTGCCTCAGCTTTTATGATGGCAATTTGGATAGACTCCAGAACGTTATGAAGAGTGATCAGATGAATTGCAATTAATTGCAAAGTCCCTCGGATCATCGAGAACTTCAAAGAGAGAGGTTCAATTGTTGTGAAGAAGGCTTCAAGGTGCTCAAGAAAAACCAGCAAGCGCCAGGACCATCTCCTGAAGTTCATTCAGCTGCGGGATCGGGGCACCACCAGTGCAGAGCTTGCTCAGAATGGCAGCAGGCAGGTGTGAGTGCATCTGCACGCAGTTAGGCGAAGGCTTTTGGAGGATGGCCTGGTGTCAAGAAGGTCAGCAAAGAAGCCACTTCTCTTCAGGCAAAACATCAGAGACAGACTGACATTCTGCAAAAGGTACAGGGATAGGACTGCTGAGGACTTGGGGTAAAGTCATTTTCTCTGCTGAATCCCCTTTCCGGTGATTGGGGCAGCCGGAAAAAATCTTGTCCGGAGAAGAAAAGGTGAGCACTACCATCAGTCCTGTGTCATGCCAACAGTAAAGCATCCTGAGACCATTCATGTGTGGGGTTGCTTCTCAGCCAAGGGAGTGTGCTCACTCACAATTTTACCTAAGAACACAGCCATGAATAAAGAATGGTACCAAAACATCCTCCGGGAGCAACTACTCCCAACCATCCAAGAACAGTTTGGTGATGAACAATGCCTTTTCCAGCATGATGGAGCACCTTGCCATAAGGCAAACGTGATAACTAAGTGGCTCAGGGAACAAAACATCGAAGTTTTGGGTCCATGGCCAGGAAACTCCCCAGACCTTAATCTCATTGAGAACTTGTGGTCAACCCTCAAAAGGCGGGTGGACAAAGGAAAAACCCACAAATTCGGACCGACAAGCATTGATTATGCCAGAATGGGCTGCCATCAGTCAGGATGTGGCTCAGAAGTTAATTGACAGCATGCCAGGGTGAATTGCAGAAGTCTTGAAAAAGAAGGGTCAACACTGCAAATATTGACTCTTTGCATAAACTTAATATAATTGTCAATAAAAGCCTTTGACACTTATGAAATGCTTGTAATTATACTTCAGTATACCATAGTAATCTTGGACAAAAAAAAAACACTGAAGCAGCAAACTTTGTGAAAACGAATAATTGTGTCATTCTCAAAAACTTGGGCCAAGGCTATACTGTAGGATACAAGATGTTTCCGCCACTTTACTGCAGCTTATTATCATCATTATACAGGACAAAATTAAAAGAAAATAATAAATATCTAACCGGTAAACTGTCTTGACTCAGTTGAAAGTGGTTTACAGCATGTTCCTGTTCTGCAGCACATGAAGGAATCTCAATTACAATAAAAAATAAAAACGGAAACAAGAGAACAACACATTAACGGCTATACAGGTGCCTGTTTGCACCCGTTTTTTATTGGTATCTGTCCACAGCAGTTATTTTAAAGGAAGTATTGGAATAAGTGTATGTGAAAATGATCTAGTGATGCGTTCCTTTCTACTATGTCTGTTTGGAATTAAGAGTGATGTTGTGATGATTTCAATACTACAAAGGCTGCAAAACTTAATAACCAGACAATATCCTTTTTTTATTTTTATTGTTTTCAAAAGTTGTAATGATCACTGCTTTTTTTTCTTTTTTTTTTTTTTCTCTTCCATAGCTTTCCAAGAACTATGGATCCGTGTTCAGAGTGTATTTTGGACCCCAAGAAGTGGTAATTCTGGCAGGATACAACACCGTGAAGCAGGCACTGGTCAACTATGCTATGGAGTTTGGAGAGAGACAAGTCCCTCCATTTGGCAATGACATAAGTGGTTCACATAGTAAGTATATAGCAGTGGATTGTTGTGATAACCACTACAGTATAAGTTCATCTAGGTCAGTGATTCTCAACTGGTGGGTCACGACCAAGAAGTTGGTTGCGGACTCGTTTTCAGTGGGTCGCGGGCCTTTGCCTGGAAAATAAAATAAAAAATCCTGTGCTTTTATTTTGATGGGGATTTTTTTTATGCAGCGGAGTTATTCACACTTAACAGTATTTGGCGTTAATGCCTTGTAATGCTAATAGACACCCATTTCACAGTATAGAAGAACACCCACAAAGTTTGTTTTCATATGCTAATTGAGCGAAACGCAATACAACACCGATTACATGAGATAGGGATTTTCTTACATTGAGGACCAAAGGGCAAAAACCTCAGTGTGTTTTGTGCAGCGAGGTTCTGGCACAAGAAAGCATGAAGCCGTCAAAACTGAAGTGGCATTTGGAAATAAAACACCCTTCTCTCAAAGATAAACCTGTTGAGTACTTTCAAAGATGCCTTCAAGACCTGAGGACATCACAAAAGTGTCTTACTTACCTGCAGCCATGGACGTGTTGGATCAATCTGCAGCGGATAAACTGGAAACTATACCTCTGTCAAATTACACTATAAGTAGGTGAATTGAAGACATGTCGGATGACATCAAAAACAGACTACAGCTCGAATTAAGGCAAGTGGTCATTTTGCATTACAAATGGACGAATCTACAGACGTAACAAACAAAGCAGTTTTACTTGTTTACGTGGGACGGGGACTGGCGGGAACATTTTCTCTGCACAAGAGAGCTCCCTACCACTACAACTGTAGAGGAAATGTTCAGCTCAGGTTCAAACTGCACCATCTTTTCATTAAATCAATTTGAGAAGTTGAAAATTTGGGTCATGGCTTGCCATTAAGGGGTGATGGTGGGTCCCGCAGCCAGATCAGTTGAGAACCACTGATCTAGGTGATGCATACATTTGATCCAATGACAATGTTAACATCACACAGCTCAGTCTACAGCCATAATAGCTGCTGTGTGTGGCACAGTTGTGCTTTGAGCTAGAAGCTTCTTCCATGGATGCCGCTGTTTCAATTGCTCCGCAATGCAAATGTGTAGTTTACAATACAAAATGAGTTCATACTGTTTAAGGGCATAGTTGTGATTAGCCTTGGTAATGTGTGTACAAAAACAACAAAGCGTGATAGCCTGGGTGATTGCATTAGCCAGCCTTGGTCACTGGTTCAGATTATGATTGACCCCAAGGAAGAAACTCCTAATTTTGGTTTTCAGGCAGCGGCAGCAGGGAGAACATTCTCTTGTTGGGGTGATTGAGGTTGTATGAGTTGACATCTGATGGTCTTCAGGCCAGGTAGTCCCTCTTGGTGCTATTCCTGAACCAGGCAGTGGTTCTGCTTGTGAGGACTGTCTTCATGGTGCAGGTATAGAAAGCAGCACCTTGAGGATTAGCTTGAAGTCCATCAAGCATGTGACGTGGTTGAGACACTAACAGGCTTTTTGCATAGTTAGAAGTTGAAGTCTTTGACAAGCCTCTGAAAGCAATTCATCATCACAGAAGTCAGGCATTTTGGGGATTCATCCTCTGGGGACGATGAATGTACCAAATTTCATGGCAATTCATCCAATAGTTGTAGAGATATGTCTGGACAAAAGTAATAGACCAATCGACTTATATTTCCATCGCTACAGCCATGGCGCTAGCAAGTGCTGTCTGTATAAAACAAGAACAGACTGGACAGGGTTGTTAAACTGGGTGATAAAATAACAGGGAAACCAGTGTGCAGTAATGCTTGCATGATGGACCAGTGCACCATGAATTTTGCTCACAATATCACAGCAGATCCAATGTACGCTCCAAGGCCTGAATGTGCACTTTTGTCTTTAGGGAGCAGGTATGTGATGCCCAGGATGCCCATGCTTCGTCCCACGCAGCATTGAACTGCTTAACAAGCTTTGATCGCATGGTCTGAACTCTGCACTTTGTCAAACGGCATCTGATGTCCTTTTTTATGGTGTTTTTGATGTTTATTTAATTATGATAAACAATTATGAAGCAATAACAAAATAACCTACAGGGAAGAGGCCCAGACCTTGTCTGCCTGGTGCAAGGACAACGACCTCATTCTCAATACAAAGAAAACAAAAGAAATAATTGACTTCAGGAAAACCAAAGTTTTAAGTTTCTGGGGATGCACATAGCTGAGGACCTGACCTGGAGCCTGAACACTGCCCACATCATCAAAAAAGCCCAGCAGAGGTTGTTCTTTCCGAGGACCCTGAAACGCAACAGGCTACCTCAGAAAATCATGGTCAACTTCTACCGCAGCACCATTGAAAGCATACTGACATACTGCTGCACTCTGTGGTACTCCAGCCACACTGCACCTTGAAAAAAAAAAAGACCTGCAGCGGGTTGTCAAGACGACTGAGAGGATCATTGGCTCCACCCCTACCAAACCTGAGCGACATCCACTCAGGCTGTCTTCTCACACGGGCCATTAACATAATGCAGGATCCCTCACTCCCTGGACACCACCTCTTCTCCATCCTCCCCTCAGGCAGACTGAGAACCCCAAGCACACGCACAAACAGATTGCGAAACAGCTTTTTCCCTAGAGCTGTGGACAGGCTGCAGAGATCACCATAAGGCATTTTTCTGAAATTATTGTAATCTGATTTCAAACACTCCAAATAACATTTGACAAACATGTGTACTTGATTTCACTTCAGGTACAGGAATCATATTTGCCAATGGGGAATCATGGAAAGAAATGAGGCGTTTTGCTCTGAGCAACCTGAGAGACTTTGGGATGGGCAAAAAAGCGGCAGAGGAGAAAATCATTGAGGAGATTCAGTATCTGAAAGAAGTTTTCGAAAGACATGAAGGTAACTCTTCTCCTGTATTGTATATTGTCTTCATAAGGATTCTATATTGTTTGTTTTGCTCATTCATTTTTGTTTTTTAGGTAAACCCTTCAGTGCTACCCAGTCAATAAACTATGCAGTTTCCAACATCATCTGTTCAATTGTCTATGGCAGCAGATTTGATTACAGTGATGCAGAGTTTAAACGTATGGTAGACCGAGCCAATGACAACCTTCGACTTTCAGGCTCTCCTTCAATACAGGTACCACTTTGTCTTTCATTAAATAAACTATAAGATACCTTTAGTGGGTTATAGTGAGAATTACAGACTCATGGGGCCATGGGCATGCATATTGACCTTTTTATTGTGCCTTCTTGATATAGTAAATAACATGATGTACCTGTTTTTTCTATTCAAATACAACAGTTGTACAACCTCTACCCCTGGTTATTTCAATGGGTGAGCAACAGGATGCGTCTCAGGAAGAATGTTGCTGAAAACAGAAAACGAATAAAGCAGCTGATCGGACGTTTACAAGAAACGTTGAATTCTCAGATGTGCAGAGGATTTGTGGACTCGTTTCTGGAACACAAACAGAAACTAGAGGTATTAAAAGTGTGATATCATAATACAAGGTTTAAATCGTTTTTTAATGACTTAATTGATAATTCATAAAACATCACCACCATTCCATTTCTATGAAAACGGCCAATAGCTGGAGGATGAAAAATGTCAAGAACGCCTTTTTAAAATTAAGTTTTAACACATTACATTTTACACCTGTTAATAAGGATTTAGGGATTACTGAGTCATTCTACAACATGGAGAACCTTGTGGCAACTGTTAGCAACCTCTTTACGGCTGGTACTGATACGACAGCAACTACGCTGAGATGGGGTCTGTTGCTCATGGCCAAATATCCTCAAATACAAGGTAAGTAATATGCTTAGACCGGTTGCAAGCAGATGCAGTCCCCAACTGTTGTACTTTACATAGTAGTTGAAATATGTTTTTAAAGATTATTTTTGTAGGCTTTTTTACTGTCATTTTATGCAGTCAAAGATTGACAGGAAAGAGGGAGAGAATGTGTTTGGTGCATGCAGCAAAGGTCCGTAGGTTGGATTTAAACACTTTCGGATTTCCAATGAGTCCACTTTTTCAGGGCCATAGGGAGCCTATGACTAGTAAATACAATTTTCATGTTATTTGTTCTAATGAAATCTAGATACCTTGTAGTAAATTATCTGCCCAACAGGGGGCGGTGTTAAATCTTTTAAATATACCACAATTTCTGCACCATGTGTGCAGTTGTCATTTTGCTCATTGCATCCTGACAGTAATCAATGAATCAAATGCTGTGATAAAAAAAATCTGGTATCTGACTGTTGCTGGACTGTAATAAGCCCGACCAATTAATTCTACTTGCTTAAATTCCTGCCTGTCTGCGCGTATTCTGCTCGTGCATTCATTGCTCGTCACTGGAGTCTTTCACAAGCTGCTAGCTTGACAGCTGTGAGTAATGATAGCCATGTTTGTTGTTTACGTTCATTATAATGTTTGGCCAATGGTATGAAGGCAGATCAATGTCAAAATCCACAAGCACAAATGACATCCATGCACGTGTGTAGAGGTCACGCGTGTGCAACTCAAACAGCTGCGCACGCTAATTACTTTTGCGAGTACTTTCACATCACTCCATGCAGAACATCTCTGCTGTGTGAGCAAAATTGAAGCCTGTGAGGAGAAAACCATGCTTTGAGGGCGAGGAGCGTCCCCTGGTGCATGTCTTCTGTCACTGCTCTTTGGCTTTGGAGGAAGGCCTGAAGGGACGGGCTGTCAGTGTTGTCAACTTGGCTACTGTCTTGCTAGATTCAGCAACTTTTGAGCTAGTACTGCTAGCTACTTTCATTGGAAAAGACTATTACTGGTACTCTTGCCAGTTTCGCAAGATTACCAACCCTGCCTTTAACATTTCCTGACTGTTGTAACTTAGGAGAAATACTTTTTACTTCCAAACAGTGACTTTAAACTACAATTAACTTAAGATTCAATGACTGCTTCAATTCGTTTTGTTCATGGTATCATCCCCATTTAAATGTACACCTGGAAAAAGAACTCCATTGAAACGGTAGTACTTTAGATATAAATGAGAAATTACTTGATTTCCTTAGTTTTGACCGATTACTACAAGTGCAATGTTCAACCAGCTGGTTATAAAATTACACTAATGGCATTGAGAAGGATTTTTTTCTAGCTTGTGTGAAATTCTGTGATATAGCAATTGCAATGTATTGTGGAGTGTGTTCACTCAAATGATTTGTTTCTGTGAGGGTTTGGTAAAAAGCATTCATGTTAGTCTTTCTAGAATTGGTGAAAAAAACTTTACTGCTGCTTTGTTTTTTAGCCACAGTATTTTATTTTCTAATTTCCAGACCAGGTCCAGGCAGAGCTGAGCAGGGTGGTTGGGAGCCGTCGGGTCAAGACGGAGGACAGGATGAACCTGCCCTTCACTGATGCTGTCATCCATGAGACACAGAGATTTGCTAATATCCTTCCCATCGCTATTCCTCACATCACCAGCGCAGATGTGACTTTTCAGGGCTATTTTATTAGAAAGGTAAGAATCTGACTGATGAAAACAAGTCTTCCAGTTCACGCAGAATAATGAAACATGATGAGACTGCGTGCTTGATTTTAGAAAGCTGTTTAACAGATAGTAGATCATAGTTTTTCTTTAAAACATTGTAAGCATTAATAAATGTCTCTTTCAAGGGGACCCCTGTGTTTCCTCTTTTGACATCTGTTCTGTGGGATGAAAGTGAGTGGGAGAGCCCATGCACCTTTAATCCTGCCCATTTCTTGGACAAGGATGGGAAGTTTGTCAAGAGAGATGCCTTCATTCCCTTCTCTGCAGGTTAGAGAGCTCAGCTAACACTTCTTTTCAATACCAATCAAAGTTTTCAGATTATCTGAAGCTTGTTCTCTCACAGGACGGAGGGCGTGTCCGGGAGAAAGTCTGGCTAGGATGGAGCTATTCCTCTTCTTCACCTTCCTCCTCCAGCACTTTTGTTTCACTCCTCCACCTGGAGTCCCAGAGGAAGAACTGGATCTGACTCCGGCTGTGGGCTTCACCCTCACCCCGACACCTCATGAGCTGTGTGCCGTTAGTCGTGAGGGATTTCAAAATTAGTACTCAAGTATTGTCAAACACTTTTGCACAGTAGAAAGCTTTTGAGATTGTAATGCCACTGAAAAAGAAACACTGCTATCTACTTTAAAACCATCTTATTCAACACATTTGATCTTTAACTTAAGTGCTGAAGCAAGGTTGGTGTCTCAGTAAGAAAATGGGATAACATTTACAGCTGCACCAATCAAACTGCTAGAAAAGCTAAATCATATTTTTGATTAATTAACCAAAACATCAAAGTGTTGAAACACTGTCACCATAGGGTTGAGATTGATTTATCATATATTTTATGTTATTATTGCAGCCATCTTTGGACATTTGTCAGCTGTAAGACTTCACAGCAACACCTTGCACTGTATTTTATTTATTTTCCAATTGTGAATCACTATAAAGTAATGATAAAATTGTATTGTGTATTATGGCCTAAATAAATATTGATATGTTCTTGATCACTTTGTGTTGTATCTATTTGCCTTTTCTGTTGAAAAACTATGCGTTTCGAGGCAGTGTTGGCCATTCATTGTTGTTTATCAATGCTTTGTAAGGCATAGATCAGGGCTCACTAATAGGCGGACTGCGGTTCGGATCTGGACCCAGACGCCGTTGTATCAGGTGTGGGTGGGTGTTGTGAAAAAGTATTTGCCCCCTTCCTGGTTTCTTATTCTTTTGCATATTTGTCACACTTAAATGTTTCAGATCATCAAACAAATTTTAATATTAGACAAAGATAACCCGAGTAAATACAAAATGCTGTTTTTAAATGATTTAATTTATTAAGGGAGAAAAGCTATCCAAACCTACTTGGCCCTATGTGAAAAAGTAATTGCCCCCCCTTGATAAATCATGAATGAACTGATTTTTTTTTTGTAAAGCTGAGTTCAATTTCACTATCCACACCCAGGCCTGATTACTGCCAGACGTGTTGCATCAAGAAATCACTTAAATAGAACCTGTCTGACAAAATGAAGTCGGCTAAAAGATCTCAAAAAGCAACACATCATGCCGCGATGTAAAGAAATTCAAGAACAGATGAGAAACAAAGTAACTGACATGAATCGGTCTGGAAAGACCCCAGAACAACATCTAAAGAACTGCAGGCCTCACTCGCCTCAGTTAGGGTGGTCAAGTGGTCATGATTCAACAATAAGAAAGAGACTGGGCACAAATGGCACCCATGGGAGACTTCCAAGGCGAAAGCCACTGCTGACCAAAAAGAACACAAAGGCTCGTCTCACATTTGTCAAGAAACATCTTGATGATCCCCGAGACTTTTGGGCAAATATTCTTTGGACTGACGAGACAAAAGTTGAACTTTTTGGAAGGTGTGCGTCCCGTTATATCTGGCGTAAAACTGACAGCATTTCATAAAAACAACATCATACCAACAGTCACACATGGTGGTGGTAGTGTGATGGTCTGGGGCTGCTTTGCAGCTTCAGGACCTGGACGACTTGCCATAATTTATGGAACCATAAATTCTGCTCTCTACCAGAACCTCCTGAAAGAGAATGTCGAGCCATCAGTTCGTGACCTCAAACTCAAGCGCACTTTGGTTATGCAGCAGGACAATGATCCGAAACACACCAGCAAGTCCACCTCTGAATGCAAAAAAAAAAAGGTTTTGGAGTGGCCTAGTCAAAGTCTGGACTTAAATCTGATTGAGATGCTGTGGCGTGACCTTCAACGAGCCGTTTCTGATCGAAAACCATCCAATGTGGCTGAATTAAAACAATTCTGCAAAGAAGAGTTGGCCAAAATTCTTCCACAGCGATGTGAAAGACTCATTGCCAGTTATCGCAAACGCTGGATTGCAGTTGTTGCCGCCAAGGGTGACAAAACCAGTTATTAGGTTTAGGGGGCAATTACTTTTTCACATAGGGCCAAGTCGGTTTGGATAGCTTTTCTCCCTTAATAAATTAAATCATCATTTAAAAACTGCATTTTGTCTTTACTCGGGTTATCTTTGTTTAATATTAAAATTTGTTTGATGATCTGAAACATTTAAGTGTGACAAATATGCAAAAAAATAAGAAACCAGGAAGGGAGCAAATACTTTTCACAGCACTGTACCTGTGCTCAGAAAATGGTGCGCTGTGCTCAAATCACCCCCATATTCTAGTTTTTTTGTAGCCAGTGTAAGTCATGGTGGGGTTTGCTTTAATAGTACAAGACGATCATTTTTCTTTTGCTTTTATGAAATAATTTTCATTATTTGTCACTGCCGTTTCACAGGGAAGCCATTCGATACAGCATGCCCGGTAAATCATGCAACATCCAATATCATCTCCGCTATTGTGTACGGCAGCAGGTTTGAATACAATGACCCCCGATTCAAAAACATGGTGAGAAGAGCCAACGAAAACGTACGCATTGTGGGCTCTGCATCAATCCAGGTGACCTTCGTATTTGCTTTTTAATTTACTGCAGTTTTAAGGGGATTGCACACAAGCAGGGGTAGCTGACGAAACTGTGAAAGGTTGTGCAGAATGGTAAACAGCATCAGCATTTTATAGCAGTAGCTTCATATATATACGTGTATATATATATATATATATATATATATATATATATATATATATATATATATACATAGAAAGTGAAGCTTCATGTCAACAACACCTCATGTCGTTCTTTAAAAAAAGAGACTCTACGACACTAACAACATGAAAACAAAGTGAAGTGCTACCAGAGCAATATAATGTCAACTTACCTCCATGCCGCTCATCACAGTAACCTCTACAGTGGAAGTAGATGCCGGGATCCAAGTCAAACCCACCAATAGAAACTCCTGGCTCATTCAGCAGCGTATGCCCCGCCCACTACGTCCAAACTCATCTCGTAGCTTTACGTTTTGGTTTTGAAGCCTTAGCTTTTGGTTTTGAAACCGTAGCTTTTCGTTTTGAAAGCAAAGGTTTTGTTTGCGTAATAAAGACACAAATCTACCTTCATACCGTACACCGATGCTGTCATCCATGAGACACAGAGACTGGCCAGCATCATCCCCATGGCCATTCCTCACAAAACCAGCCGAGACGTCACCTTCCAAGGCTTCTTCATCAAAGAGGTCGGTTGCCTACATAATAATTATTATTATTTATATAGAACCTTTAAAATTAAAGTTGACAAAGTGATTTGATACACAGCAATATAACAGAAAGTCCAACAAAAGCAAGACAAACTAAGCTAAAACACTGATAAAACAGTACAATAGATGAAACAACAAAAACAATCAACAGATTGCAAACAAACAATAATAATAAATCAACTTCTGAAAAGGTGAAAAAGTGCTTTCATTCTGAGGCTTCATACACATCTCTCTCTTCTTTTGCCAACAGGGGACTACTGTGTTTCCTCTTCTTACTTCTGTCCTTCATGATGAGAGTGAATGGGAGAGCCCAAACTCTTTTAACCCTTCCCACTTCCTGGACAAGGAGGGTCAATTTATCAGGAGGGATGCCTTCATGCCCTTTTCTGCAGGTACAAAAACGTTGTCAGGGTTTTGTATTTTAGGGATTACAGAGAATTTCCACACATTGTGATCCAGTTTAACTCTTTGCAAATCTCTTTGTTCCTGCAGGTCGCAGGGTGTGTCTGGGAGAAAGTCTGGCAAAGATGGAGCTCTTCCTCTTCTTCACCACCCTCCTCCAGCACTTTCGTTTCACTCCTCCACCTGGAGTACCAGAGGAAGAACTGGATCTGACACTCCAGCTGTGGGCTTCACCCTCAACCCGACACCTCATGAGCTGTGTGCTGTCAGTCGCCAATGAGGAAGAGAGCTGTAGCATGGCATTATACTGTAACTGTACATGACCATGACATGAATATTGTTTAATTCACCCTCACAGGCAGCAGAACATACTGAGCAGCCAGAAAAGTACATCTATTTGTGTAAATATACAACAGTGGCATATTAGGGCTAATGAGCTGTCTCACTCTAAATAAGAGCATATATACGTCCACATTCCTACAGATTGTTGAAACCGTATACAAATTACAAAAAAAACACACTTAGGCTAGACACAGCTTCATTAGCCTACATATTCCTGCTTCCAGGTCACTGTTGATTATTTTGACAAAAGAATGTACTTGGTGTTGTACAATTTGTCAAGGGTTTACTTTCTTATACTGCATACAATTGCAGAAATCACATATGTATTAGCCCACTAGAAATCAATCAAGGCTTGCCTCTTCCTACAGCCGATACCCCATGTAGCCTGCATCTAAAAATTACAATAATGTACAATTATATACCAATATTTCTTTTATTTTGGTTCTTGTGTTATTTTTCTGTTCTAGAGAAATACTTGATTAAAAATACTGGACCTACTGTTTTCTTTAATGTTTTTGGATGGAAAACAAAAGGAGTAATAATTCTTAGGACTTGATAAAGGAAAAAATCCATTAAAACTGCTTTTAAAGTATTTGGTCAGCTGATTGTCAACCCTAAAGCTTCTTTTTGCTAACTTGTATTTAGCACATAGTTCCTTACATATTGGGAAACACTGTTGTGGATTTTTCAATCAGCTTTCTAACACATGGAATAACACAGCAACCAAATAGGTTAACGACAGCTAAACAAAAAACCACCGTAACACCAATTTAAGTGAGAAATGCATCCCATCAGCCGAATACATTTTCAAATTAATTTCATGTCCACATGCTTGTCACATGTGCTGACCAGCATTGTCTTTGAGTTCTGTAGCCATGGTTTGGAGTTTAGAGATGCTTTGGTGAAGGAGCTGTCTAGAGCTGTGTTGTTTGGAATGAAAGTACAACAAGAGTCTGACTTGAAGAATCGCTAATGATTAAAATAGATATAAATGTATCCAATTTACATTCTTGTTGATCGTTACCATGTGGAAAAAAGACTCAAACCCAGCTGCTATATTATTTCGGGCTTTAAATTCAGCCCTTTATTGTGACACAATCTCGAACCTCGTTGTCCAGGAGGAATCAGCTATTCTCTGTCGTTCAACTGGAGTCCAAATCACTTGTCCAATGCCATCCTTGTCGCCATTTGTGGTGGAAATGAATGTTATTAATTTTCTTGAGAGAAATAAATGCAACAAGAAAGCTCTCAAATGTCTTTAGGTATTTTATTGAACTGACACTTAGAATAATTCAGCTGAATGGTCAGAGCTCTTTTCCCACGGATGGTTCGGAGGTCTAACAACAAGTCAACGTTTTAAAGAGTGGGAGAGCAGACAGGCAGGCGTACTCCCTTTTCGGATGGAGCTAAGATGTCAAGGCCTTGGTAGGTGCTGCTGTTCCTGCAGTCATGAGAAAGGGTTAATTTGTCAGCTCTCACAGTCATCAGGTTGAGACAACAGCAAGTCACACATAAGATACATTTGTTTGGTTGCGAGTTCTGCTTGGGCAGCGTCTGCATGTACACAATGTTCAGAGTCAAGCGATACAAGTTACACCTCAAAAGAACAACGTGATAAATTGCCAGCTTTCTGACACATGGAATGTGAAACAGTAACAAATCTGTGCGCCTTATCAATTCTCAAAACAATGTGTTAAAGTTCTTATGTCCATTGTTCATGGGGTTTAATTCCCCAGGTGGCGTTGTTCGTTCCCTCTTATTTTTCCCCTAAGGCTCCCGCCACACTTGCCCGGCGTGACGTTAGCGAATGTCTGGTTGAGAGGGACAGTATGAAGTTAGCAGTAAAGCTGTAGAATTGTATCTAACCAGAGTGAGTTCTGGCCATGATTATAATACAGAGTTACAAGAAATAACAGTTAAACAAAAGGTGTGGGTTGGGTTAAGCTTCTCAGGAAGGACAAGGGACCTTGAAACTATCAGCACCCAAGATGTGTATTTATCAGTTCAGGGGGTGAACCCAACTCTCTGTAGTAGTGGATTTGCATGGGCTCAATACAGGTCTGTTTTACAGAGCAAAAGGAGTTTAGATGATTAGTAACCCTAGACCTTTTGCAATGGTATTCCAGGCCATACAAGTTTGAGCTTGTGTTTTAACCCTTCCCACTTCCTGGACAAGGAGGGTCAATTTATCAGGAGGGATGCCTTCATGCCCTTTTCTGCAGGTACAAAAACGTTGTCAGGGTTTTGTATTTTAGGGATTACAGAGAATTTCCACACATTGTGATCCAGTTTAACTCTTTGCAAATCTCTTTGTTCCTGCAGGTCGCAGGGTGTGTCTGGGAGAAAGTCTGGCAAAGATGGAGCTCTTCCTCTTCTTCACCACCCTCCTCCAGCACTTTCGTTTCACTCCTCCACCTGGAGTACCAGAGGAAGAACTGGATCTGACACTCCAGCTGTGGGCTTCACCCTCAACCCGACACCTCATGAGCTGTGTGCTGTCAGTCGCCAATGAGGAAGAGAGCTGTAGCATGGCATTATACTGTAACTGTACATGACCATGACATGAATATTGTTTAATTCACCCTCACAGGCAGCAGAACATACTGAGCAGCCAGAAAAGTACATCTATTTGTGTAAATATACAACAGTGGCATATTAGGGCTAATGAGCTGTCTCACTCTAAATAAGAGCATATATACGTCCACATTCCTACAGATTGTTGAAACCGTATACAAATTACAAAAAAAACACACTTAGGCTAGACACAGCTTCATTAGCCTACATATTCCTGCTTCCAGGTCACTGTTGATTATTTTGACAAAAGAATGTACTTGGTGTTGTACAATTTGTCAAGGGTTTACTTTCTTATACTGCATACAATTGCAGAAATCACATATGTATTAGCCCACTAGAAATCAATCAAGGCTTGCCTCTTCCTACAGCCGATACCCCATGTAGCCTGCATCTAAAAATTACAATAATGTACAATTATATACCAATATTTCTTTTATTTTGGTTCTTGTGTTATTTTTCTGTTCTAGAGAAATACTTGATTAAAAATACTGGACCTACTGTTTTCTTTAATGTTTTTGGATGGAAAACAAAAGGAGTAATAATTCTTAGGACTTGATAAAGGAAAAAATCCATTAAAACTGCTTTTAAAGTATTTGGTCAGCTGATTGTCAACCCTAAAGCTTCTTTTTGCTAACTTGTATTTAGCACATAGTTCCTTACATATTGGGAAACACTGTTATGGATTTTTCAATCAGCTTTCTAACACATGGAATAACACAGCAACCAAATAGGTTAACGACAGCTAAACAAAAAACCACCGTAACACCAATTTAAGTGAGAAATGCATCCCATCAGCCGAATACATTTTCAAATTAATTTCATGTCCACATGCTTGTCACATGTGCTGACCAGCATTGTCTTTGAGTTCTGTAGCCATGGTTTGGAGTTTAGAGATGCTTTGGTGAAGGAGCTGTCTAGAGCTGTGTTGTTTGGAATGAAAGTACAACAAGAGTCTGACTTGAAGAATCGCTAATGATTAAAATAGATATAAATGTATCCAATTTACATTCTTGTTGATCGTTACCATGTGGAAAAAAGACTCAAACCCAGCTGCTATATTATTTCGGGCTTTAAATTCAGCCCTTTATTGTGACACAATCTCGAACCTCGTTGTCCAGGAGGAATCAGCTATTCTCTGTCGTTCAACTGGAGTCCAAATCACTTGTCCAATGCCATCCTTGTCGCCATTTGTGGTGGAAATGAATGTTATTAATTTTCTTGAGAGAAATAAATGCAACAAGAAAGCTCTCAAATGTCTTTAGGTATTTTATTGAACTGACACTTAGAATAATTCAGCTGAATGGTCAGAGCTCTTTTCCCACGGATGGTTCGGAGGTCTAACAACAAGTCAACGTTTTAAAGAGTGGGAGAGCAGACAGGCAGGCGTACTCCCTTTTCGGATGGAGCTAAGATGTCAAGGCCTTGGTAGGTGCTGCTGTTCCTGCAGTCATGAGAAAGGGTTAATTTGTCAGCTCTCACAGTCATCAGGTTGAGACAACAGCAAGTCACACATAAGATACATTTGTTTGGTTGCGAGTTCTGCTTGGGCAGCGTCTGCATGTACACAATGTTCAGAGTCAAGCGATACAAGTTACACCTCAAAAGAACAACGTGATAAATTGCCAGCTTTCTGACACATGGAATGTGAAACAGTAACAAATCTGTGCGCCTTATCAATTCTCAAAACAATGTGTTAAAGTTCTTATGTCCATTGTTCATGGGGTTTAATTCCCCAGGTGGCGTTGTTCGTTCCCTCTTATTTTTCCCCTAAGGCTCCCGCCACACTTGCCCGGCGTGACGTTAGCGAATGTCTGGTTGAGAGGAACAGTATGAAGTTAGCAGTAAAGCTGTAGAATTGTATCTAACCAGAGTGAGTTCTGGCCATGATTATAATACAGAGTTACAAGAAATAACAGTTAAACAAAAGGTGTGGGTTGGGTTAAGCTTCTCAGGAAGGACAAGGGACCTTGAAACTATCAGCACCCAAGATGTGTATTTATCAGTTCAGGGGGTGAACCCAACTCTCTGTAGTAGTGGATTTGCATGGGCTCAATACAGGTCTGTTTTACAGAGCAAAAGGAGTTTAGATGATTAGTAACCCTAGACCTTTTGCAATGGTATTCCAGGCCATACAAGTTTGAGCTTGTGTTTTAACCCTTCCCACTTCCTGGACAAGGAGGGTCAATTTATCAGGAGGGATGCCTTCATGCCCTTTTCTGCAGGTACAAAAACGTTGTCAGGGTTTTGTATTTTAGGGATTACAGAGAATTTCCACACATTGTGATCCAGTTTAACTCTTTGCAAATCTCTTTGTTCCTGCAGGTCGCAGGGTGTGTCTGGGAGAAAGTCTGGCAAAGATGGAGCTCTTCCTCTTCTTCACCACCCTCCTCCAGCACTTTCGTTTCACTCCTCCACCTGGAGTACCAGAGGAAGAACTGGATCTGACACTCCAGCTGTGGGCTTCACCCTCAACCCGACACCTCATGAGCTGTGTGCTGTCAGTCGCCAATGAGGAAGAGAGCTGTAGCATGGCATTATACTGTAACTGTACATGACCATGACATGAATATTGTTTAATTCACCCTCACAGGCAGCAGAACATACTGAGCAGCCAGAAAAGTACATCTATTTGTGTAAATATACAACAGTGGCATATTAGGGCTAATGAGCTGTCTCACTCTAAATAAGAGCATATATACGTCCACATTCCTACAGATTGTTGAAACCGTATACAAATTACAAAAAAAACACACTTAGGCTAGACACAGCTTCATTAGCCTACATATTCCTGCTTCCAGGTCACTGTTGATTATTTTGACAAAAGAATGTACTTGGTGTTGTACAATTTGTCAAGGGTTTACTTTCTTATACTGCATACAATTGCAGAAATCACATATGTATTAGCCCACTAGAAATCAATCAAGGCTTGCCTCTTCCTACAGCCGATACCCCATGTAGCCTGCATCTAAAAATTACAATAATGTACAATTATATACCAATATTTCTTTTATTTTGGTTCTTGTGTTATTTTTCTGTTCTAGAGAAATACTTGATTAAAAATACTGGACCTACTGTTTTCTTTAATGTTTTTGGATGGAAAACAAAAGGAGTAATAATTCTTAGGACTTGATAAAGGAAAAAATCCATTAAAACTGCTTTTAAAGTATTTGGTCAGCTGATTGTCAACCCTAAAGCTTCTTTTTGCTAACTTGTATTTAGCACATAGTTCCTTACATATTGGGAAACACTGTTATGGATTTTTCAATCAGCTTTCTAACACATGGAATAACACAGCAACCAAATAGGTTAACGACAGCTAAACAAAAAACCACCGTAACACCAATTTAAGTGAGAAATGCATCCCATCAGCCGAATACATTTTCAAATTAATTTCATGTCCACATGCTTGTCACATGTGCTGACCAGCATTGTCTTTGAGTTCTGTAGCCATGGTTTGGAGTTTAGAGATGCTTTGGTGAAGGAGCTGTCTAGAGCTGTGTTGTTTGGAATGAAAGTACAACAAGAGTCTGACTTGAAGAATCGCTAATGATTAAAATAGATATAAATGTATCCAATTTACATTCTTGTTGATCGTTACCATGTGGAAAAAAGACTCAAACCCAGCTGCTATATTATTTCGGGCTTTAAATTCAGCCCTTTATTGTGACACAATCTCGAACCTCGTTGTCCAGGAGGAATCAGCTATTCTCTGTCGTTCAACTGGAGTCCAAATCACTTGTCCAATGCCATCCTTGTCGCCATTTGTGGTGGAAATGAATGTTATTAATTTTCTTGTAAGTACTTTGTGTCAGTGCATTCCTTATTTGTACACAGACTGCCTCAGGATACATGCGTCTCACAGTGTCAGGTCAAATTGGGTCAGGGCTTCACGCAACTCATACTCACACAACATAAAACACAGAAAGAAATTGTCTCTGACTTTGTTGAAAGTGTGGCTTACTGTGTCACGGGGTGTGGTGGAGTTCTCAAAAGCAGACATGACCAGAAGCAGAGTGGAATGGGTTAATGAACCAAGAACACAACAGGAAATTTACAGGAACACAGCAGGGAATCCAAAAACAAGACGAGAGACGAAATCTGGCAGGACAAGGCAGGGAGAGCAGGACGAGCCAAACGGGCAGGTTGACATGACAATGATCTGGCAGGCAGTGAGTGAGTGAGAGTGTGTAAAATGGAGATGTTTCGAGAAGGAGCAGATCCAATTCACAGCCAATCCTTGAACGAAACGTGTTGCTGGCATATGGAAATAGGTGGACTTTAAGGCAGTACGAAGCCTGAGGCTTTTCCGCAAATCGGGGGCTCTGTTGTTGACCATGTCAGACGCCGTTGTATCTGGATTACGACTAACTGGAATACGCCAGCCTGTTGGGTGGAATGCAATAGACCTCTATCTCATATGATATATTTTCTGTACTTCATAGTGTGATTCAGTTTGTAATTGTATTTGCTTTTGTTAGAGATTAAATACCTTTTGATTTTAACTTGAACCAGCTATTCGGTTTTATTTTGTTGACGGACCAGGAGCGAGGAAGGGGGGCTCCCTCGTTATTGAGAAAGTCTGAACACGACACTAACAGCTACACTGAATGATTGTGAGAGATAGAGTGACAGAAGAGAAGTAGCAGAGCTGTGGCTTACTGGCTGCCATGGAAAGCCTTTTTCTACAGTTCCCCAGTACAACCATTCTACTGGGCACTATTGGGATCCTACTCGTCTTGTATGTATTTTTCCCCAACGTTGACCATCAGAGAAAGGAGCCTCCAGGACCCAGACCACTGCCTGTGTTTGGCAATTTGCTGCAGCTGAATCTTAAGTCAGTCCACAGCACGCTGTTTGAGGTAAGTAAGTGATGCTAAATTGGCTGTATACTGTATTGTTCAAAAGTGTGGAATAATTTGTTATTTTGGTATTTTAACATAGATAAAAACAATATAATTCAGACAGAAATAGTATTATTTACATTTAGAATAGTTTTGCCTCCCGGTGTATATACATGATTTAAAATTGTATTTAGTCTTTTGCCCCTCTAGAATAGTGTCACAGTATCCCCCCTGTGATTTTTTTTAATTTGTTTTATTTGTTTTCCAGTCCAAAAACATGACCCAAGATCATATTTGAACCACAGTTGTGCAATCACCCAATAAACATTTTGGAAAGACGTTTTTCTTACGACCCTCTGCCGTCTACTTAGTGGTTAGATTGAACAGGATTTGTAAGGCCATTGGATGTTCAGCTGATATTCCCTGATCAAATTCCAATAGTGCTACATTTCCACGAACCTATTTCTGATTTTTAAGAATACCTTTGATAAAGTAACACACCTGTAAATTCCAGCTTGTTATAGGCATTATTGTTCACCAGACAGTGAAACAGGAACTTGTTCTTATTTATATATGATTTAAAGTCTGTCTTTGTTGCTAAGCTTCAAGTTATGTTCCCAATAACTGTTGATTTCATTTTTGTTTCATAGCTTTCCAAGAAGTATGGATCAGTGTTCACCGTGTATTTTGGACCCCAGAAAGTGTTAATTCTGGCAGGATACAAGACCGTGAAGCAGGCACTGGTCAACTATGCTGTGGAGTTTGGAGAGAGACAAGTCCCTCCATTAGGCAATGACTTAAGTGGTTTACATAGTAAGTATAAAGCAGTAGATTTTAGTGATAACAACTACAGTATAAGTTCATCTAGCTGATGCATACATTTGATCCAATGACAATGTTAACATCACACAGCTCACAGTCTACAGCCATAATAGCTGCTGCGTGTGGCACAGTTGTGCTTTGAGCTAGAAGCTTCTTCCATGGATGCCGCTGTTTCAATTGCTCCGCAATGCAAATGTTTAGTTTACAATACAAAATGAGTTCATACTGTTAAAGGGCATAGTTGTTGTGATTAGCCTTGGTAATGTGTGTACAAAAACAACAAAATGTGATTGCATTAGCCAGCCTTGGTCACTGGTTCAGATTATGATTGACCCCAAGGAAGAAACTCCTAATTCTTTTTGGCCTTCAGGCAGCGGCAGCAGGGAGAAGATTCTCTAGTTGGGGTGATTGAGGTTGTATGAGTTGACATCTGATGGTCTTCAGGCCAGGTAGTCCCTCTTGGTGCTATTCCTGAACCAGGCAGTGGTTCTGCCTGTCAGGATATTCTTTATGATGTAGGAAGCAGCACCTTGAGGATTAGCCTGAAGTCCATCAAGCATGTGATGTGGTTGAGACACTGACAGGCTTTTTGCATAGATAGAAGTTGATGAAGTCTTTGACAAGCCTCTGAAAGCAATTCATCATCACAGAAGTCAGGCATTTTGGTAAATTCATCCTCCTGGAACGATGAATGTAGCAAATTTCATGGCAATTCATCCAATAGTTGTAGAGATATCTCTGTCTGTACAAAAGTAATAGACCAATCGACTTATATTTCCATCGCTACAGCCATGGCGCTGGCAAGTGCTGTGTGCATAAAACAAGAACAGACTGGACAGGGTTGTTAAACTGGGTGATAAAATAACAGGGAAGCCAGTGTGCAGTAATACATGCTTGATAGACCAGTGCACCATGAATTTTGCTCACAATATCACAGCAGATCCAATGTACGCTCCAAGGCCTGAATGTGCACTTTTGTCTTTAGGGAGCAGGTATGTGATGCCCAGAATAAAAGATGACTTGCATGCTTTATCCCACGCAGCATTGAACTGCTTAACAAGTTTTGATCACATGGTCTGAACTTTTTTTCAACTGGCATCTGATGTCCTTAACTGATTTACCAAATAATGCCTTTTATGATGTTTTTCATATTTATTTTATTATGTGCCGTCATTTATGACTGTTAATGTTTTTTGATATTCTCGTATGCTCTTTGTGCATAGTGAAGTCCCCTGAGATAAATCATTCATCATTGAACTTCTTGCTGACATTTTTCGGAAATTATTGTAATCTGATTTCAAACACTCCAAATAACATTTGACAAACATGTGTACTTGATTTCACTTCAGGTACAGGAATCATATTTGCCAATGGAGAATCATGGAAAGAAATGAGGCGTTTTGCTCTGAGCAACCTGAGAGACTTTGGGATGGGCAAAAAAACAGCAGAGGAGAAAATCATTGAGGAGATTCAGAATTTGATCAATGTTTTCGAAAGACATGAAGGTAACTCTTCTCCTGTATTGTATATTGTCTTCATAAGGATTCTACATTGTTTGTTTTGCTCATTCATTTTTGTTTGTTTTAGGTAAACCCTTCAGTGCTACCCAGTCAATAAACTATGCAGTTTCCAACATCATCTGTTCAATTGTCTATGGCAGCAGATTTGATTACAGTGATACAGAGTTTAAACGTATGGTAGACCGAGCCAATGACAACTTTCGACTTTCAGGCTCTCCTTCAATACAGGTACCACTTTGTCTTTCATTAAATAAACTATAAGATACCTTTAGTGGGTTATAGTGAGAATTACAGACTCATGGGGCCATGGGCATGATTACTGACCTTTTATTGTGCCTTCTTGATATATTAATAACATGTTGAATGTGTTGTTCTCTCTTCAAATACAACAGCTGTACAACCTCTACCCCTGGATATTTCAATGGGTGAGCAACAGGATGCGTCTCAGGAAGAATGTTGCTGAAAACAGAAAACAAATAAAGCAGCTGATCGGACGTTTACAAGAAACGTTGAATTCTCAGATGTGCAGAGGATTTGTGGACTCGTTTCTGGAACACAAACAGAAACTAGAGGTATTAAAAGTGTGATATCATAATACAAGGTTTAAATCGTTTTTTAATGACTTAATTGATAATTCATAAAACATCACCACCATTCCATTTCTATGAAAACGGCCAATAGCTGGAGGATGAAAAATGTCAAGAACGCCTTTTTAAAATTAAGTTTTAACACATTACATTTTACACCTGTTAATAAGGATTTAGGGAATACTGAGTCATTCTACAACATGGAGAACCTTGTGGCAACTGTTAGCAACCTCTTTGCGGCTGGTACTGATACGACAGCAACTACGCTGAGATGGGGTCTGTTGCTCATGGCCAAATATCCTCAAATACAAGGTAAGTAATATGCTTAGACCGGTTGCAAGCAGATGCAGTCCCCAACTGTTGTACTTTACATAGTAGTTGAAATATGTTTTTAAAGATTATTTTTGTAGGCTTTTTTACTGTCATTTTATGCAGTCAAAGATTGACAGGAAAGAGGGAGAGAATGTGTTTGGTGCATGCAGCAAAGGTCCGTAGGTTGGATTTAAACACTTTCGGATTTCCAATGAGTCCACTTTTTCGGGGCCATAGGGAGCCTATGACTAGTAAATACAATTTTCATATTTGTTCTAATGAAATCTTGATACCTTGTAGTAAATTATCTGCCCAACAGGGGGCGGTGTTAAATCTTTTAAATATACCACAATTTCTGCACCATGTGTGCAGTTGTCATTTTGCTCATTACATCCTGACAGTAATCAATGAATCAAATGCTGTGATAAAAAAAATCTGGTATCTGACTGTTGCTGGACTGTAATAAGACCGACCAATTAATTCTACTTGCTTAAATTCCTGCCTGTCTGCGCGTATTCTGCTCGTGCATTCATTGCTCGTCACTGGAGTCTTTCACAAGCTGCTAGCTTGACAGCTGTGAGTAATGATAGCCATGTTTGTTGTTTACGTTCATTATAATGTTTGGCCAATGGTATGAAGGCAGATCAATGTCAAAATCCACAAGCACAAATGACATCCATGCACGTGTGTAGAGGTCACGCGTGTGCAACTCAAACAGCTGCGCACGCTAATTACTTTTGCGAGTACTTTCACATCACTCCATGCAGAACATCTCTGCTGTGTGAGCAAAATTGAAGCCTGTGAGGAGAAAACCATGCTTTGAGGGCGAGGAGCGTCCCCTGGTGCATGTCTTCTGTCACTGCTCTTTGGCTTTGGAGGAAGGCCTGAAGGGACGGGCTGTCAGTGTTGTCAACTTGGCTACTGTCTTGCTAGATTCAGCAACTTTTGAGCTAGTACTGCTAGCTACTTTCATTGGAAAAGACTATTACTGGTACTCTTGCCAGTTTCGCAAGATTACCAACCCTGCCTTTAACATTTCCTGACTGTTGTAACTTAGGAGAAATACTTTTTACTTCCAAACAGTGACTTTAAACTACAATTAACTTAAGATTCAATGACTGCTTCAATTCGTTTTGTTCATGGTATCATCCCCATTTAAATTTACACCTGGAAAAAGAACTCCATTGAAACGGTATTACTTTAGATATAAATGAGAAATTACTTGATTTCCTTAGTTTTGACCGATTACTACAAGTGCAATGTTCAACCAGCTGGTTATAAAATTACACTAATGGCATTGAGAAGGATTTTTTTCTAGCTTGTGTGAAATTCTGTGATATAGCAATTGCAATGTATTGTGGAGTGTGTTCACTCAAATGATTTGTTTCTGTGAGGGTTTGGTAAAAAGCATTCATGTTAGTCTTTCTAGAATTGGTGAAAAAAACTTTACTGCTGCTTTGTTTTTTAGCCACAGTATTTTATTTTCTAATTTCCAGACCAGGTCCAGGCAGAGCTGAGCAGGGTGGTTGGGAGCCGTCGGGTCAAGACGGAGGACAGGATGAACCTGCCCTTCACTGATGCTGTCATCCATGAGACACAGAGATTTGCTAATATCCTTCCCACCTCTATTCCTCACATCACCAGCGCAGATGTGACTTTTCAGGGCTATTTTATTAGAAAGGTAAGAATCTGACTGATGAAAACAAGTCTTCCACTTCACGCAGAATAATGAAACATGATGAGACTGCATGCTTGATTTTAGAAAGCTGTTTAACAGATAGTAGATAGTTTTTCTTTAAAACATTGTAAGCATTAATAAATGTCTCTTTCAAGGGGACCCCTGTGTTTCCTCTTTTGACATCTGTTCTGTGGGATGAAAGTGAGTGGGAGAGCCCATGCACCTTTAATCCTGCCCATTTCTTGGACAAGGATGGGAAGTTTGTCAAGAGAGATGCCTTCATTCCCTTCTCTGCAGGTTAGAGAGCTCAGCTAACACTTCTTTTCAATACCAATCGAAGTTTTCAGATTATCTGAAGCTTGTTCTCTCACAGGACGGAGGGCGTGTCCGGGAGAAAGCCTGGCTAGGATGGAGCTCTTCCTCTTCTTCACCTTCCTCCTCCAGCACTTTCGTTTCACTCCTCCACCTGGAGTCCCAGAGGAAGAACTGGATCTGACTCCGGCTGTGGGCTTCACCCTCACCCCGACACCTCATGAGCTGTGTGCTGTCAGTCGTGAGGGATTTCAAAATTAGTACTCAAGTATTGTCAAACACTTTTGCACAGTAGAAAGCTTTTGAGATTGTAATGCCACTGAAAAAGAAACACTGCTATCTACTTTGAAACCATCTTATTCAACACATTTGATCTTTAACTTAAGTGCTGAAGCAAGGTTGGTGTCTCAGTAAGAAAATGGGATAACATTTACAGCTGCACCAATCAAACTGCTAGAAAAGCTACATCATATTTTTGATTAATTAACCAAAACATCAAAGTGTTGAAACACTGTCACCATAGGGCAGAGATTGTTATTGATTTATCATATATTTTATGTTATCATTATAGCAGCCATCTTTGGACATTATTTGTCAGCTGTAAGACTTCACAGCAACACCTTGCACTACATTTCATTTCCAATTGTGAATCACTATAAAGTAATGGTAAAGTTGTATTGTGTATATTATATATACATATATTGTCATATATGCCTTAGATAAAACTTGTAATACTTGTCTACTTACCTCTTGAACAGAGAACGGTCCCACATTATGTGCTTAGAATGATTTCATTTGGCACATAATATTACAACACATTCTCACTCCCAACTCATCAAATAATTACGCTTGGTCAGTGGCTCGAAGCTTCTAACTGACTCTAGGTTTCCCTCTACCGTCAGTTTTGGACACGCAGAGATGCCTCTCAGTTTCCAATTGTTAGATTTAGTGTCTTTTCAAAAAAACTTCTGTCTTCACAGAGAGTTAGGTTTGGGCAACAAAACCACTTAAATAGGTAAGCATGTGGTTGACGTTAACTTGACTGCCTTAACGATCCACGTTAATACCGAGTGACTAACGACTTATGTTACTAGCGACTCACGTGACTAACGACTGCTGTGACACAATTTACTGTTTGTTTCGCACGGGACACAATCAGTCCTGTGTTTTAATGTGTAAATAATATAGAAAACTACTTTACAAACTGCTGTTCAACAGTTTGGAATTACCCATTATTTTGAGGTTTGTCTTCTATAATGGCTATTTCACCATAGATAAAAACAGTATAATTCTTTTCTATACGGCTGTTTTCTGTCCTGGCCCCACAGTGGTGGAATGAACTTCCCACTGACGTCAGGACAGCGGAGTCGCTGCCCATCTTTCGGCGCAGGCTGAAAACCCACCTCTTCAGGAAGTGCTACCCTGAGCCTTCCACTTAGCACTTATTGTTTTCATACTAGCTTGTTGCACTTATTGTATTCGTATTACTTATAGCACTAACTGTTTTTCTTGTTTCTGCCCTGTACTTTGGCTCTGAGTTATGCTCTGCTTCATGCTCTTAGATGCTTGTTTGGAGAAGGAAATGTACTTATGACCTCTGGTGACTAGTAGTTCTTTTGATTACCAATGTTGAATGCACTTATTGTAAGTCGCTTTGGATAAAAGCGTCTGCTAAATGACTGTAATGTAATGTAATGTAATGTTGATTGTCTAATGACTTTTTTTTTTTACAATGAGATGCTTCATTCACCTACATATTCCTGCTTCCAGGTCACTGTTGATTATTTTCACAAGTGATTGTACTTGGTTTTGTTGTAATTTGTTTACTTTCTTATATTGCAGGACGGTGTTGAAAATCACCTCATGTATTAGCACACTATGAATAAATGTAGACCTTCCTCGTCATATAGCTGATAATTAATTTAGCTTGCATCTAAAATTACAATAATCTACACCTATATATCATTTTTTTTAAATAATAATTTTTTAATAAAAATTACTGGACACATTTTGTGATGAAAAAAACAAAGAAGTATTTCTATCGATTAAATAAATGGAAAGAATATATTAAAACTGCTTTTAAACTTTCATTTGGTCTGTCAATATTTCTTCTGGCTAACTTGTTTACCCATGGTGCCATGGTGGTACAGAAAAGAAATGTGACTTTACCTCTCTATAGCTATCCTTACTTCATGCTACATAAATTAGTAAACTGTATAGTTATCCTCAATAAGCACTTCTCACTAGTTTTTATGACGTCAAGCTTTGCCTCACCTGTACCACGTCCATGCCTCTTTCAGACACCCACGAGTCGTGCTTCTTCTGCCTTTCGTTTTACTTCTCCACCTGGAGTTAGAGAGCCGAACTGGATCTGACACCAGCTATGTGCTTCACCCTCACCCCTTCCCCTCATGAACTGTGTGCTGTCAGTCACCAATGAGGATGGGAGCAGGAGCTATTTAAAGGGAGGGAGACAGGACAAAAGGAAAACAAAAATCATATCAATAGCTATTACTGTTTTGGTCCACCACCCGGACTCATAGGAGGAGGCTTGCCAGCTGTGGGTAAATATAGTACATAGTAAGTGTTATTCTGTTAACAAACCTTTGGATCTGATCTGCTGCTACCTGATGAACCATCCCGACCCCTTAGTCATCTGGGACCGGTCTACTTTCTGTTCCCAGAGTCAGAACTAAACATGAAGAAGCAGCGTTCAGTTTTTCTGCTCCACATATCTTTTGCCTTATGTTTTGATGCTTTTAATGGTTTTATGTGAAGCACTTTAAATTATCTTGTTGTTGAAATGTGCTATACAAATAAACTTGCTTTGCCTTGCCTTTCTACTAAGGCAGTACAACTTTAAAGTTACTGTGACAAACTTTAAATTGGTTATGAAACTGTCTCTATTTAATCCTGATGCCTCTATATGACCTATAAGGAAAAGAGATCATTAAAGGGAAGATTGGCTGTTTCTATATAGTTATACTTAATGCTTGTCAGCAGTGCCACCAGGTAGGATTCCATGCCAATCAGGTGAAATCATGCAGGTTCACCAGAAACTCCTTCAAGTCAGACTCCAGCGCCCTGCAGTCGGAAGCTCCGGCGAAAGGATAGCTCTGTTCCCAGCAGCAGCATCTCCTCCATCTGCCAGGAGCAGAGCTTTGCTCGCTGATCCTCCAGTCCCAACTTTTGTTCACAGGGGCCGCCAAAGTCAACACATGATCAAATTTCCTTGTAGTAGCTTTAAATATTACCATAATATTCTGGCTTTTTTTAAGTTGTAAGGATCACAATGGCGTCTGTTTAGTTGTTTCATAGCTTTCCAAGAAATATGCCGGCGTCACCTCCAACCTGTGCCGGTTCCCCAGCCCATCCCAGCAGTGCACGGGGAGATCACAGGGACAGACACACACTCTGACGGAGCCACCATGTTAGAGACTGTTCCTGTCAGTCAGAGTGTGGCTACACCCACAACCCCTCTACCCGGTCAGACTGACCAGATCTGGATAGGTGTGCAAGCAAGTCGACAGGCTTGACCTGTAGACAAGTGCAGATCATATGGCCTTTGGGGGGAGAAGAGAAAAAGTTGTACTGACATTGATGTGATAATGTTGATGTTTATTTGTTGCTTGATTGGAAAGAGACCGGTGTATGTTGAAATGTCTCCATTTGAGTTAATCTTGGTTTATGCTATGTGCTGTCTGAATAGCCATTTTCAGTTAAAGTGTCCCTATGATGTTATTGACATAACACTTAAAAGAGGGGGAGATGTCATATACGGTTGCGCATCTACTGGGGGTTATACGGGAGCTCTGGGAAATGCATGAAGAGGGAGACACATGATGATCCATTAAAACCAGCGGAGCAAATTAAGACGCTTCTATTGCATTGATTTACAGCAGTATCGTGATAATATTGTATCGTGGGACCTCTGGTGATTCCCACCCCGAGTAAATATAGTACATAGTAAGTCTTATTCTGTTAAACCTTTGGAGTCTGTGATACATTCAACTTAACAGTTGTACATTTGTCACAAACCGGGCAGCACGGGCATGACAAGTTATTTAATAACTTAAAGGCAGAATAAAAAGCAAGCTCAAACTAACAGTGGCGTGTGAAGTCAATCATTTCGGCAGTGTAGGTGAGTGCATGAGTGGAAAGTGTGTATGCAATGTTGTATAGTGCAGAAACAAACCATAATCTCAACCAAAAACCAAATGGGTGTAAGGAGAGAGGGACCAACTGAGACTAAAGAGGGGTTTTAACAGGGCCCATGTGTTGCCAGTGTTAATGATGAGCTCAGGTGTTTCCACTCTACTGATGACCCTCTCCCACGCCCACCTCCAATACCTGCAGGGGAAAATACCACACAAACAAAGTAACAGACAGACAGGGCAGAGTGGGTCGTCACACATTACCTTAAGGACAATAAAAGTGTAAGGGAGGAATCTTAGGGTATATATGTGCATATCACTCTGTCAAGTAAAATTAGGACAAAGTTTCACTCTAATACTCACACAACATTAAACACAAAAATATTGTCTCTGACTTTGTTGAAAGTGTGGCTTACTGGCTGCCATGGAAAGCCTTTTTCTACAGTTCCCCAGTACAACCATTCTACTGGGCACTATTGGGATCCTACTCGTCTTGTATGTATTTTTCCCCAACGTTGACCATCAGAGAAAGGAGCCTCCAGGACCCAGACCACTGCCTGTGTTTGGCAATTTGCTGCAGCTGAATCTTAAGTCAGTCCACAGCACGCTGTTTGAGGTAAGTAAGTGATGCTAAAGTGGCTGTATACTGTATTGTTCAAAAGTGTGGAATAATCTGTCATTTTGATATTTTAACACAGATAAAAACAATATAATTCAGACAGAAATAGTATTATTTACATTTAGAATAGTTTTGCCTCCAAGTGTATTTACATGATTTAAAATTGTATTTAGTCTTTTGCCCCTCTAGAATAGTGTCACAGTATCCCCCCTGTGATATTTTTTTTAAATTTTTTTTTATTTGTTTTCCAGTCCAAAAACGTACAAGTGACCCAAGATCATATTTGAACCACAGTTGTGCAATCACCCAATAAACATTTTGGAAAGACGTTTTTCTTAGGACCCTCTGCCGTCTACTTAGTGGTTAAATTGAACAGGATTTGTAAGGCCATTGGATGTTCAGCTGATATTCCCTGATCAAATTCCAATAGTGCTACATTTCCACGAACCTATTTCTGATTTTTAAGAATACCTTTGATAAAGTAACACACCTGTAAATTCCAGCTTGTTATAGGCATTATTGTTCACCAGACAGTGAAACAGGAACTTGTTCTTATTTATATATGATTTAAAGTCTGTCTTTGTTGCTAAGCTTCAATTTATGTTCCCAATAACTGTTGATTTCATTTTTGTTTCATAGCTTTCCAAGAACTATGGATCAGTGTTCACCGTGTATTTTGGACCCCAGAAAGTGTTAATTCTGGCAGGATACAAGACCGTGAAGCAGGCACTGGTCAACTATGCTGTGGAGTTTGGAGAGAGACAAGTCCCTCCATTAGGCAATGACTTAAGTGGTTTACATAGTAAGTATAAAGCAGCAGATTTTAGTGATAACAACTACAGTATAAGTTCATCTAGCTGACGCATACATTTGATCCAATGACAATGTTAACATCACACAGCTCACAGTCTACAGCCATAATAGCTGCTGCGTGTGGCACAGTTGTGCTTTGAGCTAGAAGCTTCTTCCATGGATGCCGCTGTTTCAATTGCTCCGCAATGCAAATGTTTAGTTTACAATACAAAATGAGTTCATACTGTTAAAGGGCATAGTTGTTGTGATTAGCCTTGGTAATGTGTGTACAAAAACAACAAAATGTGATTGCATTAGCCAGCCTTGGTCACTGGTTCAGATTATGATTGACCCCAAGGAAGAAACTCCTAATTCTTTTTGGCCTTCAGGCAACGGCAGCAGGGAGAAGATTCTCTAGTTGGGGTGATTGAGGTTGTATGAGTTGACATCTGATGGTCTTCAGGCCAGGTAGTCCCTCTTGGTGCTATTCCTGAACCAGGCAGTGGTTCTGCCTGTCAGGATATTCTTTATGATGTAGGAAGCAGCACCTTGAGGATTAGCCTGAAGTCCATCAAGCATGTGATGTGGTTGAGACACTGACAGGCTTTTTGCATAGATAGAAGTTGATGAAGTCTTTGACAAGCCTCTGAAAGCAATTCATCATCACAGAAGTCAGGCATTTTGGTAAATTCATCCTCCTGGAACGATGAATGTAGCAAATTTCATGGCAATTCATCCAATAGTTGTAGAGATATCTCTGTCTGTACAAAAGTAATAGACCAATCGACTTATATTTCCATCGCTACAGCCATGGCGCTGGCAAGTGCTGTGTGCATAAAACAAGAACAGACTGGACAGGGTTGTTAAACTGGGTGATAAAATAACAGGGAAACCAGTGTGCAGTAATACATGCTTGATAGACCAGTGCACCATGAATTTTGCTCACAATATCACAGCAGATCCAATGTACGCTCCAAGGCCTGAATGTGCACTTTTGTCTTTAGGGAGCAGGTATGTGATGCCCAGAATAAAAGATGACTTGCATGCTTTATCCCACGCAGCATTGAACTGCTTAACAAGTTTTGATCACATGGTCTGAACTTTTTTTCAACTGGCATCTGAAGTCCTTAACTGATTTACCAAATAATGCCTTTTATGATGTTTTTCATATTTATTTTATTATGTGCCGTCATTTATGACTGTTAATGTTTTTTTGATATTCTTGTATGCTCTTTGTGCATAGTGAAGTCCCCTGAGATAAATCATTCATCATTGAACTTCTTGCTGACATTTTTCGGAAATTATTGTAATCCGATTTCAAACGCGTCAAATAACATTTGACAAAAACATGTGTACTTGATTTCACTTCAGGTACAGGAATCATATTTGCCAATGGAGAATCATGGAAAGAAATGAGGCGTTTTGCTCTGAGCAACCTGAGAGACTTTGGGATGGGCAAAAAAACAGCAGAGGAGAAAATCATTGAGGAGATTCAATATTTGATCAACGTGTTCGAAAGACATGAAGGTAACTCTTCTCCTGTATTGTATATTGTCTTCATAAGGATTCTACATTGTTTGTTTTGCTCATTCATTTTTGTTTGTTTTAGGTAAACCCTTCAGTGCTACCCAGTCAATAAACTATGCAGTTTCCAACATCATCTGTTCAATTGTCTATGGCAGCAGATTTGATTACAGTGATACAGAGTTTAAACGTATGGTAGACCGAGCCAATGACAACTTTCGACTTTCAGGCACTCCTTCAATACAGGTACCACTTTGTCTTTCATTAAATAAACTATAAGATGTACCTTTAGTGAGTTATAGTGAGAATTACAGACTCATGGGGCCATGGTCATGCATACTGACCTTTTATTGTGCCTTCTTGATATATTAATAACATGTTGAATGTGTTCTCTCTTCAAATACAACAGTTGTACAACCTCTACCCCTGGATATTTCAATGGGTGAGCAACAGGATGCGTCTCAGGAAGAATGTTGCTGAAAACAGAAAACAAATAAAGCAGCTGATCGGACGTTTACAAGAAACGTTGAATTCTCAGATGTGCAGAGGATTTGTGGACTCGTTTCTGGCACACAAACAGAAGCTAGAGGTATTAAAAGCAAGTGTGATATCATAATACAAGGTTTAAATCTATAATTATTAATTTTTGATATAAATTCATGAAACATCACCATTATAATTCTATGAACACAGCCAACAACTGGAGGATGAAAATGGTTTTAGCTCCTTTTTAAAATGAAGTTTTAACACTTTTGATTATTCACCTGTTAATAAGGATTTAGGGATTACTGAGTCATTCTACAACATGGAGAACCTTGTGGCAACTGTTAGCAACCTCTTTACGGCTGGTACTGATACGACAGCAACTACGCTGAGATGGGGTCTGTTGCTCATGGCCAAATATCCTCAAATACAAGGTAAGTAATATGCTTAGACCGGTTGCAAGCAGATGCAGTCCCCAACTTTACATCATGTGATGCAGTCAAAGATTGATGCATGTTTATCCATCTGTTCTCCCCCTCTTTCTTGTCAAAGGTCCGTAGGTTGGAATTAAACGCTTTTGGATTTCCAATAAGCCCAGTTTTTCGGGGCCATAGGGAGTCTATGACTAGTAAATACAATTTTCATGTTTGTTCTAATGAAATCTAGATACCTTTCAGTAAATTATCTGCCCAACAGGGGGCGGTGTTAAAACTCTTCGCTATACCACAGTGTCTGCACCATGTGTGCAGTTGTCATTTTGTTCATTACATCCTGACAGTAATCAATGAATCAAATGCTCTGACAAAAAAAATCTGATATCTGTGACTGTTGCTGGACTGTAATAAGCCCGAACAATCAATTAATTCTACTTGCTTAAATTCCTGCCTGTCTGCACGTATTCTGGTGTGCATTCATTGCTCGTCACTGGAGTCTTTCACAATCTGCTAGCTTCACAGCTGTGAGTAATGATAGCCATGTTTGTTGTTTACGTTCATTATAATTTTTGGCCAATGGTATGAAGGCAGATCAATGTCAAAATCCACAAGCACAAATGACATCCATGCACGTGTGTAGAGGTCACACGTGTGCAACTCAAACAGCTGCGCACGCTAATTACTTTTGCGAGTACTTTCACATCACTCCATGCAGAACATCTCTGCTGTGTGAGCAAAATTGAAGCCTGTGAGGAGAAAACCATGCTTTGAGGGCGAGGAGCGTCCCCTGGTGCCCCTAGTTTCTCAAGATTACCAACCCTGCCTTCAACATATCCTGACTGTTGCAACCCAGGAGACTTAGTTTTTACTTCCAAACAGAAACTTTAAACTACAATTAAGAGTCAATGACCGGTTAAATTTGTTCTTTCCATGGTATCATCTTCATTTAAACTTAATAACACCTGGAAAAAGAACCCCATTGAAACTGTATGCATCAAGAGTACTTTAGATATAAATAAGAAATTACTTAATTTCCTTAGTTTTGACCGATTACTATAAGTGCAATGTTCAACCAGCTGGTCATAAAATTACACTAATGGCATTGAGAAGGATTTTTTTTTTTCTAGCTTGTGCAAAATTCTGTGATATAGCAATTGCAATTTATTGTGGAGTGTGTTCACTCAAATGATTTGTTTCTGTGAGGGTTTGGTAAAAAGTATTCATGTTAGTCTTTCTAGAATTGGTGAAAAAACTTTACTGCTGTTTTGTTTTTTAGCCACTTTCTTTTATTTTCTAATTTCCAGACCAGGTCCAGGCAGAGCTGAGCAGGGTGGTTGGGAGCCGTCGGGTCAAGACAGAGGACAGGATGAACCTGCCCTTCACTGATGCTGTCATCCATGAGACACAGAGATTTGCTAATATCCTTCCCATCTCTATTCCTCACATCACCAGCGCAGATGTGACTTTTCAGGGCTATTTTATTAGAAAGGTAAGAATTTGACTGATGAAAACAAGTCTTCCAGTTCACGCAGAATAATGAAACATGATGAGACTGCATGCTTGATTTTAGAAAGTATAAAGATAGGAGATCATAGTTTTTCTTTAAAACATTGTAAGCATTAATAAATGCCTCTTTCAAGGGGACCCCTGTGTTTCCTCTTTTGACATCTGTTCTGTGGGATGAAAGTGAGTGGGAGAGCCCATGCACCTTTAATCCTGCCCATTTCTTGGACAAGGATGGGAAGTTTGTCAAGAGAGATGCCTTCATGCCCTTCTCTGCAGGTTAGAGAGCTCAGCTAACACTTCTTTTCAATACCAATCGAAGTTTTCAGATTATCTGAAGCTTGTTCTCTCACAGGACAGAGGGCGTGTCCGGGAGAAAGTCTGGCTAGGATGGAGCTCTTCCTCTTCTTCACCTCCCTCCTCCAGCGCTTTCGTTTCACTTCTCCACCTGGAGTCCCAGAGGAAGAACTGGATCTGACTCCGGCTGTGGGCTTCACCCTCACCCCGACACCTCATGAGCTGTGTGCTGTCAGTCGTGAGGGATTTCAAAATTAGTACTCAAGTATTGTCAAACACTTTTGCACAGTAGAAAGCTTTTGAGATTGTAATGCCACTGAAAAAGAAACACTGCTATCTACTTTGAAACCATCTTATTCAACACATTTGATCTTTAACTTAAGTGCTGAAGCAAGGTTGGTGTCTCAGTAAGAAAATGGGATAACATTTACAGCTGCACCAATCAAACTGCTAGAAAAGCTAAATCATATTTTTGATTAATTAGCCAAAACATCAAAGTGTTGAAACACTGTCACCATAGGGCAGAGATTGTTATTGATTTATCATATATTTTATGTTATCATTATAGCAGCCATCTTTGGACATTATTTGTCAGCTGTAAGACTTCACAGCAACACCTTGCACTACATTTCATTTCCAATTGTGAATCACTATAAAGTAATGGTAAAGTTGTATTGTGTATATTATATATACATATATTGTCATATATGCCTTAGATAAAACTTGTAATACTTGTCTACTTACCTCTTGAACAGAGAACGGTCCCACATTATGTGCTTAGAATGATTTCATTTGGCACATAATATTACAACACATTCTCACTCCCAACTCATCAAATAATTACGCTTGGTCAGTGGCTCGAAGCTTCTAACTGACTCTAGGTTTCCCTCTACCGTCAGTTTTGGACACGCAGAGATGCCTCTCAGTTTCCAATTGTTAGATTTAGTGTCTTTTCAAAAAAACTTCTGTCTTCACAGAGAGTTAGGTTTGGGCAACAAAACCACTTAAATAGGTAAGCATGTGGTTGACGTTAACTTGACTGCCTTAACGATCCACGTTAATACCGAGTGACTAACGACTTATGTTACTAGCGACTCACGTGACTAACGACTGCTGTGACACAATTTACTGTTTGTTTCGCACGGGACACAATCAGTCCTGTGTTGTTTTAATGTGTAAATAATATAGAAAACTACTTTACAAACTGCTGTTCAACAGTTTGGAATTACCCATTATTTTGAGGTTTGTCTTCTATAATGGCTATTTCACCATAGATAAAAACAGTATAATTCTTTTCTATACGGCTGTTTTCTGTCCTGGCCCCACAGTGGTGGAATGAACTTCCCACTGACTAAATAATTTTTTAATAAAAATTACTGGACACATTTTGTGATGAAAAAAACAAAGAAGTATTTCTATCGATTAAATAAATGGAAAGAATATATTAAAACTGCTTTTAAACTTTGATTTGGTCTGTCAATATTTGTTCTGGCTAACTTGTTTACCCATGGTGCCATGGTGGTACAGAAAAGAAATGTGACTTTACCTCTCTATAGCTATCCTTACTTCATGCTACATAAATTAGTAAACTGTATAGTTATCCTCAATAAGCACGTCTCACTAGTTTTTATGACGTCAAGCTTTGCCTCACCTGTACCACGTCCATGCCTCTTTCAGACACCCACGAGTCGTGCTTCTTCTGCCTTTCGTTTTACTTCTCCACCTGGAGTTAGAGAGCCGAACTGGATCTGACACCAGCTGTGTGCTTCACCCTCACCCCTTCCCCTCATGAACTGTGTGCTGTCAGTCACCAATGAGGATGGGAGCAGGAGCTATTTAAAGGGAGGGAGACAGGACAAAAGGAAAACAAAAATCATATCAATAGCTATTACTGTTTTGGTCCACCACCCGGACTCATAGGAGGAGGCTTGCCAGCTGTGGGTAAATATAGTACATAGTAAGTGTTATTCTGTTAACAAACCTTTGGATCTGATCTGCTGCTACCTGATGAACCATCCCGACCCCTTAGTCATCTGGGACCGGTCTACTTTCTGTTCCCAGAGTCAGAACTAAACATGAAGAAGCAGCGTTCAGTTTTTCTGCTCCACATATCTTTTGCCTTATGTTTTGATGCTTTTAATGGTTTTATGTGAAGCACTTTGAATTATCTTGTTGTTGAAATGTGCTATACAAATAAACTTGCTTTGCCTTGCCTTTCTACTAAGGCAGTACAACTTTAAAGTTACTGTGACAAACTTTAAATTGGTTATGAAACTGTCTCTATTTAATCCTGATGCCTCTATATGACCTATAAGGAAAAGAGATCATTAAAGGGAAGGTTGGCTGTTTCTATATAGTTATACTTAATGCTTGTCAGCAGTGCCACCAGGTAGGATTCCATGCCAATCAGGTGAAATCATGCAGGTTCACCAGAAACTCCTTCAAGTCAGACTCCAGCGCCCTGCAGTCGGAAGCTCCGGCGAAAGGATAGCTCTGTTCCCAGCAGCAGCATCTCCTCCATCTGCCAGGAGCAGAGCTTTGCTCGCTGATCCTCCAGTCCCAACTTTTGTTCACAGGGGCCGCCAAAGTCAACACATGATCAAATTTCCTTGTAGTAGCTTTAAATATTACCATAATATTCTGGCTTTTTTTAAGTTGTAAGGATCACAATGGCGTCTGTTTAGTTGTTTCATAGCTTTCCAAGAAATATGCCGGCGTCACCATCAACCTGTGCCGGTTCCCCAGCCCATCCCAGCAGTGCACGGGGAGATCACAGGGACAGACACACACTCTGACGGAGCCACCATGTTAGAGACTGTTCCTGTCAGTCAGAGTGTGGCTACACCCACAACCCCTCTACCCGGTCAGACTGACCAGATCTGGATAGGTGTGCAAGCAAGTCGACAGGCTTGACCTGTAGACAAGTGCAGATCATATGGCCTTTGGGGGGAGAAGAGAAAAAGTTGTACTGACATTGATGTGATAATGTTGATGTTTATTTGTTGCTTGATTGGAAAGAGACCGGTGTATGTTGAAATGTCTCCATTTGAGTTAATCTTGGTTTATGCTATGTGCTGTCTGAATAGCCATTTTCAGTTAAAGTGTCCCTATGATGTTATTGACATAACACTTAAAAGAGGGGGAGATGTCATATACGGTTGCGCATCTACTGGGGGTTATACGGGAGCTCTGGGAAATGCATGAAGAGGGAGACACATGATGATCCATTAAAACCAGCGGAGCAAATTAAGACGCTTCTATTGCATTGATTTACAGCAGTATCGTGATAATATTGTATCGTGGGACCTCTGGTGATTCCCACCCCGAGTAAATATAGTACATAGTTGCCAGTGTTAATGATGAGCTCAGGTGTTTCCACTCTACTGATGACCCTCTCCCACGCCCACCTCCAATACCTGCAGGGGAAAATACCACACAAACAAAGTAACAGACAGACAGGGCAGAGTGGGTCGTCACACATTACCTTAAGGACAATAAAAGTGTAAGGGAGGAATCTTAGGGTATATATGTGCATATCACTCTGTCAGGTAAAATTAGGACAAAGCTTCACTCTAATACTCACACAACATTAAACACAAAAATATTGTCTCTGACTTTGTTGAAAGTGTGGCTTACTGGCTGCCATGGAAAGCCTTTTTCTACAGTTCCCCAGTACAACCATTCTACTGGGCACTGTTGGGATCCTACTCGTCTTGTATGTATTTTTCCCCAACGTTGACCATCAGAGAAAGGAGCCTCCAGGACCCAGACCACTGCCTGTGTTTGGCAATTTGCTGCAGCTGAATCTTAAGTCAGTCCACAGCACGCTGTTTGAGGTAAGTAAGTGATGCTAAAGTAGCTGTATACTGTATTGTTCAAAAGTGTGGAATAATTTATTTTGGTATTTTAACATAGATAAAATCAATATAATTCAGACAGAAATAGTATTATTTACATTTAGAATAGTTTTGCCTCCAAGTGTATATACATGATTTAAAATTGTATTTAGTCTTTTGCCCCTCTAGAATAGTGTCACAGTATCCCCCTGTGATTTTTATTTTTATTTGTTTTATTTGTTTTCCAGTCCAAAAATGTACAAGTGACCCAAGATCATATTTGAACCACAGTCGTGCAATCACCCAATAAACATTTTGGAAAGACGTTTTTCTTAGGGCCCTCTGCCGTCTACTTGGTGGTTAGATTGAACAGGATTTGTAAGGCCATTGGATGTTCAGCTGATATTCCCTGCTCAAATCCCAATATATTTTCACGAACCTATTTCTGATTTTTTTTTCTTTTTTTTTCTTTTTTTTTTTTAAGAATCCCTTTGATAAAGTAGCACACCTGTAAATGTCAGCTTGTTATAGGCATTATTCTGCACTAGACAGTGAAACAGGAAATTGTTCCTATTTATATATGATTTTAAAGTCTGTCTTTGTTGCTAAGTTTTAATTTATGTTACCAATAACTGTTGATTTCATTTGTATTTCTTATTCCTAATTCTTAGAGGTATCTTTGTCTCTTTCTGAACTTTCCGTTGGCTGATTGAACCATTGTACAGCGTTTTGTTCTCCATGTAGGCTTCACAAACATGACTTGTTTTTGCAAAACCCTTGATACAAAGTTGCATCTATTTGTAAAGAGGATCTTCTAAAACCTTAAGGCCATTAAAAAAAATATAGTCGTCTTCTCAGCCATCTGACTGTAGCAGATTAAGCTTTTGTGGAAGTTAATTCCAAACTTCTGAACAGTAATGTATACAAAATTGGATATGATATTATCACTTTTCAGGAGAAAAGGATTATATGGATAACTATGGGTTATGAGGTGTTTTGGCCACATTACTGCAGCTTTGTTCATCTGTATGGAATTGGAGTAAAGTTGTGATGATCTCATTACTACTAAGGCAGTAAAACTTTAAAGTTACTGAGTCAAACTTGTATATTGTATATACACTGCTGTTCAGAGTGTGGAATCACCTGTTATTTTGATACCATTTCAACATAAATAACAACAGTAGAATTCAGACAGACATTCCTATATGAATCTGATTAAAGCAGATTTTTTGACCAGTAACTGTTGATTTATCATAAGATTTGTAAATAGGACTTTCATCCATCTAATAGTAGCAATGCACTGATATTGGTCCGATACTGGACCAGATATAGGTGACAATTGACTGATCGGGTATCGGATACCGTTATTTTATTAAATAATTCTTACATAACATAATTCTATGTATTTATTTGTGATATTTAGTTTTACAAAGGTAAAAAAAGCTACCTTTTTAAATCAAGCCTGATGTTGCCTTACACATAAGTGAGGCATACAGCTTATCAAATAAACACTAGTATCGGATCAGTACTCGGTATCGGCCAATAACCAAAGCGCAGGTATCACTATTGGTATCGGGACTGAAAAAGTTAGATCGGTGCATCCCTACCTAAAAGCATGAAAGACCATTCAAAATATAGAGTGGTCCTCTCAGCCATTTGATTGTACTGGATCAATCTTTTGTGGCAGGCAATTACAAACTTTTGTATCGTTATGTATTCTATCAAACATTGGATGTTTGATTTAATGAGATGGATAGCTGTACACTACTGGCCAAAAGTTTTGAGGATGACACAAATATACATTTTCACAAAGTCTGCTGCCTCAGCTTTTATGATGGCAATTTGGATAGACTCCAGAACGTTATGAAGAGTGATCAGATGAATTGCAATTAATTGCAAAGTCCCTCGGATCATCGAGAACTTCAAAGAGAGAGGTTCAATTGTTGTGAAGAAGGCTTCAAGGTGCTCAAGAAAAACCAGCAAGCGCCAGGACCATCTCCTGAAGTTCATTCAGCTGCGGGATCGGGGCACCACCAGTGCAGAGCTTGCTCAGAATGGCAGCAGGCAGGTGTGAGTGCATCTGCACGCAGTTAGGCGAAGGCTTTTGGAGGATGGCCTGGTGTCAAGAAGGTCAGCAAAGAAGCCACTTCTCTTCAGGCAAAACATCAGAGACAGACTGACATTCTGCAAAAGGTACAGGGATAGGACTGCTGAGGACTTGGGGTAAAGTCATTTTCTCTGCTGAATCCCCTTTCCAGTGATTGGGGCAGCCGGAAAAAATCTTGTCCGGAGAAGAAAAGGTGAGCACTACCATCAGTCCTGTGTCATGCCAACAGTAAAGCATCCTGAGACCATTCATGTGTGGGGTTGCTTCTCAGCCAAGGGAGTGTGCTCACTCACAATTTTACCTAAGAACACAGCCATGAATAAAGAATGGTACCAAAACATCCTCCGGGAGCAACTACTCCCAACCATCCAAGAACAGTTTGGTGATGAACAATGCCTTTTCCAGCATGATGGAGCACCTTGCCATAAGGCAAACGTGATAACTAAGTGGCTCAGGGAACAAAACATCGAAGTTTTGGGTCCATGGCCAGGAAACTCCCCAGACCTTAATCTCATTGAGAACTTGTGGTCAACCCTCAAAAGGCGGGTGGACAAAGGAAAAACCCACAAATTCGGACCGACAAGCATTGATTATGCCAGAATGGGCTGCCATCAGTCAGGATGTGGCTCAGAAGTTAATTGACAGCATGCCAGGGTGAATTGCAGAAGTCTTGAAAAAGAAGGGTCAACACTGCAAATATTGACTCTTTGCATAAACTTAATATAATTGTCAATAAAAGCCTTTGACACTTATGAAATGCTTGTAATTATACTTCAGTATACCATAGTAATCTTGGACAAAAAAAAAACACTGAAGCAGCAAACTTTGTGAAAACGAATAATTGTGTCATTCTCAAAAACTTGGGCCAAGGCTATACTGTAGGATACAAGATGTTTCCGCCACTTTACTGCAGCTTATTATCATCATTATACAGGACAAAATTAAAAGAAAATAATAAATATCTAACCGGTAAACTGTCTTGACTCAGTTGAAAGTGGTTTACAGCATGTTCCTGTTCTGCAGCACATGAAGGAATCTCAATTACAATAAAAAATAAAAACGGAAACAAGAGAACAACACATTAACGGCTATACAGGTGCCTGTTTGCACCCGTTTTTTATTGGTATCTGTCCACAGCAGTTATTTTAAAGGAAGTATTGGAATAAGTGTATGTGAAAATGATCTAGTGATGCGTTCCTTTCTACTATGTCTGTTTGGAATTAAGAGTGATGTTGTGATGATTTCAATACTACAAAGGCTGCAAAACTTAATAACCAGACAATATCCTTTTTTTATTTTTATTGTTTTCAAAAGTTGTAATGATCACTGCTTTTTTTCTTTTTTTTTTTTTTCTCTTCCATAGCTTTCCAAGAACTATGGATCCGTGTTCAGAGTGTATTTTGGACCCCAAGAAGTGGTAATTCTGGCAGGATACAACACCGTGAAGCAGGCACTGGTCAACTATGCTATGGAGTTTGGAGAGAGACAAGTCCCTCCATTTGGCAATGACATAAGTGGTTCACATAGTAAGTATATAGCAGTGGATTGTTGTGATAACCACTACAGTATAAGTTCATCTAGGTCAGTGATTCTCAACTGGTGGGTCACGACCAAGAAGTTGGTTGCGGACTCGTTTTCAGTGGGTCGCGGGCCTTTGCCTGGAAAATAAAATAAAAAATCCTGTGCTTTTATTTTGATGGGGATTTTTTTTATGCAGCGGAGTTATTCACACTTCTTAACAGTATTTGGCGTTAATGCCTTGTAATGCTAATAGACACCCATTTCACAGTATAGAAGAACACCCACAAAGTTTGTTTTCATATGCTAATTGAGCGAAACGCAATACAACACCGATTACATGAGATAGGGATTTTCTTACATTGAGGACCAAAGGGCAAAAACCTCAGTGTGTTTTGTGCAGCGAGGTTCTGGCACAAGAAAGCATGAAGCCGTCAAAACTGAAGTGGCATTTGGAAACAAAACACCCTTCTCTCAAAGATAAACCTGTTGAGTACTTTCAAAGATGCCTTCAAGACCTGAGGACATCACAAAAGTGTCTTACTTACCTGCAGCCATGGACGTGTTGGATCAATCTGCAGCGGATAAACTGGAAACTATACCTCTGTCAAATTACACTATAAGTAGGTGAATTGAAGACATGTCGGATGACATCAAAAACAGACTACAGCTCGAATTAAGGCAAGTGGTCATTTTGCATTACAAATGGACGAATCTACAGACGTAACAAACAAAGCAGTTTTACTTGTTTACGTGGGACGGGGACTGGCGGGAACATTTTCTCTGCACAAGAGAGCTCCCTACCACTACAACTGTAGAGGAAATGTTCAGCTCAGGTTCAAACTGCACCATCTTTTCATTAAATCAATTTGAGAAGTTGAAAATTTGGGTCATGGCTTGCCATTAAGGGGTGATGGTGGGTCCCGCAGCCAGATCAGTTGAGAACCACTGATCTAGGTGATGCATACATTTGATCCAATGACAATGTTAACATCACACAGCTCAGTCTACAGCCATAATAGCTGCTGTGTGTGGCACAGTTGTGCTTTGAGCTAGAAGCTTCTTCCATGGATGCCGCTGTTTCAATTGCTCCGCAATGCAAATGTGTAGTTTACAATACAAAATGAGTTCATACTGTTTAAGGGCATAGTTGTGATCAGCCTTGGTAATGTGTGTACAAAAACAACAAAGCGTGATAGCCTGGGTGATTGCATTAGCCAGCCTTGGTCACTGGTTCAGATTATGATTGACCCCAAGGAAGAAACTCCTAATTTTGGTTTTCAGGCAGCGGCAGCAGGGAGAACATTCTCTTGTTGGGGTGATTGAGGTTGTATGAGTTGACATCTGATGGTCTTCAGGCCAGGTAGTCCCTCTTGGTGCTATTCCTGAACCAGGCAGTGGTTCTGCTTGTGAGGACTGTCTTCATGGTGCAGGTATAGAAAGCAGCACCTTGAGGATTAGCTTGAAGTCCATCAAGCATGTGACGTGGTTGAGACACTAACAGGCTTTTTGCATAGTTAGAAGTTGAAGTCTTTGACAAGCCTCTGAAAGCAATTCATCATCACAGAAGTCAGGCATTTTGGGGATTCATCCTCTGGGGACGATGAATGTACCAAATTTCATGGCAATTCATCCAATAGTTGTAGAGATATGTCTGGACAAAAGTAATAGACCAATCGACTTATATTTCCATCGCTACAGCCATGGCGCTAGCAAGTGCTGTCTGTATAAAACAAGAACAGACTGGACAGGGTTGTTAAACTGGGTGATAAAATAACAGGGAAACCAGTGTGCAGTAATGCTTGCATGATGGACCAGTGCACCATGAATTTTGCTCACAATATCACAGCAGATCCAATGTACGCTCCAAGGCCTGAATGTGCACTTTTGTCTTTAGGGAGCAGGTATGTGATGCCCAGGATGCCCATGCTTCGTCCCACGCAGCATTGAACTGCTTAACAAGCTTTGATCGCATGGTCTGAACTCTGCACTTTGTCAAACGGCATCTGATGTCCTTTTTTATGGTGTTTTTGATGTTTATTTAATTATGATAAACAATTATGAAGCAATAACAAAATAACCTACAGGGAAGAGGCCCAGACCTTGTCTGCCTGGTGCAAGGACAACGACCTCATTCTCAATACAAAGAAAACAAAAGAAATAATTGACTTCAGGAAAACCAAAGTTTTAAGTTTCTGGGGATGCACATAGCTGAGGACCTGACCTGGAGCCTGAACACTGCCCACATCATCAAAAAAGCCCAGCAGAGGTTGTTCTTTCCGAGGACCCTGAAACGCAACAGGCTACCTCAGAAAATCATGGTCAACTTCTACCGCAGCACCATTGAAAGCATACTGACATACTGCTGCACTCTGTGGTACTCCAGCCACACTGCACCTTGAAAAAAAAAAAGACCTGCAGCGGGTTGTCAAGACGACTGAGAGGATCATTGGCTCCACCCCTACCAAACCTGAGCGACATCCACTCAGGCTGTCTTCTCACACGGGCCATTAACATAATGCAGGATCCCTCACTCCCTGGACACCACCTCTTCTCCATCCTCCCCTCAGGCAGACTGAGAACCCCAAGCACACGCACAAACAGATTGCGAAACAGCTTTTTCCCTAGAGCTGTGGACAGGCTGCAGAGATCACCATAAGGCATTTTTCTGAAATTATTGTAATCTGATTTCAAACACTCCAAATAACATTTGACAAACATGTGTACTTGATTTCACTTCAGGTACAGGAATCATATTTGCCAATGGGGAATCATGGAAAGAAATGAGGCGTTTTGCTCTGAGCAACCTGAGAGACTTTGGGATGGGCAAAAAAGCGGCAGAGGAGAAAATCATTGAGGAGATTCAGTATCTGAAAGAAGTTTTCGAAAGACATGAAGGTAACTCTTCTCCTGTATTGTATATTGTCTTCATAAGGATTCTATATTGTTTGTTTTGCTCATTCATTTTTGTTTTTTAGGTAAACCCTTCAGTGCTACCCAGTCAATAAACTATGCAGTTTCCAACATCATCTGTTCAATTGTCTATGGCAGCAGATTTGATTACAGCGATACAGAGTTTAAACGTATGGTAGACCGAGCCAATGACAACATTCGACTTTCAGGCACTCCTTCAATACAGGTACCACTTTGTCTTTCATTAAATAAACTATAAGATACCTTTAGTGGGTTATAGTGAGAATTACAGACTCATGGGGCCATGGTCATGATTACTGACCTTTTATTGTGCCTTTTTGATATATTAATAATGTGGTCTTTTTCTATTCAATTACAACAGTTGTACAACCTCTACCCCTGGATATTTCAATGGGTGAGCAACAGGATGCGTCTCAGGAAGAATGTTGCTGAAAACAGAAAACAAATAAAGCAGCTGATCGGACGTTTACAAGAAACGTTGAATGTTCAGATGTGCAGAGGATTTGTGGACTCGTTTCTGGCACACAAACAGAAGCTAGAGGTATTAAAAGTGTAATATCATAATACAAGGTTTAAATTGTTTTTTAGTAATGACTTAATTGATGATTAACATCAATTCATAAAACATCACCACCTATATTTGGTTTTCATATTTCTATGAAAACGGTCAATAGCTGGAGGATGAAAAATGTCAAGAACACCTTTTAAAATTAAGTTTTAACACATTTAATTTTCCACCTATTAATAAGAATTTAGGGAATACTGAGTCATTCTACAACATGGAGAACCTTGTGGCAACTGTTGGCAACCTCTTTGCGGCTGGTACTGATACGACAGCAACTACGCTGAGATGGGGTCTGTTGCTCATGGCCAAATATCCTCAAATACAAGGTAAGTAATATGCTTAGACCGGTTGCAAGCAGATGCAGTCCCCAACTGGGGTATTTAACATAGTAGTAAAAGTTAAAATATATATTTTTAGATTACTTTTTTAATTGAGGCTTTTTACCTTAATTTGATGCTGTCAAAGATTGACAGTAAAGAAGAGAACACATGGAACAACATGCAGCAAAGGTCAGTGGGTTGGATTTAAACATGTAGTGTTTGGATTTCCAATGAGCCCAATTTTTCGGGGCCATAGGGAGCCTATGACTAGTAAAGTAAGTACAATTTTCATGTTGTATTTGTTCTGTTCATTCTAATAAAATCCAGTTACCTTGCAGTAAAAGATCTGATCAACCGTGGGCGGTGTTATCTCTTTGATACACCATTTTGCTCATTACATCCTGACAGTAATCAATGAATCAAATGCTCTGACAAAAAAAATCTGATATCTGTGACTGTAATAAGCCCGAACAATCAATTAATTCTACTTGCTTAAATTCCTGCCTGTCTGCGCGTATTCTGCTCGTGCATTCATTGCTCGTCACTGGAGTCTTTCACAATCTGCTAGCTTGACAGCTGTGAGTAATGATAGCCATGTTTGTTGTTTACGTTCATTATGATTTGTGGCCAATGGTATGAAGGCAGATCAATGTCAAAAACCACAAGCACAAATGAGATCCGCGCGCGTGTAGAGGTCACACGTGTGCAACTCAAACTGTCACGGACGCTAATCATTTTTTTTGAGCGTTTTCACGTCACTTCACGCAGAACATCTCTGTGAGCAAAATTGAAGCCTGTGAGGAGAAAACCATGCTTTGAGGGCGAGGAGCGTCTCCTGCTGCCAGTGACGTGCGGTGAGGTTCGTGGCTGGTGAGGCACTGACACTACATAAGTCAGATTTACAAAAATATGAACCCAATAGAGAAGCTTAAATCACCATTCAATTGGCAGCTTGCACATTGACTACTGGTTGTTTTTCATATCAGCATTATTTACACACACATAGGTAAAGTACATATTTGATTCCACCGGGAGCGTGTGCGCCGTGATCTGCCCCACCGACCTGCCCCACCGGGAGCGTTTCAGAAGCGGAGCGCTCGCGGGCACCACCCGTGAAAATCGTGAGATTCCGCGATAATCTGTGTAACAACCACGGATGTATAAAGAGAACACAAACGCATAAAAGGTTACTTTACCTGTCCAACATTGAATTGCTGTTGATTTGTTCATATTTTCTTGTTTGTTTTTTTTAGACATTTTTAAGCTTGGATGTATAATCTTACATTTTTGTGGTCAAAGCAAAATATAAAAAGAAGAAGAGAAGTGTAGAAGAAGAGCAACGACAGAACAAGCATAAACCCGACCCGTGGGCTCTCGCTCGCCCTCTTCTTTGAGGCAGAGTAGTGTTTGCCTCCCCTCTGCGCTTTTTCACTGCGGTTTAATGTCAGATCAGCAACACTAAATATGTTCTACACAGACGTGAAATACATTACCTATTCTATGGAAAGAAAGGGCATATAATAAAAGTGTCTACAAATATTACAGTGGTGACAAACGATGAGAAAGCAAAAGGCACGCGCTCAACCCAGTTTGTGAGGGATTGCGCAATCTGAGGTGAGGCACAGCTCTTCGCTGCCTCACCTCACGTGTCTCCTCTGTTTGAACAGGACATGCGCTAATTCAGCGATTTTGATTATAAAAATGCTTGAAATGATTGGAATCATACAGAAATTACATTTATAGCACAGATCAGTAGAGAAATATTAATATTTATTTTAACATTATTTGTTTTGTACTTGTCATGATGACAGGTGAGGCTCTACCTCCCCTGACCGCACGTCCCTGCCTGGTGCATGACTTCTGTCACTGCTCTTTGGCTTTGGAGGAAGGCCCGAAGGGACGGGCTGTCAGTGTTGTCAACTCGGCTGCTGTCTTGCTAGATTCAGCAACTTTTGGAGCTAGTACTGCTAGCTACTTTCATTGGAAAAGACTATTAGTGGTACTCTTGCTAGTTTCTCAAGATTACCAACCCTGCCTTTAACATATCCTGACTGCTGCAACCCAGGAGAATTGTTTTTTTACTCCCAAACAGTAACTTTAAACTACAACTAACCAAAGATTAAATGACCGGTTTAATTTGTTCTGTCCATGGTATCATCCCCATTTAAACTTAATAACACCTGGAAAAAGAACTCCATTGAAACTGTATGCACCAAGAGTACTTTAGATATAAATAAGAAATTACTTAATTTCCTTATTTTTGACCTATTACTATAAGTGCAATGTTCAACCAGCTTTAGACTACACACAATTACACTAATGGCATTGAGAAGGATTTTTTTTTCTAGCTTGCTTTACTGCTGCTTTGTTTTTTAGCCGCTGTGTCTTTTATTTATTTTCTAATTTCCAGACCAGGTCCAGGCAGAGCTGAGCAGGGTGGTTGGGAGCCGTCGGGTCAAGACGGAGGACAGGATGAACCTGCCCTTCACTGACGCTGTCATCCATGAGACACAGAGATTTGCTAATATCCTTCCCACCTCTATTCCTCACATCACCAGCGCAGATGTGACTTTTCAGGGCTATTTTATTAGAAAGGTAAGAATCTGACTGATGAAAACAAGTCTTCCAGTTCACTCTGAATAATGAAACATGATGAGACTGCATGCTTGATTTTGGAAAGCTGTATAAAGATAGTAGATCATAGTTTTTCTTTAAAACATTGTAAGCATTAATAAATGTCTCTTTCAAGGGGACCCCTGTGTTTCCTCTTTTGACATCTGTTCTGTGGGATGAAAGTGAGTGGGAGAGCCCATGCACCTTTAATCCTGCCCATTTCTTGGACAAGGATGGGAAGTTTGTCAAGAGAGATGCCTTCATGCCCTTCTCTGCAGGTTAGAGAGCTCAGCTAATACTTCTTTTCAATACCAATCAAAGTTTTCAGATTATCTGAAGCTTGTTCTCTCACAGGACGGAGGGCGTGTCCGGGAGAAAGCCTGGCTAGGATGGAGCTCTTCCTCTTCTTCACCTTCCTCCTCCAGAGCTTTCGTTTCACTTCTCCACCTGGAGTCCCAGAGGAAGAACTGGATCTGACTCCGGCTGTGGGCTTCACCCTCAACCCGACACCTCATGAGCTGTGTGCTGTCAGTCGTGAGGGATTTCAAAATTAGTACTCAAGTATTGTTAAACACTTTTGCACAGTAGAAAGCTTTTGAGATTGTAATGCCACTGAAAAAGAAACACTGCTATCTACTTTGAAACCATCTTATTCAACACATTTGATCTTTAACTTAAGTGCTGAAGCAAGGTTGGTGTCTCAGTAAGAAAATGAGAGAACATTTCTTTAACCTGTGAATTGACTACTCTGGGCACAATAGGCTAATTTACAGCTGCACCAATCAAACTGCTAGAAAAGCTACATCATATTTTTGATTAACCAAAACATCAAAGTGTTGAAACACTGTCACCATAGGGCAGATATTGTTATTGATTTATCACATCTTTATGTTATTATAGCAGCCATCTTTGGACATTATTTGTCAGCTGTAAGACCTCACAGCAACACCTTGCACTGCATTTAACTTAATTCCAACTGTGAATCACTATAGAGGAATGGTAAAGTTGTATTATGGCCTAAATAAATATTGATATGTTCTTGATCACTTTGTGTTGTATCTATTTGCCTTTTCTGTTGAAAAACTGTGTTTTGAGGCAGTGTTGGCCATTCATTGTTGTTTATCAATGCTTTGTAAGGCATAGATTTTGGGCTCACTAATAGGCGGACTGCGGTCCGGATCCGGACCCAGACGCCGTTGTATCCGGACCCTGGACCTAAAACCGATAGATAATTGAGAATTATTAAACTTTGATGAAGCACCTATATTTTAACCGACACAGCTTTTCCAGCCTTTTCGGCACTCGGTCAGTGGTCCAGGAAACAACCGACCAATTACATGCATTGTAAATTACATCACGTGATGCAGCTCAGTCAATCAAATATGGGTATTCTGACTAGTTTCCTGACTCGAGTGAGTAATTTACACACACGGCCCAGGGCTGAGACGAGGAAACAGAACGAAGGGCAGGTGAATAATTACGTGAGTCAGATAAGTTATTTTACATGAAGTTCTCCAAAGAGAGGAAAGTGGTCAAAGAGACCAGAGTCTTTAACCAATAATTAACAGACTTTTATTGGTGAATTCTTCCCACAGACAGTTTTAACACCAGTGTGTCTCATGTTCAGACACCGTGACGATTATTAAAAACGGTAAAGTGAAACGCCACTACGAGACAAAGCACAACTCTTTTGAGCAAACGTACCCACTCACATCTGAAATGAAGACAAAGAAAATAAACCTAAGAGCCCAATATGATCAGAATCCTAACACGTTAGTTCACTGACCAATGATGTTAACAGAGAGAATGGAGCTGAAACAAGTGGTTTAACCACAAATAAAGTCCATGCTCACAAATTTGTCTTGTTAGAAGATGAGAAAAATATAATATTGTGGCTTTTTTGATTGACATCACTTCACACCTGAATGAACTGAATTTGAAGCTGCAGGGCAAAACAGTGATATTTTTTTTTCTAAAATGAAGTACTTTATTTTAAGAGTCACATTTTTCAAAAGCTTTCTGTTATGTCAGTTATCCTTTAAGTGGGCTCTTATTTTACTTGAAATGAGAAGAACATTTATTTATATATTTCTATGTATTTATAATCCATCCAGTTAAATTTGAAAACAGAATAATAATTGTTACAATATAATTGATGTGTACTTTATTTGATTTGACAGTTGACTACACAGAGATGTTGTTACTACTACGCTTCTTGTGTGTGTGTGTGTGTATATATATATACGTGTATATATACAGTGGGTACGGAAAGTATTCAGACCCCTTTAAATTTTTCACTCTTTGTTTCATTGCAGCCATTTGCTAAAATCGAAAAAGTTCATTTTATTTCTCATTAATGTACACTCAGCACCCCATCTTGACAGAAAAAAACAAAATGTAGAAATTTTTGCAAATTTATTCAAAAAGAAAAACTGAAATATCACATGGTCAAAAGTATTCCGACCCTTTGCTGTGACACTCATATTTAACTCACATGCTGTCCATTTCTTCTGATCCTCCTTGAGATAGTTCTACTCCTTCATTGGAGTCCAGCTGTGTTTAAATAAACTGATTGGACTTGATTAGGAAAGGCAGACACCTGTCTATATAAGACCTTACAGCTCACAGTGCATGTCAGAGCAAATGAGAATCATGAGGTCGAAGGAACTGCCCAAGGAGCTCAGAGACAGAATTGTGGCAAGGCACAGATCTGGCCAAGGTTACAGAAGAATTTCTGCAGCACTCAAGGTTCCTAAGAGCACAGTGGCCTCCATAATCCTTAAATGGAAGAAGTTTGGGACGACCAGAACTCTTCCTAGACCTGGCCGTCCAGCCAAACTGAGCAATCGTGGGAGAAGAGCCTTGGTGAGAGAGGTAAAGAAGAACCCAAAGATCACTGTGGCTGAGCTCCAGAGATGCAGTAGGGAGATGGGAGAAAGTTCCACAAAGTCAACTATCACTGCAGCCCTCCACCAGTCGGGGCTTTATGGCAGAGTGGCCCGACGGAAGCCTCTCCTCAGTGCAAGACATATGAAAGCCCGCATAGAGTTTGTCATAAAACACAGGAAGGACTCCCAGACTATGAGAAATAAGATTCTCTGGTCTGATGAGACGAAGATTGAACTTTTTGGCGTTAATTCTAAGCGTTATGTGTGCAGAAAACCAGGCACTGCTCATCACCTGCCCAATACCATCCCAACAGTGAAACATGGTGGTGGCAGCATCATGCTATGGGGGTGTTTTTCAGCTGCAGGGACAGGACGACTGGTTGCAATTGAAGGAAAGATGAATGCGGCCAAGTACAGAGATATCCTGGAAGAAAACCTCTTCCAGAGTGCTCAGGACCTCAGACTGGGCCGAAGGTTCACCTTCCAACAAGACAATGACCCTGCTGTTTGGTAATTTGCTGCAGCTAAATCTTAAGTCACTCCCCAGAATGCTGTATTTGGAAACTAAATAATATGGAAAACTACTTTACAAACTGCTGTTCAACAGTTTGGAATTACCCATTATTTTGAGGTTTGTCTTCTATAATGGCTATTTCACCATAGATAAAAACAGTATAATTATTTTCTATATTTGATTGTCTAACGACTTTTTTTTTTTTACAATGAGATGCTTCATTCACCTACATATTCCTGCTTCCAGGTCACTGTTGATTATTTTCACAAATGATTGTACTTGGTTTTGTTGTAATTTGTTTACTTTCTTATATTGCAGGACGGTGTTGAAAATCACCTCATGTATTAGCACACTATGAATAAATGTAGACCTTCCTCGTCATATAGCTGATATCTAATTTAGCTTGCATCTAAAATTACAATAATGTACACCTATATATCATTTTTTTAAATATTTTTTTAATAAAAATTACTGGACACATTTTGTGATGAAAAAAACAAAGAAGTATTTCTATCGATTAAATAAATGGAAAGAATATATTAAAACTGCTTTTAAACTTTGATTTGGTCTGTCAATATTTGTTCTGGCTAACTTGTTTACCCATGGTGCCATGGTGGTACAGAAAAGAAATGTGACTTTACCTCTCTATAGCTATCCTTACTTCATGCTACATAAATTAGTAAACTGTATAGTTATCCTCAATAAGCACGTCTCACTAGTTTTTATGACGTCAAGCTTTGCCTCACCTGTACCACGTCCATGCCTCTTTCAGACACCCACGAGTCGTGCTTCTTCTGCCTTTCGTTTTACTTCTCCACCTGGAGTTAGAGAGCCGAACTGGATCTGACACCAGCTGTGTGCTTCACCCTCACCCCTTCCCCTCATGAACTGTGTGCTGTCAGTCACCACTGAGGATGGGAGCAGGAGCTATTTAAAGGGAGGGAGACAGGACAAAAGGAAAACAAAAATCATATCAATAGCTATTACTGTTTTGGTCCACCACCCGGACTCATAGGAGGAGGCTTGCCAGCTGTGGGTAAATATAGTACATAGTAAGTGTTATTCTGTTAACAAACCTTTGGATCTGATCTGCTGCTACCTGATGAACCATCCCGACCCCTTAGTCATCTGGGACCGGTCTACTTTCTGTTCCCAGAGTCAGAACTAAACATGAAGAAGCAGCGTTCAGTTTTTCTGCTCCACATATCTTTTGCCTTATGTTTTGATGCTTTTAATGGTTTTATGTGAAGCACTTTGAATTATCTTGTTGTTGAAATGTGCTATACAAATAAACTTGCCTTGCCTTGCCTTTCTACTAAGGCAGTACAACTTTAAAGTTACTGTGACAAACTTTAAATTGGTTATGAAACTGTCTCTATTTAATCCTGATGCCTCTATATGACCTATAAGGAAAAGAGACCATTAAAGGGAATATTGGCTGTTTCTATATAGTTATACTTAATGCTTGTCAGCAGTGCCACCAGGTAGGATTCCATGCCAATCAGGTGAATTGATCTGCTGCATTGATTGATTTACAGCAGTATCGTGATAATATTGTATCGTGGGACCTCTGGTGATTCCCACCCCGAGTAAATATAGTACATAGTAAGTCTTATTCTGTTAAACCTTTGGAGTCTATGATACATTCAACTTAACAGTTGTACATTTGTCACAAACCGGGCCGCACGGGCATGACAAGTTATTTAATAACTTAAAGGCAGAATAAAAAGCAAGCTCAAACTGACAGTGGCGTGTGAAGTCAATCATTTCAGCAGTGTAGGTGAGTGCATGAGTGGAAAGTGTGTATGCAATGTTGTATAGTGCAGAAACAAACCATAATCTCAACCAAAAACTAAATGGGTGTAAGGAGAGAGGGACCAACTGAGACTAAAGAGGGGTTTTAACAGGGCCCATGTGTTGCCAGTGTTAATGATGAGCTCAGGTGTTTCCACTCTACTGATGACCCTCTCCCACGCCCACCTCCAATACCTGCAGGGGAAAATACCACACAAACAAAGTAACAGACAGACAGGGCAGAGTGGGTCGTCACACATTACCTTAAGGACAATAAAAGTGTAAGGGAGGAATCTTAGGGTATATATGTGCATATCACTCTGTCAGGTAAAATTAGGACAAAGCTTCACTCTAATACTCACACAACATTAAACACAAAAATATTGTCTCTGACTTTGTTGAAAGTGTGGCTTACTGGCTGCCATGGAAAGCCTTTTTCTACAGTTCCCCAGTACAACCATTCTACTGGGCACTATTGGGATCCTACTCGTCTTGTATGTATTTTTCCCCAACGTTGACCATCAGAGAAAGGAGCCTCCAGGACCCAGACCACTGCCTGTGTTTGGCAATTTGCTGCAGCTGAATCTTAAGTCAGTCCACAGCACGCTGTTTGAGGTAAGTAAGTGATGCTAAAGTAGCTGTATATTGTATTGTTCAAAAGTGTGGAATAATCTGTCATTTTGATATTTTAACACAGATAAAAACAATATAATTCAGACAGAAATAGTATTATTTACATTTAGAATAGTTTTGCCTCCAAGTGTATTTACATGATTTAAAATTGTATTTAGTCTTTTGCCCCTCTAGAATAGTGTCACAGTATCCCCCCTGTGATATTTTTTTTTTATTTGTTTTATTTGTTTTCCAGTCCAAAAACATACAAGTGACCCAAGATCATATTTGAACCACAGTCGTGCAATCACCCAATAAACATTTTGGAAAGACGTTTTTCTTAGGACCCTCTGCCGTCTACTTAGTGGTTAAATTGAACAGGATTTGTAAGGCCATTGGATGTTCAGCTGATATTCCCTGATCAAATTCCAATAGTGCTACATTTCCACGAACCTATTTCTGATTTTTAAGAATACCTTTGATAAAGTAACACACCTGTAAATTCCAGCTTGTTATAGGCATTATTGTTCACCAGACAGTGAAACAGGAACTTGTTCTTATTTATATATGATTTAAAGTCTGTCTTTGTTGCTAAGCTTCAATTTATGTTCCCAATAACTGTTGATTTCATTTTTGTTTCATAGCTTTCCAAGAACTATGGCTCAGTGTTCACAGTGTATTTTGGACCCCAGAAAGTGTTAATTCTGGCAGGATACAAGACCGTGAAGCAGGCACTGGTCAACTATGCTGTGGAGTTTGGAGAGAGACAAGTCCCTCCATTAGGCAATGACTTAAGTGGTTTACATAGTAAGTATAAAGCAGCAGATTTTGGTGATAACCACTACAGTATAAGTTCATCTAGCTGATGCATACATTTGATCCAATGACAATGTTAACATCACACAGCTCACAGTCTACAGCCATAATAGCTGCTGCGTGTGGCACAGTTGTGCTTTGAGCTAGAAGCTTCTTCCATGGATGCCGCTGTTTCAATTGCTCTGCTAATGTTGTTTAGTTTAGAATGCAAAATGAGTTCATACTGTTAAAGGGCATAGTTGTTGTGATTAGCCTTGGTAATGTGTGTACAAAAACAACAAAGTGCAATAGCCTGGGTGATTGCATTAGCCAGCCTTGGTCACTGGTTCAGATTATGATTGACCCCAAGGAAGAAACTCCTAATTCTTTTTGGCCTTCAGGCAGCGGCAGCAGGGAGAAGATTCTCTAGTTGGGGTGATTGAGGTTGTATGAGTTGACATCTGATGGTCTTCAGGCCAGGTAGTCCCTCTTGGTGCTATTCCTGAACCAGGCAGTGGTTCTGCCTGTCAGGACAGTCTTTATGGTGCAGGTGTACAAAGCAGCACCTTGAGGATTAGCCTGAAGTCCGTCATGCATACGAGATGGTTGAGATACTGACAGGCTTTTTGCATAGTTAGAAGTTGATGAAGTCTTTGACAAGCCTCTGAACGTACTTCATCATTTTAGAAGTCAGGGATTTCGGGGATTCATCCTCTGGGGACGATGAATGTAGCGATTTCATGGCAATTCATCCAATAGTTGTAGAGATATCTCTGTCTGGACAAAAGTAATAGACCAATCGACTTATATTTCCATCGCTACAGTACCATGGCTGTAGCAATGGAAATATAAATCGGTTGGTCTATTACTTTTGTAATCTGATTTCAAAAAGTTCAAATAACGTTTGACATAAACATGTGTACTTGATTTCACTTTAGGTAAAGGAATCTTATTTGCCAATGGGGAATCATGGAAAGAAATGAGGCGTTTTGCTCTGAGCAACCTGAGAGACTTTGGGATGGGCAAAAAAACAGCAGAGGAGAAAATCATTGAGGAGATTCAGTATTTGATCAACGTGTTCGAAAGACATGAAGGTAACTCTTCTCCTGTATTGTATATTGTCTTCATAAGGATTCTACATTGTTTGTTTTGCTCATTCATTTTTGTTTGTTTTAGGTAAACCCTTCAGTGCTACCCAGTCAATAAACTATGCAGTTTCCAACATCATCTGTTCAATTGTCTATGGCAGCAGATTTGATTACAGCGATACAGAGTTTAAACGTATGGTAGACCGAGCCAATGACAACATTCGACTTTCAGGCTCTCCTTCAATACAGGTACCACTTTGTCTTTCATTAAACTATAAGATACCTTTAGTGGGTTATAGTGAGAATTAGACTCATGGGGCCATGGTCATGATTACTGACCTTTTATTGTGCCTTTTTGATATACTAAATAACATGATGTAACTGTTTTTTTCTATTGAATTACAACAGTTGTACAATATTTACCCCTGGATATTTCAATGGGTGAGCAACAGGATGCGTCTCAGGAAGAATGTTGCTGAAAACAGAAAACAAATAAAGCAGCTGATCGGACGTTTACAAGAAACGTTGAATTCTCAGATGTGCAGAGGATTTGTGGACTCGTTTCTGGCACACAAACAGAAGCTAGAGGTATTAAAGGTGTGATATCATATTACAAGGTTTAAATTGTTTTTTTAATGACTTAATTGATGATTAACATCAATTCATAAAACATCACCACCTATATTTGGTTTTCATATTTCTATGAAAACGGCCAATAGCTGGAGGATGAAAAATGTCAAGAACACCTTTTAAAATTAAGTTTTAACACATTTAATTTTCCACCTATTAATAAGGATTTAGGGATTACTGAGTCATTCTACAACATGGAGAACCTTGTGGCAACTGTTAGCAACCTCTTTACGGCTGGTACTGATACAACAGCAACTACGCTGAGATGGGGTCTGTTGCTCATGGCCAAATATCCTCAAATACAAGGTAAGTAATATGCTTAGACCGGTTGCAAGCAGATGCAGTCCCCAACTGGGGTACTTAACATAGTAGTAAAAGTTAAAATATATATTTTTAGATTACTTTTTTAATTGAGGCTTTTTACCTTAATTTGATGCTGTCAAAGATTGACAGTAAAGAAGAGAACACATGGAACAACATGCAGCAAAGGTCAGTGGGTTGGATTTAAACATGTAGTGTTTGGATTTCCAATGAGCCCAATTTTTCGGGGCCATAGGGAGCCTATGACTGGTAAATACAATTTTCATGTTGTATTTGTTCTGTTCATTCTAATAAAATCCAGTTACCTTGCAGTAAAATATCTGATCAACCGTGGGCGGTGTTATCTCTTTGATATACCATTTGCTCATTACATCCTGACAGTAATCAATGAATCAAATATTTTGACAAAAAAAATCTGATATCTGTGACTGTCGCAGGATTTTAATAAGCCCGAACAATCAATTAATTCTACTTGCTTAAATTCCTGCCTGTCTGCACGTATTCTGCTCGTGCATTCATTGCTCGTCACTGGAGTCTTTCACAAGCTGCTAGCTTGACAGCTGTGAGTAACAATAGCCATGTTTGTTGTTTACGTTCATTAGAATTTTTGGCCAATGGTATGAAGGCAGATCAATGTCAAAATCCACGAGCACAAATGAGATCCATGCACGTGTGTAGAGGTCACGCGTGTGCAACTCAAACAGCTGCGCACGCTAATTACTTTTGCGAGTACTTTCACATCACTCCATGCAGAACATCTCTGTTCCTGTGAGTAAAATTGAAGCCTGTGAGGAGAAAACCATGCTTTGAGGGCGAGGAGCGTCCCCTGGTGCATGTCTTCTGTCACTGCTCTTTGGCTTTGGAGGAAGACCTGAAGGGACGGGTTGTCAGTGTTGTCAACTCGGCTACTGTCTTGCTAGATCCAGCAACTTTTGGAGCTAGTACTGCTAGCTACTTTCATTGGAAAAGACTATTACTGGTACTCTTGCTAGTTTCTCAAAATGTCTAACCCTGCCTTTAACATATCCTGACTGTTGCAACCCAGGAGAATTAGTTTTTACTTCCAAACAGTAACTTTAAACTACAACTAACCAAAGATTAAATGATCATTGTTCTGTCCATGGTATCATCTCCATTCAAACTGAATAACACCTGGAAAAAGAACCCCATTGAAACTGTATGCATCAAGAGTACTTTAGATATAAATAAGAAATTACTTAATTTCCTTAGTTTTGGCCGATTACTATAAGTGCAATGTTCAACCAGCTTTAGACTACACACAATTACACTAATGGCATTTTTCTAGCTTGTTCAAAATTCTGTGATATAGCAATTGCAATGTATTGTGGAGTGTGTTCTCTCAAATGATTTGTTTCTGTGAGGGTTTGGTAAAAAGCATTCATGTTAGTCTTTCTAGAATTGGTGAAAAAAGCTTTACTGCTGTTTTGTTTTTTAGCCACTGTGTCTTTTTATTTATTTTCTAATTTCCAGACCAGGTCCAGGCAGAGCTGAACAGGGTGGTTGGGAGCCGTCGGGTCAAGACGGAGGACAGGATGAACCTGCCCTTCACTGACGCTGTCATCCATGAGACACAGAGATTTGCTAATATCCTTCCCATCTCTATTCCTCACATCACCAGTGCAGATGTGACTTTTCAGGGCTATTTTATTAGAAAGGTAAGAATCTGACTGATGAAAACAAGTCTTCCAGTTCACTCTGAATAATGAAACATGATGAGACTACATGCTTGATTCTAGAAAGCTGTATAAAGATAGTAGATCATAGTTTTTCTTTAAAACATTGTAAGCATTAATAAATGTCTCTTTCAAGGGGACCCCTGTGTTTCCTCTTTTGACATCTGTTCTGTGGGATGAAAGTGAGTGGGAGAGCCCATGCACCTTTAATCCTGCCCATTTCTTGGACAAGGATGGGAAGTTTGTCAAGAGAGATGCCTTCATGCCCTTCTCTGCAGGTTAGAGAGCTCAGTTTACACTTATTTTCAATATCAATACAAGTTCTTCAGATTATCTGAAGCTTGTTCTCTCACAGGACGGAGGGCGTGTCCGGGAGAAAGTCTGGCTAGGATGGAGCTCTTCCTCTTCTTCACCTCCCTCCTCCAGCGCTTTCATTTCACTCCTCCACCTGGAGTCCCAGAGGAAGAACTGGATCTGACTCCGGCTGTGGGCTTCACCCTCACCCCAACACCTCATGAGCTGTGTGCCGTCAGTCGTGAGGGATTTCAAAATTGGTACTCAAGTATTGTCAAACACTTTTGCACAGTAGAAAGCTTTTGAGATTGTAATGCCATTTTAAACGTATACTGCTGTCCACTTTGAAACCAGCTTATTCAACACATTTTATCTTTAAATTAAAGTGACAGTTAACCCAAAAATCCAAAATACATATTTTTCCTCTCTGTAGTGCTAATTAGCAATCTATATTGTTATGGACTCCTTTACAGCTGTACCAAATAAACTGCTAGAAGACCTGTGTAAGACATTTTTGATTGATTAGCCAAAACACTTAAAAGGTGCTGAATTCCAAATTGGGTGGTGCGATAACAAAACTGATATGTTTGAAAGTCCAGAGAAAGCAATAACATGTCTTTAAATTAATAGTAGTATTGAGAAATAAAAGGAAAATAAATAAATGATTGAGTGATGACGATAATAATAACAACAAATAATTAGTTTACAAAAGGTTGTTTGTGTAGTGTTTGTGTGAAAAGGAAAAAAAAGTAAAACAAAATGAAAAAGAAAGTGTGTGTGTGTGTGTGTGTGTGTGTGTGTGTGTGTGTGTGTGTGTGTGTGTGTGTGTGTGTGTGTGTGTGTGTGTGTGTGTGTGTGTGCGCGTGTGCGCGTACTACAGTAGATAACATATAACAAACTATTTAAAAATACTTTCATTTATTTCTATCCAGAAGTCGTGTGAGGAAGACATGGTTAGGTCCGTGTTCCAGCTAGCTGATAGGATTGTTGAAGAATTATCAGGTTGAGAGCATTCTGCAGAGTTTAGAAATTAATTTATCGAAATTTGTGAATTGGATTATATCGTTAATTATTTTGGGACGTTGAAGTGGGTTTTAAATTGTGTTGAATTTTGCTTTTATTATGTTTTCAATTAGTATGTATTCCAAAAGACTATCTCTCAAGTCCGTGCTTCTGTATAAGCTCTTTGAAATCTATGAACTGTATGAAATGGTTGTTGCTGAAAAGATGTTTGAGGTGTATGATATTTGTGCCCATGTGTGGCAGTGGAGAGGGGTGCTTTTTGGAGTAGGAAGTCAGGGTTGTGCCAAATACTGTTGGAGTATATTTACACGGTGCTGGAGTGGAATTATTAGGGAAAAGGAGGAAAAATAAATCTGCAAGTGAGATGTTATTAGAATATAGCTGTTCCATGTCTACCCATGGGCCATTGTGGTGTGTTAGATTTGTTGTATTTGATTTTCAATGTAGGAGAATAGAAAGTTTGGAGCGTCTAGTCTGCATAGGGATTTACTTTGATGGAGTTAGTTTGATTTTTTTTTTCTTTTTCCAGTATAAATGCTTGATGAGAGAGTCGATAGATTTAAACCATTTATCTGTGTGTATGATGGGCAGCATTGAAAATAAGTAGTTAATGTGGGGGAGTACTTTCATTTTGACAGTTGCAATTTGTTCTATGAGTGAGAGAGGTAGATTCATCCAGCGACGGAGGTCATTTTCTACTGGTCATTTTTTTTTGAGTGTAGTTAAGATGAAACAACTCTCTCAGCCTTGGGGAAATATCAATATTCTTAATGAACCCGGGTCTGATCGGGGTGTATTAAAGTGGAAATGACTTTTGTAATGATCTTTAAGCTGGTGTTTATTAATGACAAAGGACGGTAGCTAGAAGGTTGAGTTGGATCTTTATATGGTATAACTAGAACTGATGTAACGGATGTATTCTTGTGCGCGGGTTAGGGTTTGTGACATACTTTGTATTTCTGATGAAATAATGGGGATAATATATGCCAAAAGTGCTTATAGAATTCAGGAGGGAAGCCGTCTGGAGTACGGCTTTGTAGAGTTCATCTACCATGGGGGGGCATTTTTATGGTGTTGCCAATGTTTTCCTTTTAGTTAATTATTGTAACGCTGGCTGGCATAGGACAGGCAGAAACCCACAATCACAACTCATGACAGTTATGTAAAGAGCAAAGTCAAAAAAAAGCTTTAATCCAAAACCAGGTAGAGGTCAAAACCCGTCAGGTAAACAGAAGGCAAACTGTTTAAAAAAAAAAGGAAATCAGTCAGGTAAACGACAAGAACGCTCAATGGTCAATGCAAAAGACTGTGTGTGTGTGTGTGTGTGTGTGTGTGTGTGTGTGTGTGTGTGTGTGTGTGTGTGTGTGTGTGTGTGTGTGTGTGTGTGTGTGTGTGTGTGTGTGTGTGTGTGTGTGTGTGTGTGTGTGTGTGCGCGCGCGCTGAGATAATCAGGAAAATGTGGAGGTGAGTGGGTGGAGCAGAACAGGTGGTCGAACTTAGAGGGAAGGTGGGAGTCGCTGGGTCTGTTATTGACAAAGAAAACCAGACAGAATGAGTGGAAAAGTAATCAAGATTCACGACAGATATTTCACATACAGGTGTACTTCAAAAACCGGTCTGATATAGCATTTCACAGAAAGACATTACAAAAATGTCAGGCCCGGGAAGCAATGTGCAGCATTCCTTGTATGTTACTACAGTCTACTATCTGCTTTAATCTCATGTAGTTCACATTAAAGTGTACTTGGTATTAACCACGCAAACACACAGAGAATAATAGTAAACCTGCATATATCTCAATGCTTCTAAAGCATGTTGACAGTGGTCCATTATACCAGTCCTGGGACCTCCTTCAGCATAGCATTAGCAGCCTTTAGCATCAGGGTGACACTTGAAGTCCTCATATCTAGTGTTCATGGTTTTACGGGTGGCAGGAGCCAGGCCCAGTGTCAGCTACTTTAGGTTAACAAAGGAGTTGTATGCCATCCTGGCTGTGGCTTTGGAGGCAGACTGGGTTATAGGTTATAGATTAAACTACAGCTCTTACATTTCAACCCTTCCTGTGCAGGTCATGAGATGAATTGAACCATTAGTAAGCTTCAGCTGAACACACATACAACATACTTCTCACACACTGCCTTACACATTGAAAATGGGAATGTGCTTTGGATCATAACAATTGTTATCAGTTACAATAGAGGAATGAAAACAGTTTGTAATGCCAGTCCTAGTGATACAAAATAATAGATACAAAAATAAACAAGAATTGTGACAAAAAGGACAAAGTGCGCACATGATCATTTGCTCTACTTTTGTAATCATTACCTATAGTAAAGACAAATCATCCACACATTACTAAAGCGTTGCATTCTATCGCTGTTTGTATTCCCTTGAAATGTACTTTGGAAATAAAATAAATTTAAGAAATGCTACAGCATATGTTTATATAAAAACATGTCTTAAGTATTCTAAAGTGACTATTAAAAAAAGCATATTAAAGCCCTTATGGTCCCAGAACACTGTGGTATCTAAGGTCCTTCCACTTTGACAATATTGATCTGTTGATCCTGTGAAGAGTGGTTAGAGTCCATCACTGGCTGGGTAGACACACTACAGTCCTGGAGAGTCCTTGAACAGCTTCTTGGGAAATCAGATGTTTTACTCTCTAATCCTCTGAAAGTCTGACAATGCGACTGGCTGTATGTAGAGACATAGGATTGTGTGTAGGGTTGCATGAGTGTTTGACTGTTTTGCTGTGGGTATGCAGCTGCATATGGTTGTGTGCGAGGGGGAGTGTGAGTAAGTGGGAGGTTCTCAGCATTGCTACATGGTGGAAACCCATTCATATTCGAAGGGCTCAATCCTGGCAGTTTAAAGGCCTCTACATGTTCTAAACTCTCTAAAGAGTTGAAGCTTGGCTCGGTTTGGCTGCACTGGGTATACGTGCCGTGACTGTTGAAGTTGAAGGTGTCCTGGCTGAAGGAGGTAGATGCAGAAGCTGTTGGCAAACCAGATGGCGATGGAGTTTTGTTGTGCTGCTGTTGAACGACGCTGCAACGTCCCAGTTTGGTGGCGAGGGTCTGTAGAGTGATGAGGATCTGCTTCTGAATGTGCGTCTGCTGCAGCTGCTCCCTCTCCAGGCAGCACTGCTGCTCCACCAGCAGCTTCACTGCCAGACCCAAGCTGCGCACCTCAGATCCCAGGGTCTGAATCTGATCCTGTAGACCACCTCTACCCATGGGATCCTGGCCTGCCTGCTGGGGGCTCGGGTTCCTCTCACTACGAGTGGTGCCCTGGCCTCCAGGGGTCTGTAAGCGAATGACGGCAACCCCAGGAGCCGAGGATGGTAAAGGTGCTGGTGACCGGTTAGGAAGACGAATGCCAACCCGAGGAATCGGGTGAAGGGAACGGGAGGACAGACAAGGTCTCTGTGAAAGGAAACGTCTGGGGGTGCTGCCTCCACCAGATTGACCTTCCATAGCAGTCTGTGCAACATAACAAAAATATGAAATGCAATCTTAATAACATTACAATGAATCTTGAATGAAAATGCAGGCTCCCAGAATCAGGTGAGGACATATGCTGGAATACTACCTGGTGCCAGCAGCTGGTGTAAAGGATCTATACAAATTTAACTTTGGACTTACAATGTACTGTGGCCTGGTCACAGGAGGTGACTGAAGTCTGTTATTGTTAAGTGCTGGCACACACTTTAGTTAAAGTCAATAAAGGCAGTAATCAGGTTTGCTCTTTCCTCACCTTTTCAGTGGTCAGATCATAAGTTTCAGGTTGTTGTGGCATTGCACCTCTCAAATCAGCACCTTGGACGCTTGAGTGATCTCTCCTTAACAATGGCGCTACCTGATTGAATGACTGTTGAAAAACATTGTGTGCAAGTTAAGATTGACAGATGATTTGATGCTTTTGTTATTTCACGCATTATACAGGTCTTGTTTCTTTCTGTCTTGTTTTTAAATCTCCTTTTTTGATTGTGTTTTGATGCTTTTAATGGTTTTATGTGAAGCACTTTGAATTTCCTTGTTGTTGAAATGTGCTATACAAATAAACTTGCCTTGCGCTATGCTAAACAAGAATTACAAACTTAATAATTGAAATTGTGTTAAATGGGAGACATTTTGTGCAAGTAGGTACCTTCATCCTGTGTGACAGCGCCTTGTCCAAAAGCCTCTTTCGAGCTGCCAGCATCGAATTGGTGGCTGGAGAAGGTGTAGCTCTCCTCCTCATAACTCCAGAGACTGTTAGTGTGGAAGACAAAGCACTGGCCTCTGCTGTTGTTACCGTGGGGGGAACTCTTGGCTGGCTGCTCTGTGCAAGGGAGGTGACACTTACAATCTGGATGTCATTTTCTTCCTTATCTTCGTGTTGCTGTTCTGGCTGGCTGCCTCCACTAGTCTCCCCAAACCCGGATGGCTTTACTACAGCATCTGGATTTGTGGAAGTATGTTTGGCAAAATTGGCAGCTGCTACAAAGCCAGCATGGTGAGATGCCTCTCGCAGAAGATTTTGGATTTGAATGTTACTCCAGCTCTCTTGCATTGCCCCGGCTCGAGGCTGCACCTGTGCGGGTGATGTGCTGCTTCCAGCCTCCATAGGTCTAACCCTCCCTGGCGGCCGCCCTTGAAACTCCCTCAGGAACAGGTAGATGGCCTGGGCGGACACTTTGATGTTCTCCAGCTCCAGCACAGCTTTGATCTTACGGAAACTCAGACCAGCCCTCCGCAGCTCCACCACTTTGTGTTTAGCGGCATCATCCAGCCGGCCCATAGTTTCTCACTCTAGAGGGACTCTGTGAGTTTGGCGGTTGATCTCTAGAAGATTCATAAAACATGAAGTAAAAGAAACGGTAACTGACGTTTAGAGTATGATTAATACTGGGAAATAAACAATAGGTGCTGCCGCTTTGGACTTCTTCTTGTATATGAAAATACCAGTAAAATAGAGGGGTATTGCTTCCAGCATTACGCAAAACGTTTGCTCAGCTCCTCCCAGTATCCTTATTAGGTTATAACAAATTGATTTCGAACTGTTGTAAGATTAAACTTACTGCATCATGTTATATCAAGAAGCACTTTGGTTATTATCCAGTACAAACGTATCCCAGTAAAACAAGAAACGTATATTTGTAAATACGAATCCACATCTGAAAAAAAATAGATCTTATTTTTTCTGTCACCGCATATTTTGACATTATTTGCTTAAATAAACAGTAACAGTACGAGGTGGCTATACGTTATAGGTTATCAGAAATATACTTTCGTCCAGATTAAAAATAGTCATAGAGGATTGGTGAAAAATAACGGTCGCCGTTGCGGCAGTTTGGTAAACGATGCCGTATAGTAACGTTAAATGAATCTGTACTAAACTATGTTATAACGTTAGACGAGCTAACAGCTAGCGTAAGCACAGTGCCGTTACAGAGTGAAGCGCTCACCTCGTCGGGGGAAGGTCGATCGGTGATTAAATAATTTCACGGACCAATATTAAGTATTTCATCTCAGCCTAGGTACGATGTAGTCAGGCATCTAACTAACATTTTTATCGACAAGAAGGTAAATAAACAAATAAGTTGTAAGTGGCGCATAGGTGGATACGTCACATCCGCTCTTTCGTCATCACCGAGCGACGTTTTCTCCGGCCGCAAGTGGTTGACTCGAAATCACCTCGACGGAAAAAGAAATATGTAAGTTTAACCATATATTCGATTACAATCGAGCTAGTATCAATCCCAGTACATGTTGTATCATATATGGAATATTGTGTCACGTTTTTTAAACCGTTTGTGCACTTATGAATCGTGTAGCAGTCGATAAAACAGCAGTCCCCGTGGCTGTGTGCGCCTTGTTTTGAGGAGTCAGTTGAATGAAAATCAATGGCGGCCGAATTTTGTCAGAGAGCAACGTTACTTTTGTTGGCAGTGAAGTTGACTAGTCTAAGAGGTTTCACTTCTAATAGTAATAATATGAGATTATACAAGCGCTGCCAATAAAATAACATTACAGCCGTCGAAGTTTTTAATATGCAAAATATCCAGTAAGGACATACTCGCCACATTGCGACGGTTACTTATGACTTGCACAGAGTTTACGGTCCTTTTGGTTGTGACTGTAAACTTTACAGCATTAATAATGCTCAAGTGTTGAACAAACTGTTATCCTTAACGTTAGTTAAGTTTTGAAACTATATTTCGGTCGATAAAAAATTGTTGGCCAACGATTTTGATAGCGGATTAATCGATAGTCATTTATCAGCCCAAAACTTGTCATTGGTTCCAGCTTCTCAAACGTTTTGCTGATCACACATTCTGTGTAATAGCAGTTTGAATATCTTTGGCTCTGTTGGTCAGACAGAACGGCGATTTCAAAGACACTAACTTGGGCTCTGGGGTGTTGTGGCATGCACATTTCACTGCTTGCTGACAATAGACAAAATGTATGAAAATAATTATTAGTTGCTGCCCTACACCGGTCACAATGTATCTTATCTCAAAGTAACAGCAATTCTGGACTTTAGGGCACCGTCACCCACAAAGCGGAAGGAGGAGGAAAAAACAAAAGACAGAGGAAAAGACAAGACTGGTACCAAGGAAGGAGATAAGGAAAGAGGACGGGAGAAGGCTAGGAAACGTCGCAGTGCCTCTACTGGCAGCAGCAGCAGGTTTGTTTTCTATGTTCTTGATGCGATTATTAGTGTTTGTGTTTGTTATTCTCTCAGTTAATTAGTGTCTTAAATATGTCTATTTATTTACCGTGTTTTTTTTTTCTTTTTCTGACCATGTCAAGGTCTAGCTCTACTTCAAGCAGCAGCTCTGGTTCAAGCTCAGGTTCCTCGAGTGGGTCCAGCTCATCTGGATCCAGCCGCTCTGGTTCTTCAAGCTCTCGTTCCTCCTCATCTTCCAGCTCCTCAGGCTCCCCCAGCCCCAGCCGTAGACGCCACGATAACCGCCGCCGATCCCGCTCAGCGTGAGTCACTATATCTAACGCAGCTAGCTACCCATTATTTATAGACTTTAATGTCTTGTCCTTTTTTTTGGGTGCTTGTTAGAGACCTGATTAAATGAATCAATGTTTTGTTTGTGAATTGTAAGGTCCAAAACACAGAAGAGGGGAGATGAGAAGGAGCGAAGGAAAAGAAGCCCAAGCCCTAAACCAACTAAAGTTCACTTAGGGCGGCTGACCAGGAACGTCACCAAGGTCAGCCGAGAAACAGTTAATATTGTTGATGTATGATGTAACATGATTTGAGATTATGACCTCAGAAACGTAATGTTTGGTAGATAACACCATGTTTTATAATCAAAATGGAATTGTTGATCCTAAAAAGAAGAATGTTTAAGATGTTGCAATTATTTTTAATCCATTATGGTTATTGTCCAGTATTTCAATTCCTTAGTCTTGTTGTTAGCAGTCTAGTTTTATTAATTATGAATTCAGCTTATTTTGTAAATCAACAATAACAATATTCCTCCAAAGATAAAAAAACATATTGTGTCTTTTTCTTTTGCCCAGGACCACATCCAGGAGATCTTTTCCACTTATGGAAAAATCAAAATGGTCGATATGCCGATGGACCGGGTCCACCCACACCTGTCTAGGGGCTATGCTTATGTGGAGTTTGAGACTCCTGATGAGGCTCAGAAGGCCCTCAAACACATGGATGGAGGTAGGCCATCGTGTTCCCTTCAGTGCCTCTGTCTCACAAGATTACTTTACTAGGCATACGTGTTGACTAACTTTCTGTTTCAACTTTGTTATCGTAAATCAGTGCATCTGCTGTGCTGACTCAACGAGTTCGTCCTCCACCTCGTAGACCTTCTCCCCCTCGCAGAATGCCCCCGCCGCCACCCATGTGGCGTCGCAGTCCACCACGCATGAGGAGAAGGTACATTTATGATTTTCAATCAGTAGCTACCTACACTTGATTTTCACAATATCATGTGCGCATTAAGCCGTTCATTCTTCAGCTTTATTGGCCAATAATGTTGTTTCACTGTGACTGCTAAAAGATCTATAGGAGCCTGTTGCACACACTGAAGGATCTGAGTCTCAGCAGGAAGAACAATCTGCTCTGTCCCATACAAGGCATACAACCGCGAGGTGGTAATTGTAGTTTCTTTTTCTGTCATTGCAGGTCCCGCTCCCCGAGGAGGCGGTCCCCAGTACGCCGTCGTTCTCGCTCCAGGTCTCCTGGTCGTAGGCGCCACCGTTCTCGTTCCAGCTCTAACTCCTCCAGATAGACGAGGTTCCTGCCTCCTGATGTCAAGTGATCTCTTAGATTCTGACACCAGATCAACTGGAGTTTCTGCTTTCCCAGACCTCATGGATGACAAGAAAAAAAATCCTCTGCATTGTAGCAAACATAAACATTTGCCTGTATGTTGAAAGCATAAATGTTTTTTTAGTTTTTTTGTGCAAATAGCAGTATTTTCTTTTCGTATTTGGTCTTCGCTTGACCCTGAAAGCTGTCTCGCGATTTATGTTTTGTTTCAAGCTGAGGTTGGCTCCACTGGGTTCTACAAATATTTCTTTTAAAGTGTAACTTCTTTTTACAATGTACTGAATTTTTAGACATTTTGAAAAATAAAATTGCTGAAACATGTAGAGTGTGAGTTCAGTATGTAAGTCAGGTCAAGATTCTGAAAGCCTTCGCTGATGCGCTTCTTATCTCACTGCCTGCCAGTTTTATTTGCTTAACATACTTTTACGTAATTAATTCAAAATAATGTTATGAAAATGTCGTAGTATTTAATCAAATATGCCATTAAAAAAAGCTAAACATTTTATTTTATTTAGCTATTGTGTAAAATGTTATTTTGTGCAAAAAAAACATAAAAATGTAATATTTTAATGACATAAAAAGTGATAAAATGCCATAGTATTATATTTTTATAAAATAATTATACATATTCAAAAATGTCATAGTATATTATGTCATAAAAGATCAAAGGAATTCATAGTATAGTTTGCCGTAAAATCCATTTCAAAATGTGATATGCCATAAAAAATGTCATAGTATGCGGTAACGACAGTACAGCATGTCATAAGAAAACATTTATAAAACAGTGTAGTATATGTATATATATATATATATATATATATATTGTATATAAAAGTTATACTATATAAAGTATACTATAAAATTGAAATCATATGACTTTGTTCGACATACTATACTCTAACTTATTTTGACTTTTTAAAACATGCTGTACTATGAGTTAGTTTTTTCCAACATACTATACTGACTATTTTCGACCTACTATACTTTCTTGCATTTATTTACATACTATACTATATTTGACATGCTATACCATGACTTTATTTTACTTTTTGCGACATACTATATATTTCCAGGCAGTGAATTGGTGAAGGAGGAGGTACAATCTCACAGACTGGGAGTGTCGTGAGCGCATTTCATACCATCACAATGACCGCTGGAGGTCTCACTCTAGAAAAAGACAGAGCTAAAACTGTAATGCTGTATATGGGTGATACAGCATATACACTAGACTGACCATGCTCTACTCTTCAGCCCTCCACCTAAAAATGACAGCCTTCTCGTTAGATGTGTAGGCGCGCGTTTGTTGTACAAATGCGGTCCAGCGCGTCCCAGTGAGAGTTTAAGGTTTTCAGCCGCTGAGCAGGAATCTGGGCAGAATTATTTGCATTATGGCTTCGGATCAAGAAAACAACAGTCAGCGTGTGAAACAGCTTTTGGGGAAACCTGGAAATGGAAACTGTGCCGACTGCGGAGCTGCAGGTAAGATGGAGGGGAGTCACTGTCTGACTCTGACAGATGCTGGACAAAGACATTTTAGTGACCTCTCAGTGACTTAAACCTGTTTGAAAATACATTTTATGACCATCCTACTTCTTTGTTATTCCTGTGGGATATTATGAGCTTGAAATAATGAACTCTCTTCACCACGATTTCACACCGTGCCTACAGTTCCTTCTCGCAAGGTCGTTGAGTTCTCTTCTCAGTCACGGAATGGTCTGGTTATAATATAAAAGTTGACATAATGAAGATCCTCACAAGGGCGTAATGAAAGAGTACTGAAAGAGTGTAAATGTAAAAGTAATGCATTAGGGCTCAAAGGAAAAAGTAACTATGTATTGTAATAGTAAATATATGTCTCAGCAGTTAAAAACAATACAAAATATATTTAATATGTATCGTTATTCTTATGTGGGGTACATATTACAGATGTATTCTTCGTTGGTTGAGGGTTCAAATGTAATCATCTGGAGGTTGATTTCCTTTTGCATACACATGTGGTCACACACCCTGATGGTCACACCTAGTTGGTTTGTTCTTATCGTATCGGCAGTCAAGTGCATGGGCATACAAGAAGGGGTAACAAACACAGGCAAACAGGTGTGGCTTGTGAAAAAAACTCTGTACCCACGTTTAACCCTACAGTGAATAATATGAAAAGCAGCAACGCCCTTTTATTTGGGAAGCTGCAGCCAGAGAAAGTTAGGCAACTATTTTACATTGTTTTCTTGAAAAAAAGACTACATTGACTTCCGGTATTATTAATTATCAAAATAGCTGCTGAATAGTTTTTTCTTGTTCTTTTGACTAATGAATTATTCAAGCACTGTATACTTATTTTAAGCAGCTTCATGCATTTCTGCTTTCTCGACCCTTACATTTCTATTATATTCCAAATATGTTTTCATCCTCTTTTTGACTTTGTATGCATCTTGTTGTCTTGGAGACTGACTTCTCAGTTTGACTGGTTGAATGTCTCAACTACAAGAGGCCCACACATTGAGGAGGCGATGGGAGTGGCTAGCTACACATCAGACACTTGTCTCTTGTGTGCAGATGCATGTGTGCAGCTTTGTGATTGTGCACAAGGAAGTAATATTTTTTTTGTTCTCATGCTATTTTTGTAGCACGCGTTCACTAAGTTTTCATGAGCGATGGTTGAAGGGCTGCAGCACGCTGATGCAAACTATGTGACACTGCCTGAGTACTCTGACTCAGTTACAAAATAACCACCACATGTAATCTCACCTTGCATTGATATGACTAATGAAGATTTGTGCTTCGTGTGTGTAGTGTAGCCATTCACACATTTGCTGCAACCCTTGGCTTTTCTGTGTCTGTTTGGACCTGAATTTAAATGGATTAGCATACTGTCTGCCATCTTATTTACTCCCTTGGTATAAAAAAAGAAGAAAAAAAAGGTATGCGGTGGATTTATTGTGAAATTCATAATTGCCACACTGAAAACTCTTTCCACTTGGTCTCCCTTTGAAGAAATGTTTGAACTGAGTGAGAAAATTCTGACCCTTCACTGAACTACTTTAGCAGAAACATAACTGGGCGACATGATGTCACAAAAAACAAAGTCCTTTTTTTCAGTTCATGTTTGCTTTATGTCAGAGGTCTTCAGTACATGTTTTATTGGGGGAGGCACAGAGGTGTCATGACTCATTTACTGAATGCAAAAGAGTGTACATGTAACGTGTGAACATTGTGTAAGTGTGAATAACGTGTTGCACACTGGTAACTGATATACAGTAATCATGCCTGTCAATTTCCAATATTCATAAAAAATGTTAAGCAGTTGTGGCTGTAGTTTAAATGTATGCATTGCATGTTAAAAACAGACTTTTCTTTACTCAATAGTATAACAATGGAGATACACACGTATACGTGATATATGTATTCATAGTATAGGTATATGACATGCTTGCTTCCAGTAGATTAGATTTTTAAAGATAGTTTATTACTATTTCTAAGCAGGTGTTGCTAGTTACAGTAGCAAAGTACAGTAAATGTTGGCTGTTGTGTAAATACTACATTAAAGGAGACATTTTGTAGCGTCTGTGGGCAGAAATAACATCTATGAAACACTACCCTGCCGGGATGATCCAAGCTGAGCCAGCAGTACTCTCTCACTACTGCCACCAGACTGAAAAATGGAAAGGAAACACCTATCTGGCCTCACACAAACCTAAATACAATTCAGATCTCGACTGACATTCATCCAAATATTGATCACATGCGAAACCGGGGGAGGGTTTTCGGATCACTCCTAGGATGTGAACTGAGTTGTTAAATGTAGGTCAAAGATAAATGACTTGAGGGAGTAGCTGGCATGTATTTAAAGACAGAGAGATGGAGAGAAGAAGACAGAGAGACAGAATACATATTTTATCGTATGTCTTCTACATGATCTGAAAGAAAGACAACCCCATAGTCTCGCCATGTTCCTTATCTCTGCCATTACCAAGTCTTGACCCTTTCTATCTATACCTGTTTCTGCTCTTTCTGGACCAACACCTCTTGCAAATACCAACTAACTACATGTTATAATTAGGATTCTTAATCCTCAGCAGGAATAAGGTAAAAAAAACAACTTGTACACATGTCAAAATAGTTTTTTCTGCCTGTTATAATGTGTCAACCGCTGTTACAGTTTTTTACTGCTTCAATTATAGCTGAGCCATCAGTGTCTGTTAGAAGGAATTTCAGAAATGTTTCAGTGTGAACAGTTATTTTGAGCTTTTTTTGTGTGCATCTACATCTGTCTTTCTGCTGAGTTGCAGATCCGGAATGGGCATCCTACACTCTGGGAGTATTTGTGTGTCTCAGCTGCTCCGGCCTTCATAGAAATATTGTTCAGATCAGCAAAGTGAAATCTGTCCTGCTGGATCCCTGGAGCTCCTCTGAGGTGGAGGTAAGGCATTGTGTCTGTTGCGTATGTGAAGTGATTTTATTCATACATAACCTGAAAAAAGTAGAAAGCCCCACGTTTTGTAAGAGAAGGCCAGCCAATGATTATAGTCTGAAACTTTGCTTGAGGTAACGTCTGCACCCTCTGGCCTCGTCCTCACCCAGCAGACCATGCTCCACTGTGAGCATCACTCTCTGCCTTCCATTGCTGCTCCTGGAAGAAAAAGACAAGTCATCAGACTCAATTCTACATGGCCTGAAAAGCATGAGCAAGCAGCTGGCAGATACAACCAATATCTTTGTGTATGTGTGTGTGTGTGTGTGTGAGTGGGACCTTTCAGCAGAAGCCAAATACACATGCGCTTACAGGCATTATGCCACTGAGCACACAGTAATACACTCAGATATCACTTACAAACATCTGTTTTTCTTCCTCCCCGCTGCAGTTTATGGACACTGTGGGTAACAATGCTGCCAAGGCCAAATATGAACAGATAGTTCCTGCCTTCTACTACTGCCCTACACATAAAGACTGCATGTAAGTGATGTGTCTTCCTCTGCCCTACTAAATGTCTGATTCAGGTCACCAATACATGTAAGAGTGATTAGTACATATCTACAGCACAGATGGATACAGTAGAAACTTTTCTTTTTTGTCTGGATTTTGAACAGCCATGGTGGTGAAGGTTATCATACACATCCATTTGCAACTAATGAAGCTGTCTAAAAGGGGAAATTTGCATTGTGTAAATAAAGTAACAAAGAAAAATGTGAACGTCCCTGTTGTTATCGCTTGTATTGCAAACTAGCTATGTTTCCATCAGCAAACATAGCATTTCAAAATATGAGTACAGAGGATAGACAAGAATACATTTACAGTGTTTTGGCTGACTCAGATAATCAGCTGTATTTATTTGAGCCAGAGTAAACAGCCAAAGAATTGCAGCAGACTGAGGCCGAGGCTGCGGCTGCATTTGCCGTGCAAGGGGATATGGCCGGGTTAATGCTAAAATGGATGGTTCTGAGGGACGCTTGCCTGATTCTGCGCATGCACTTTTTATTCCTTGACCAATAGGCTAACCTTACCCGTACTATTAGTCCCTCTGGACAATCTATCTACCACCATTCTAGCATTAACCATATGGCCGGTGGGGACCCTGGGCGTCACAAGCTTGCACACAATGCATCGTGGTACATGTAGGCACTGCCAACACTGCTCCACTGGCAGGAAAACTCTTCTTGGTCAACAAAGCACGCACTGAAGAATTTATTGCTTCAATTGACTAGATGTACCATCAACACTGATTGGACGTCCTTAAAATGTGGTACATTTTTATTGAAAGGTAGTTCAGCATGGAATGACTTTGTTTGTTTGTTCAAATGTTAAAGGTGTTGTCCCTCAAAGTAGACATTCTGAGTGGGTGAGATAATTGATCAACAACATTGCAAACCTTTGCTGATATATATTGTGGTTATTTGTGCAAAGACAGAAAAATATTACTGATTGTGTCTTTAAGATGGAAGTTATTGTTCAGATGGATGCATTCATTAACATAGGGGAAACAAGTGGTTTTGGTAGCCAGGCTGACTGCAGACACTTCTGAGTGATAAGAATGCCAAGTTCCTGTGAACAGGAAGCAACAGTTCAGTTCAAGGGTTTCTTCTTAACTGTCCAGTGATATAAATAACAATAAAAACAAAAGATTTGCTGTGAGGTTTGTTTTAGAATTGACCTCCATCGTGTTTATGAAGGATGATTCTTTAAGTACTGCACAAAGGAAGGGATGATTGAATAAAGACGAGAGAAAAAGGCAAATCCATTATCCACAAAGAGCTTTGAGCATTCAGGGACGAAAGCTCGATATTGTGACGCTGATATGTTTAAGATAACAAAGCAGATTTAGCATGGTGAAATGATGAGGTGAGAAGTAAACTGAAGATGCATACACATGCAAGGTGTTTATTTATGCATGATGCTTTGAGAATGTTAAAGATAATTATTAAGGGGACAGAAAGATAAATTAATTCAATAAAGATGGATATGGGAGTCAATAGCATCTACGAATGGCAAGGTAGACACAAGTGATGATTACGAGAAGATGAGCCATGTAATGTTTGACTGCTTTTGTTCAGAGTTTGAATACAATGTTGTTCTGAGCCTTGACATCCATGTAAGTTAATGAGACATTTCCAACAAATTAGCCTAAGCATGAAGTAAACATCAAACCCTGGCAGAGCTGAGTATCTAACACAAACATGGTCTGCAGGCTCCTGCGAGAACAATGGATCCGAGCCAAGTACGAGAGGAAGGAGTTCCAGTGTGTGGAGAGGCAGGAGCCTTACTCAGCAGGTAAGAATTAAATGCGTCTCTGCCCAGTTATGCCCACAAACACAATATACGTCTTGCTTACTGAGGAAAAACAAATAATTGTCTGTGTCTCACACGGCACCGCCTATTTAGCATTGAATGAAATTCAAATGGCATTATCCATTTAATTTATCATTACCAACATTCTTGGGTGAAACAGCTGATGAAACCTGAAGGAAAGGAAGCCTTACCTCACACCCCACTTTACTGTCTCCACTTTAAGGGATAGTTTAATATTTTAGGAACTGAAAAATGTAGCATGTAACTACTACTTCTCTGAAAACCTGAAATTGGTGTTTTTTCTGTTTACGCATGGTTCAAACAAGTGACAGACATTGGGTTAATAAGTAAGCTTTTATGATTAGTTTTTTTTCACATTGAACAGAGCTAACTGTTTCCCCTTGCTTCTAGTTATTATGTTAAGCTAGGATAACCACGTTCCATCTCCAGCTCCGTACTTAACACATTGAAAGTAGACTTACTCATTTGCAATATATCTTAATCAACTTCCTTAAAATTTGAATGTATTTTAGTACCACATGACATACTCTTGTACAATTGTTTATCTGCATCCATAAGATTGTTGATTGAAAGAAGTGACAGTATTCTGGGTAAGGATGTAACTTAAAGCAGAACTAACTCTTGTGATGGTGATCTTGTGAGAAAACTGTATGGATACATCTGTTGGGGTGTGTGTGGAGGTGCTATTTGGCCTGCTAATGACATTACACAGCCAAAGGGTGTTAATGAATAACTCATGGCTCAGTAGGCACCATTACCCACTGCTCATTTATGTGGCCCAGCCCAATTATCCTGCCAGATAAGACTGAGTGCTCGTTCGACAGATAGATGGTGTGTCAGCATGGCTTATGTTGCAGAGACAATGAAGGTTGGTCATCAGGGGAAGAACACTTCAGTACCTCATGTGTCCTATTTTCCCCCCCTCTGCTCTACCTTCCTGTTTATTGCTTATCCACACCCACCTCTGTTTCCCCCTAGCCACAGTTTGTTTTACCCTTTTCCTCATGGTTCAAATCATTTTGCCATTTGTCTAAGCTCAGCTCCCCACTAAATGTATGTTACATAACCCTTATCTCTGTCTCTTATGCTGAATCATGTGCCTGTGTGAACGTGTGAGTCACAAATGACAAATGTCTCTTGGCTAATTGCCTTGTGACGCCTCATTAACCCTCCTGTTATGTTCGTTTTTTAGGTACAGCCATAATGTTCGATGGTCAATTTGTTTAGTCATCCAAAAGTGGTCAGAAACCAAAAAATCCTAATAAATATAGTTTGTACCTCATCACCAACTCCATTACTAACAATTCAATCAGTATTTAGTGGAATGGAGTTATTCACCACTCCATAGATCATAGTTTAATTAGCATAACCCACTCGTTTTCATGAAAAATACATGTTCAAACATTTCTTTGGTACTTCGGAAAAACCTAGCTATAAATTGCATTAGTCTACCATAACATGTATTTATTTCTAAATTTTGTGTACATTTTGAAACTTTATTTTTTTCATGGGGTGATGTAGATAAATAGAGATGAGACACCTCTTTTGTTCAGGGTCGTATTGACCCGTTCACTCAAAATCAAGCCATATGAATACAAAACGATTTGTATTGAAAGTAAACTTAATTTATGTTCATTTATTGTGTTAAGAAACAGAAATTTACAAAAATGAACAAGAGATGAGCACAATTAACGAGGTGTGTGTGTGTGTGTGTGTGTGTGTGTGTGTGTGTGATTGTGTTTCCTCATTTCCTCGTTTCCTCATCTGATGGTTCATAATCAGTACCATTATAATCTGAATTGACCTCAAGATGGTCTTCATCTTCAGACACATCCTCCTTTATTTCACTGTCGTGATCAAGGATGTGCTCCAGAGCCTCCAGGGCGGTCATCCCTTTGTTTCTGTTGCTCATGTTGTCCTACAGTATTCTGCTGTGTTGTATGCATCTGCAGAGTGTAATGTTGGTAGGACTCTCAAGCAACCCCCCCCTGCTAAGTGTGGGTGGAGTTTATAAAAGGTTCCCGTCAAAATACTATCTGTATTTCTCACACAGGTGGGGTAGTGAGAAAGAGTGTGTGTGTGTGTGTGTGTGTGTGTGTGTGTGTGTGTGTGAGAAATGGGGTGAAACATGGTGGGAGGGAGTAAGAAATACTTTGTCTCACGTTTTCAAAGAAAGAAATGGTCTAAACTTGACACTTCTGACCCCTTATAGCCTCCATTTTCACTGCCGGGTCAAATTGACCCGAACATCAACTCTGTTATAGAAACCTGCAGGGGTTGGTTGCAAATGCATGATATATGTATATATATATATATATATATATATATATATATATATATATATATATATATATATATATATATATATATATTTCTTTTTTTTTAAATGTTGATTACACTAATTAAGGCAAGCAGAAGAAGTTTCATACAGAAAAAGTACTTTAAAATATTTTTTCTAGATTTTCAAACTTTGAAACGGGTCAATTTGACCCGGAACATAACAGGGTTATGTTAAAAGAGAGAGAGAGAGTGGTACCAACATGACTGCTAATGAGACTCAACGAAATCACTAATGGAGGCCCCCGCAAAGTAACCGGCAACGGGTGTGCAGATGCTAAGATTGGGCCTTTATGATCTTTAAGATTCTGGAATCTTAGAACTGTTTCCATGGAGAAGGCAAGAAATTGACCTTTGACTACAATCCAAGTAAAGCAAGTTAAAGTAGTTGAAATATTACTCAGCTAAAAGAAATAATTACTCTTTTACCTTTTTCCCCCTTTTAAAAGAACACCTCCAGTGTTTAGACCACAAGTTTAAAACAGGATACACCGTAGACGACTAAACATTATGAACAATTGGCAACACTTTACTTCCCCTATTTATAAGCAGCATATACATTAACATGTAATAAATGGTTTATAACAAGCAACAAGATATTAGATTTAAGTGTTTATAAATGTACAGCATTTGTCACCAATAACTTATGAATATATATTTTATATCACAACTGTGTTTTACTATATTATCATTCAGCAGGAGGATGAGTTAAAGTTGTTGATATTAATACAATATTAAACACATACATCTGTCTACATTGTTGTTTTATAAACCATGTATTTAGTGTTTAAATACTGCATAAAAATGCAAAATTGGTAAATTTAAAGTAAAGTCATTTCAGCACTGACTGAAATGAAAATGGTCTTGTCTGGATTATAGGCCTTGCACAGCAGACAGTTTGACTTGTTAAACACAGGATATAATGACGTTAATCCTATTCTGGTGTTTCAGTGCCATGGATCTCTGGTGTTGTGCATGCTTGCTCACTGACATGGCTGATGTATATTGACGTACAGGGCCATCATTGTTTTTCAGCCTGCTTCTTGTTTAATTGTCCCATCATTGTTATATTCATACAGAATACAACTTCACAAAATTATTTAGTTTTGAGAAACTCACAGTTCTGCTGCAGCCTCTCACTAGGTTTAAGCACAGTCTTAGGGGAACATGAGATGCTGTAAGTATAGTCAGACATGTCTGCATGTTCTTTATGTTGCTGCTTTCTATCAGTTGTTTTTCCTTTGTGACTTCTGTGCCGGAAACGGAAAGTTGTGCAACAATAGTCAGTTAACCTGATAGAGGTCATGGTTTGTGGCTGCTTTTTGGACACAAGATTTTTAAGACATTACTGTGTCACTCTGCCCTGTAGAAGATATGGGCGGGACTTTCTCTTCAAATTTCTAGTAGAGTGATGTTTATTTCTAGAGCCACAGTGTCAAGTTCACACAAAAGTTTCAAGTTCACAACACAGTTCCACTTTAAACAGAGCCGTGCTAAGTTATATATCAGGGTTAGAGTTGAGCAACCTTGCAGTATAAAACATCTCCCTTAAAAGTTAATCTCTACTTAGAGGTAGACGAGATAAAGCACAATTAACCGAGTCTTATGACTGTCAAACCCTTCCACTCTGTGCCTCTATCTTCCTCCCTCTCTGTCAAAGGCCTCTTGTGTTGTGCTGTGCAGAGGTTTAGGAGCATGTGGCTGTGTGTCTCTGCCACGGAGGAAGAATAGCCTCTTTTGTGTACTCTATATAACATTCCATGTAACATTGCTCCTATTTAATGCCAGGAGAATTTAGCAGCACGACACAGTGGTGAAAAACTTGCTTTGGTCTCCCAAGTGTTTACAAATATTTGACATCCTGTTTTAACAGTGAATTAATTCTCTTGTTCTCCATAGTGTTATGTTGTTGTGGACAGTTTGACCCCCCCTCTCAGCAGCGGAGAAAAAGTCAGAATAATGAATAATTGATGAAACTATTGCTCAACCAGAAGTTTACTGCAGCCCAGACCAGTTGATGACGACTTTATTACTGGATGGAAGCGATAGGGTGGTGCAGGTGGACCAGAAGACAAAGTGTTTGTTAATTCCAATTTCCCTGAGGAAAGTGGAAATATTCTGGTACATTTTCCTTTGCTGTTCTTTGCTTTTAATCACATTAAACTTGAGCTCAGACCGTACCAGCATTAGAATGAGACATAATTAGAATGAATTATTGTACAGATCCTCGCAGGGGAAGTGGTTTATAGGTTGTTTCTAATGTAGTCTGCTATTTAGAGATTTCCATGTACTCAGAAGAAAACAGTTATGTGCTATATATGTGAGGTTGAGAGTTGGCATCAAAGGGGATTATTGCTATTATATTTAGGGTTCCTAAACCTTTTCCAAAGTCAAAATCAAACACTTCAAGACATTTCAAGACGCATTTCTAAGCTTTTCCAGCACCTTACAGCTTTGGTAAAATACATATCTATATACAGTACATACATTATCTCACTTCATCATGTTATTGTATCATGAACAAAGTATGAAAAATATAATAAATACCATCTCCATTCAAATTGGAACTAAAACTACACTAAACAATAGAAACAAAGAAGTCTAAAGAGATTGTCATAAAGGACTGTCTAAAACAAAAGGAGAATTAAAGAAGAAAAAGCTGAAAAGTGGTAAAAGGCTCTTGCTAATAAACCTAGAACCTTGCAACAGTTTTCAGTTGTGGTAATTGCTGTGGCACAGTGCTGCCGGATTGATAACATCTTATGAACTAAAAGTAGCTTCTGTGGTCGTGCAAACAAGTGTTCTTACTTGAATATGCCAAAACTGAATAAAGATCAAGTTTATTATAGTATGAAGTCCTGTTGTTAGATATTTGGAGAATTCTTTTTTTCTGTTGAATATTGTTATATTGCTGATTTGCGAAAGTTAAGTAAGTTTGTGTGTCTGTGTGTTGTTTGGATGTGCATAGGGCAATGATATATATATATATATGAACATATATATATAAATAAATATATATGTTCATTCCTACAATGGCACTGATCGGATTGTTAGTTGTGACACAACGGCGCTTTGGTGGTTGTCTAAAGGCCTGTAGAGGAAGCCATCAGTTGAAGCTGAATTATTTATGTGCAGTAAAAATAGGTGCTTCCTCCCACCACTGCTGAGCTGCTGTGTAGTAGCAGACTATAAGCTGAAAGTGAGCACACACACTTACACACCCTAATATTACAGCTGCTTGTAATAGCTGTAATTTTCAGCGGTCTCCTCCAGCATTGATTCTGGATCAGTGTCCTGTGTGACATTCTCACTCTTGAATGACCACTGTTGCATACAGTTATGAAAGATTACTGTGTTAGTGCACTCTCAATGTGCTGGATGAATGGGCACAATTTGAATTGGTTTTATGACGACCAATACGTAAAGACATATACATTAATTTGAACTAATTTACCAAGAAAATGTTATGGGGCTAATTCAAGTGAAGGAAGTTGCCCACTTGGTTCGGGGAATGATAATATCACTTATGACTATTAGCCTAAAGCATCCGTAATTGATATTTTTACATAGTGGATCTAAAGCCTTTGTGTCCCTTCAGCTCTACAGTGTGTTGGAGAGTTTAGGTTTCCAGCAAACTCGCCAAATGGCAGTCAAAGATAACAACTACCATAGCACAGTATTTAGCAACTAAAGAAAGACGAATGATTATTGGATGTATATTCTTTGGGTGACCGGAAACACGAATACGCTGAAGTTGTTCTGTCTGCTGGATGTGTAAATGGCCAACTTGCTAACAGGTTAGCCATATAAACTTTATAAAATGATATGACAATGTTGTGTTTACAGCTTGTTCTGCTGCCTGCTACTGGCCACTAACCAAAAAACAACTATACCTTAAATATTTCTAAATAAAAATGAGGTTTACCATAACTTGATATTCCCTATAGTGACATTTGTGAATTTCTCCTCTGTGTGAATGTTGTAAAAATGTCTTTCCTCTGTTTTTTCTCTTGTTACTGCTCCGTGTTGAACGGTAAGGCTACAGAGAGGGGTGTTTATGGAAACGAGGCAGAGACAATGGACAGTACCTCAGCCGAAAATTTATTCTGTCCGAACGGGAAGGTGTTTTGAAGTACTTCCACAAGCACGATGTGAGTGTTCTCTCACACATTTAAAAAATCAGAATTTGATCAGTTGATCTGCCTTTGATTAAAAAAAATCCCGTTATAGAAATGTCTGGATTTTTCTGGTGGAATCTGGAGATCCCATTTAACTCCCATTTCAAAATGTTGCTTATTACTATGTTTATAAGTACAAGAACATGTTTATCTCTCATTTAAAAAATCACAGTGGTAAAACATGTCACAGTGTGTTAACTGAGGTATGGTAAACCATGGTTTGTCTTAGTAGAGCCAAGACAAACCATTGACTATGCATCCTCTAAACATATCATTCTTTTCTGCAGGCCAGAGAGCCCAAAGCGATAATGAAGATCAATACTGTGAATGCCACTTTCCAGCCAACAAAAATCGGCACTGCCCAGGGCCTGCAGATAACCTATTTGAAGGACAACAGCACTAGGAATATCTTTGTTTACCATGAGGATGGAAAGGTGAGGTGCAGTGACTTTCTGTTTGGTGTTTTAAGTGGAGAAAAAATAGAGCTGGAGTGTTTCTCAGGATTCAGGAAAAGGTATACATGTCCCTCTGGTGGACATAGTTTGCCATTACAAATCAGAGAAGTTTACTTTTATAATCCTTAATAAAATAAGGCTTCATAAAACTCATACAGCATCTGAAATATTACAGTGAGAATATGCCACTTCTTCAAGATGGAGAACATCTCCTTTGGGTTTAGAGCTTTGAAAAGACATTTTGTCTTTGTCATTGGAGGTTATTATGGAGTATCAGGGCTGATGATGCATGTGTGAGGAAAAGGTATTTCAGTAAAAGTCCGTCCCTGAACTTCTTGATGCCCTGTCTTGAAGGAAATGGTGGACTGGTTCAATGCCATCAGAGCAGCCAGGTTTCACTATCTTCAGGTGGCTTTTCCTGGAGCATCCACTTCTGATGTGAGTACATGCATGCACACATGCATGAAGATACAAAAGCATTTTTATGTATATTGTCTTGGGGGATATTACTTACAATAAAAAAAGAATAGTAATAGTTCAACACACACACAGTTTATCAGTGACTAAGTATTTGCTCTTTGTTTGTCCAGTTGTTGCCAAAGCTAACCAGGAACTACATAAAGGAGGGTTACATGGAGAAGACTGGTCCAAAAGTAAGGCATTTTTCTGATGTTGTTACATTACTTTTCCACAATGTGATTTATATGTTAAGGAGGTATGCAATACCTATAACAGTGTCTTGCAGAGCATGAAAGCAAAGTTGTTTATTTGACATTTGGTAATTGGACTTGTACTTGTATAGCGCCTTTCTAGTCTTCCGACCACTCAAAGCACTTTTGCACTACATGTCATTCACACCCATTGATACACTGATGGCAGGGGCTACCATGCAAGGTGCCACCTGCCCATCAGGACTAACTAATCATTCACGCCACATGTACACCGAAAGCACTGCCTTTGGGAGCAATTTGTAGCTATACTGTATGAATTGGCCTGCTACTTTCGTTTCTGTCCCACAGCACACAGAGGGCTTCAAGAAGAGATGGTTTACGATGGATGACAGGAGGCTCATGTACTTCAAAGAACCACTGGTACACTTATTTCTATCATGTATTACTCTCTGTGTATTCTTTAAGGGACAGTTTTAGACAAATAGCTTTCCTTCTAAATGCATCTAGATTTTGGCTTTAGCTTCTTTTAATAAAAACTATAAATCAGTGTTTATGTTTCATTCAGCAATACTGAGTTGCAGTTTGATTCAAGATGATTAAACTATGCGTTTCTTCCTCTGCTGCCAGGATGCTTATGCACGTGGCGAGGTGTTCATTGGCTGTAAGGAGAACAGCTACACTGTGCTTCCCGGCCTCCCCCCGAACACTCAAGGCTACCATTGGCAGTTTGGAATTACAATCGTGACCCCAGACAGGAAGTTTCTATTTGCGTGCGAGACTGACGAGGATCAGAAAGACTGGATCGCAGCATTTCAGACTGTTATCAACAGGCCGATGCTGCCTCAGGAGTATGCAGGTAAACTGAACACCCAAGCAGTCATTATTTAGCTCTTTTATTCTCAATTTATGAGTCCGATATACGTTGTTTCCATTCTCTTTGCAGTAGAGGCCTATTTTAAGCACAAACCATGACTGTCTTAGTGCTTGAAGATCTGTTGGAGGGAATGAAGCTGGACGAAGAGAAGGACCTGGGATACGTACTTGATATCTCATAATGGAAGTCTTTATAAAGACTTAAGTATGTCAGAGAAAAATACCGTACGGTGAGACAGTTACCATTCCCCCAGTGACTCCTCTACTCTATCTACCATCCCACTCAACCTCATTATGTGACAGACCCATTTCTTAGGGAGTCCGAATCCCTCCTAAGCTCATGAATGTTAGCCTAACTTACTCGTCTGTGTCGTGATGCCACTTACATACCTGAAAGAGGTCTGTCATCCTGACCTGAATCTTTGTAGAAATCAGAATTTTTGCTGCTCGAATGTCAAAAGATGTTTTTGTCTGTTTTCAGTAATATAACAAGTATGCAGATGCTCACATTTATTCCATGTATGAGTACAGTGATATTTAATTCTCAATGTATTTATTTTTTTTACTTTCACATTTGCTATATGCAGCTTGTGATGCTATATTGCCAAGCAGTGCAGGTATAATACATTTTTTGTTGTTGGAGCAGCTGAATGTTAACTGGTTTGTGAAATGTGTATGATCACATTTAAGGATTGGCTTGCATTTTTAAAAACTGTATGAAAATAGTGATCCCTTCAGCATTTACTTTCATGTGGTATAATTATCCAGCAGATGGAGACAGAGGAAAGGGTTTAAACTCACTATGACCCCCTACACAAACGCCAGGAGCTCATTAGGCTCATCAAATCAGTGACTGCAGGTGTAAATTGTTTGTCTAAAGTGCTAAAGAGAATGGTGCGAGGATGTTTTGAGCAGTATAACGATGCCTTTGTTCAAAGACCTGTGGTCAAGCAAACTATGTGTCCATGAATATGTTCTGCCACCACACATTGTTTTGTAACTCATGCTCTGAACTCACTGTGGAGTCGAGGAAAGGGAGACTCTGTAAGTGAAGCTGAAATGTCGTCACCATTAAAAGGGGTAAAGCCACATTACTTTCTGGTTTTATTTTAGTTATCTTTCAGATACAAGAAATGAGTTGCACATTGAAAAGTAGTAAAGCCAAAAAACAATACATTACCGTGAACATGAAAATGTACAGTAAATATTATACAGGGATATCCAGTTTCTATGACTAACATTAAATCTACCAAAGCAACAGTCATATAGAAAAGAGGCCTATGCTTCTTTTATTAAGACCTGGTTAAATATGGTTAACATATTATAAGAAATGCACTGGTCAAAATGTTTTTAAGAAAACATGGCACAATATACCCCATTTATATATTCATGATTGCAAAAATTAAAGCAGCCTACTGATGTTTGCACATTTGACTGCAAATTGAACATTAAAAATGAAAAGATATAAACATCTGTGTGTTGTATACAATACTTTGGGTAACATTGCCAACATACCGTGGGTCCTTATTCCCCGAATACCCCCCTAAAACCTCATCCATACTCTCATTTACCATCTAAAGTGCTATTCTTCCCAATACATAAAGAAACAAAGTGTTTACATCACATTTGTCAAATCAGGTTTCAAATCACTTCAAAACTAAAGACTATATAAACAACAAGAAGAGAGGTTGCATTAGAGCTCTCCAAGACTCAACATCGATCCTCTAATATTGAAAAAATCCCCAAAATGTTGAAGGTTCTATGACATATTCACTGCCATGTTTCAGATGGTTTGTTTAAACTACTGTATACTTTGATTTATCATCTAGCATGAATTAAAATTCAATAAAAGAATAATTGTAGCTAATGATGCTATTCTGTACGTCATATGGTTGTATACAAAATAGCAACATCAATTGCCAGACATATTCCAAGTGGAAATATCCACAGCTGAATCATAGAAATGCTTGGATTGAGTTTATGCTGGTGAGTTTGATTAGCTCCAAAGAGCCTGTTGAATTACTGACATGGACACTGAACCATGGACAGAACAAGCATCACTATACACTACATCTATAATGAACATTCATCCACACGATGACCAAAAGGACAACATTCAACCAAAATGTGGACTGTCACTGACATTTTAATTTGATGAGAAATAAACAACTTTACAGGAAAACGCATCTTGCAAAAACGTAAATTCTGGTGCAAGAACATCGAGAACATCAACATAATCAACAATAACATAATCGTCTAACTGTCTTTCACAAACCATAACCTGGGGCTACATTCACAGCTGCAGAAGGAAGTGGATGAGGACAAGCAGGACATATGAAATAGAGTAGGGCAGAGAGATGAGTGCAGGACAACAGAGAGAGGATGTGTGGACTGAGACAGGGAGGTTTGAGAGGGTAGAAACAAACCGGCAAAAAGATTTATACCTCGCTGGAGCCGACTCCTCATCTTTGATCTCACCAGATATGAACACATACGGTATGATCAGTGACACGCACACACACACACACACACACACACACACACACACACACACACACACACACACACACACACAGAAAATGACAAGGGCAGGCTCTAAGACCTGCAGCAGCTTGTGCTCTTCATCTCCTTGTTTACGTACTCCTGGAGCTTAAACTTCTCACTGGGCTCCTTCATAGATCGGTGCTTCAGCTCCCTGAGACAAAGGTAAGATGAGGTTAAACATCATAAATACTGCAAATGATCAATATTTAGTTGATTAATAAGACAAAATCAGACTGATCCACAACACTTACAGAGAGAATGATACTCACTTAGCCACAGCAGTGAAAGCCAGCTCTACATTTAGACCTGACCTGGCGCTGGTCTCCATGAAGGGAACTCCGAACTCCTGCAGAGTCAAAGTTATGACAATTATTGGAGATCGTTTTTCTCCCAGAAGACATGCATGGTAATTTAACACTTTTCAACTTGCTGCTGCCTGCAAGATATGCTACAACAACTTGAATAAAGGCTGTTGACTAATGATGAAATTTACAGCAGAACATTATAGCACAATAGTGAACTAGTATATTCTTCATCCAGCACAGATGTGATGCATTTGTCTCCCAGCTTTTCCTCTGCAAGGGAATTTGTCTCAGCCCACAACTGCTGTGCTTTGTTCCCCTCCCAGACTGAGTCTTAAGTTACATAGTGGATGTTTAGTGCTCCCACTTCTGGGGAGAATCGCTTGGCTGTCAGCCATTTGTTTGGTGTGCCATGCTACAAAGCAACAACAGGGAGGGAGATTTATAAAAATAAACTTTTGCTCTTTGTTTCAGTGCTTTGTATTTGTAGCAAACAGGAATATGAAACTGACTGACATGTTGAATGAATGTTCTGCAGAAAGTCAGACAACTTTTATACATGATGACACAGAAGGCAGGAATCTATACAATAAATCTTCATTATAAAATGTTAATTGATTCTTGAGGAGGGGAAATCTGAACTGTCTGGCATTTCTGTGTCTTATCTATCTTTTTTGTTTGCAGGTGGTACATTGTCCTCAGAGCAGAAATAAATCTCTAGATAATCTCATGACATCTTTCTGTAATACTCAAAATAAAAAATTCAATCAGCCATACAAATACTGTTGGAAAATCACATGAAAGGAGAAATCATGGGTGACATACGAGGCTTTGATTTTCCTAGAATTAAGAAATGCATTAAAAACGTTTTGGTCATGTACGAAGTAGGTTCGCAGCTGTAGCATCTGGACATTGAAAGTTGTGCCCATATATTTTGTAAATTTTCAATAATTCACCTTTGCAAGCCTCTCCCCATCTTCTCTCTTCACCACCCTCTCATGAGTGGCATCAGCCTGGTGAGACAGGGGAAAAACAAGGTCACACACGCTCACATCGTGCACCAACATCGCTGCTTAAACCACAACATCCACCCACGCGATTTGCAGATCTGCTTGCTATTTGTCCACAGTTTTCATACAAGCCTTCCCTGGTGTTCAAGTCTGATGGCAGCTAATGAGTCAAGATTGACTCTCGGAATACTAATTAAGCGCTGATAAGGAATGTGGGGGACTGAAACAAGACAGAGCTCCAAGGCAGAGACATCTGTTCAGAAGGAGGGATGTGAATGGCAGTTATAGAAACACCAATATTAGCAAATTAGCAGGTTGAGATATTGTCAGATGTTTGTGTGCTTGAAAGCAACAATAATAATTGTCCTTAAATTAAATATCAGCCAGAAAGTCACCAATAATTAACTGACCGAGCTTCAAGTTGGTTTGGTAAATATTTTTTTAATGAAGTTGGGCTTTAACATATGCAGCGCTTGATGTTATGCATGTGTGCATTAGAGCTGGATATTGTTAGTGATGCCAATAAGGCAACCGAGTTTTGGAAGAGAAATAAAAACAATATATTTTGGATACCTCACATTGAGGAGCATGAAAATAAGTTTTGTCCTTCTTAAAGATAATACAGGAAGCCAAACATCTTAAAGGATAAGGCTGCTAATATTCAAAACATTTTTGTCAGGCTGTAATCAATAGAGTGTTAGTCTCTACGTCAATACCTTTCCTATCCTGACTGTGTCTCTCAGCCTAAAGCCCATTGGTTAAAAAAATGTCTCAAGTGTATCAAAATTATACTTTTATTTATATGGGCTAATCATTTCCTAAACTGCTGGGCACTATCATTTTTGGAAAAAAAATAATCACACAGGAGAAAATAGTGTATTTGTTGGGAGCTATTTTTAACAGTTTTACACATTTGATGCTCTAGGGAGTATTTACAGTGCCTCAAAATACACTTAAGAGCCCAAATTCAACATATTTTTTCAGAAAGCAATTCTTAATAAAACCTTCAAAAAACTATTAAAGCCTTGGTCTTTCTGGTGATAGGGTTAGAAAATGTGAGCTAAACCTTTGCAAAATGGTTTAAGTCACAGCTGACTTTGCGGCAAGCAGACACGTGGTACTCAGGTCCAATCTGACCAATTATTTCAACGCACAAAAGTTATTTCTGGAATATAGAACGCAACACCATCAGCTCTTTGTCCACAATACAGGACAGGCAGACTGTGAGGAAAACAAATCATTTAACTGTTACTTTGGAAAAAAAAAGAGATGAACTAAAAATGGCGTGTGCAAAAGTAGCCTATGGAAGTAAAGCACGTCATGTCAGCTGATTAATTGGCTTTTTCTTGCTCCAATCTACCGCTGTTATATGGGCCTTTAAGAATCCAATAATGGTCGACCTCTAATCCAGAGTATATTTTTTATTTCACTAACACAATGCCTTGCCTTGTTTCCAAGCAGCATGAGCACCACATCCTGTTGGGCGTACTCGTGGATCTCAGTCAACCATGCCTGGTAACAACACAGGACAAGGAGACAAGAGAGGGAGAAGAGAAGCCGTTAGATAAGTAGAAGGACATTATGAGTGTGAAAACCTAAAAAAGGAACAACCTGAGATAAGAGACAAGAAACAAGAAATATGTAGTACACATAGAAAGGGCTTCGGGAAGAGAACATCTTGGCTGGGACTTGTCAAGGACAAGTCTGAGCACAAAATCAAATAAGTATAACGAGGAAGAGGAAAGTGACAGCAACTATGGCATTTAGAAGATGAAAATGGGTAAAAGAAGAAAAAAAAAGAACATAAACAGAAAAACTGAGGCAAGGACAAAGAAATAGAAGGGATAAAAGTATGTGAGAAAGAGAAATACTGTGAGAGGAAGAGTAAGTGTAACAAACACTGTCTGCTACATCCTGCCTTAAATACAGTAAGTACACAGGAGAACAAACACTTGACAGTATGAGCTCCGACAGCACCTGAACCATCCATTCACGGTTAGTGAATTTAATCATCACAGACACCTGCAAACCCCTCCTGCTGAAATAATATCCCTCATCTCAGCACAGAGCTTAATTGTACCCACAGTGAATTACTCCACATTGGATTTCTAACTGGCAGGTGATCAATCTGCCTTTCCTTAAGTAGTCCTACTCCGGAGCCGTTTCTCCTCCGACCGCTCCCTTGTAATTCATTCTGGTGATGACTCTGTTTGTAAAGGGATTTCACCGGGATCACGTCAAGCCAAAGGTCATGTTAAAGAACAGGAGATGAGATAGGGAATGTGTTGTCACTGCAGCCTGTAAATATCAGAGTAGTTAAGGAAGACTATGCATGTGTCAATTGGAATATTTATCATTAACAGAAGGTAATGCTTCAAAATGTATTAAAAAAATGTAAGAATATGAACTTCCATTGTCCCGTGTGCTGACCGCGGCATTTCCCATGCCATCTTTCAAACCTTCCCCCATATTATAGACTTCATCTGTAGTCAAACCATCCAATATCCAAACTCTGGAGCTCTGAGCCTTCCCCCAGTCAACTCCAAATCCAAAAGAATGATGCATGGCCGCTCACATGATTAGCATTGCATGGCCATCGCTCACACACAGTTGCTTTTAAATAAAACATCTGTATTTCAGTCCACTACCACCCCATCATACAGAAAACTGAACCCTGGCAATAAGTCACTCACATTCACAAAGGCTGTTAAAAGGCTTATTGGTCAGAAGGGACAAGGCTCAATTTTAATCTAAATGTTTGTTTAGCTGAACAGTGTTCAAAGGAAAAAAAGAAATGCAATAAAAATACGGATAAACACTTTTTCATTCTGGCCTTTTATTGAGGTTGTACAAACTAAACATAACTTTGTACTAATACTAATAATATGGGTCATGATTAGCTAAATTTCTATAATGGAGTTATTTTTATTGTGCATTTTGTCTTCTAACTAATCATATCGTGTTGCTTTGAACTCATTGCTGAATAACCTTTGCAATTTGATGTGCTTTGGATTTAATGAGGTCGGAGGAGGTTTGGTTGTTTGGGCGACCAGGCAGTGGCCCTGAGGTTCTTTAAAAAGGGCTTCACCAGTGAGGAGTGGAGGGTCGACTGAGAGGGACATTTAAAGACGTCTAGAGAAAGGTCCGGCCAAGCCCTCTACATTTATGAGATACCTGAGACAAGATTAGGTTGGGTTGTTTGAATTAGCATCACCAGTGCTCTTCAACATTTTGCATGTGAATAATTACCTGCTTTATGCATAATTCAAATTTTTGTCAAGGTTTCCCCATCATTCACAGGCTGCTCAGCCAGGTTAACTGTTTGCTGTTGTTGCTTCTCTTTGACAACGGCTCATCTTTGAATTCTGTGAATCCTTTATTAGTTATTTTCTATGCCGTATTATTCAAATCAACATATTGCAGTGTATGTTTGGCCTTTTGTAATATTGTTCATGCAGCTCCTCCCACCTATGCAAACTTTTATCCTCCCAAATAAAGTTTGACAGCTTGACTCAGTGATTATCTCCATATGCTGCGATTACCGAAGATGAACCATAGCTTGACATTCATTCAGCTCTTCATAGCGCACCCTATGGGCCATATTATAGACACAAGCACTGATTCCACTTCTCCCCTCCATCCTGGAGAATTATAGTTTCCCATTATCTTTTCATCGCAGGAGAGGAATGACATGTGGCAACAAAGGATCAGTGCGGTAAATGGGACTTATACATTATCATTTGAATGAGAGGATATGTTAGTGTATTTATACGGTTTGTAGTTGTTGGTGTTGGTGGACCTGTAATGGCCATGTCTCTTCCAGCACACCCCTCCACAAAATGAGTGCAACTGGAAACTAACAATGTAGAAACTCCACTTTTGAGGAAGTGATAATTGATGTTAACAAAAATAAAGATACCATGATGAACATTATTGAGAGCCATTCCATCTCTGTGAAAGGCTGAACAAACAGTGACATCCTGTTTCCAGTACGTCATTCGTATGAAACTTGAGGCTCTGGAGGGCCATATTTTACAGTAAGAAAAACCCTGTACAATCTCTAATTTCAGAAACTGCCTTGTTTCTCTCATCTTTATTACTCATTTCACATTTACTCTTGCAGGGTAGATTCACACGAAGCAATGTGGACTAAAGTCTGTATGGTATCTGTAGACCGTAGACACTGGAAGACTTAAAAGGAATCTTTTCAACTTTTTTTTTAATCATTTTATAGCTTTATAGTTGTAAATAGTCTCATGAAAGTAAATCAATCTGAACAAACAATGGCAAAACATATAAAGATACACTGCTGTACACTGAAAATTTCTACTGGAAGTGTTAGTATGGTATTGTGAGTGACATAAACTGGGTAGCGCTAAGTGTTAACCAAAATATATTTAGAATCAGTATTTACTGCCCTCCAGAGGTCACAGTAAGAAATCGCAACTATATTAAATCCGTAAAAATACAGCGTTAAATTAGTAAAACAGTAGTTTTCTGCAGTGTAGAACAATTGCTACAGATGTACATACCAACATCAAAGCATACATGATAACTTCTAGTGAATACTTATAGATAAAAATATATGAATATAGCTAGAATAAAATAAAGTATTTATATAGACTCCTGTCAGCATGTCAAATATGTCACTTGAGCAATACATTGAACCCCAAGTTGCTCCAAGGCGCTTCACAGCAGCCCACTGCTCCTAAATGCTTAGGATGAGTTAAGGTCCAATTTCATAAACATACACATAGACTATGTATATGATTCAAATAAACTGTAAGTTTCAGTTTATTTATCTGTCTATTTATATAAAACAGGGTTTCACGCAGATAGATTTCAGGCTCCAAATAAGTCTTAGGCTATGTTCAGATTGCAGGCAAGAGTGGCCCAAGTATGATTTTTTTGCGCTATGTGATGAACTATAATTTTTTTTATAACATTGTGAACAGCACAAATCACATGAAATTTTATCTTTTCAATTCTAATTTGGGCCACGTATGTTGTCCTCAATCAGATACAGGTCTTATTTTTTACATCACTCTAGATCGACATTCGTCACAAATCTGCCCTGGCGGAAGTCCCACAGTGAACAATGTAAACATGGAGGACAGCTGTGATGATGAATGTAGTCAGTGGAGTCACACACTCACTGACGCAGCAGCCAGTGCACCACAAAAAGTAAATTCAAAATGTGTTTCTCTTTCTCCTCATCCTCGTCATCATCTGCTCATGATCGCTGGCCTCCACTTCACATCAACTCATAAGTGAAACCGTAAATGCTGACTTCAGTGGCCTCAACGTTTACTTCTTGATGCCAGCGTGCTGCATGCAACGTCTTTGTTATTGTTCTTTTGCACATGCGGTTCAGTTGAGGACCGAAACAAAAAGATCGGATCGGCATTAAACGCTTGCAGTGTGAACGTAGTCCAATATCCTCAGCGGCCATGGCTGAAAGAACCGGGCTGGGTTCATCTTTTATTAAAAGACTCTGGTCGAATGCTTAGGGAGCCAAGTGTGAGTGACAATGTGGCACAGTGGAAGAGCAGGTAATTCATTTCTCTGCTCATTGCCCTGGCAATGGCAAGTCGTTAAATAGTGTTGTCAATATGATGCAGCTGGAAGTTTGTTTGTAAGGGCATAAAAACATTTTCATGATTCACCTATGTTCCAGTGGTCTAGCATTCTGATGCATTATGTCAGTTTGAAAGTTTTTATAAAGTACCCACATAACCCGTTCAGTCAATATTAACAAAAAGAGAGAAGTAATTGGTACCCAATTGCTCTAAAATATAAAATTTCATAAAGTCAAAATGCCAAAGGCCCCGCTTAAACTCACACTGCCGGCTCAACTGTAGAAGATAGAGATGATAACAACGGCAGAGAGACTGATGTGACAGAGGGAGAGACAAAGCCAGAGATGTGACAGAGAGGGTGCCACAAGGCAGCGAGATGGAGAGACAGACAGTGACAGTGAGAGACAAGACAAGACAAAGACCAAAGGATCTGTATCTGAGTGGAAGGAAGATAAAAGCCCAGGTAGAAACCTGCTGAGAGCTGCGTTGTGACATTGGCAAGACAAGTTGTCACTGGCAGAGCTATGAGACTTTCTTCTGATGGTGCCCGTTTTCCTTGTGTTGTCACTGAGATGAATAAGCAGGGCTGTGTCCTACAATTTTTCCCCTAAAGACTATGTTTTGAATTGTATAACAGACACAGGTGGAATTGTGAATTATATTTACTCGCGTTACTGCAACAAACCATGTGTTCTTTGCACATTTTAAAAATCTGTTGCGTATAGCATCGTGTTTTAGTCAAATCTGTAGTCTCGCATATTTACTCTTTGATTGGATAGTTTGAATCTAAATGTTGCATTCAACATTGAACCTATAGTTACTTTGGCATAAAATATGTCAAGATATCAGTAACTAAACAACAAAAAAAATTCAAAAGATACCCAGCATGAGTTGTATTGTGTAGCCTATGTTTTGTATCAGGTCACCTTGTTATGAGTTATTGTTTCCTTGTAAAAATGTAATCCAGTGATAACATCACCTTTGTTGCCGTATGTCAAAACATTAAAGAAATATCGCTAACATTACCAGAATAATCTCAATGATTTGTCCTTGAATTCCAACAATGTCTTCTAGTCACTGACAAAGAATACGCATTTCTTATACTATATACAGTATCGATATCTTTGCATCCAATTAAAACGCAGGTCATACTTTGCTGAGCACAATAATGAATGTTACTAAAATTCCTCAGGGAGCCTCCGAGTGTCTTTCCACATGACCCAACTTTCCCTCCGTTTGCACTTTTGTCAAAGCAGATTTGCTATGGGTGACAATGCTATTCTTGCCAAGCTTTGATCAGAGTATTACACCAACAGTCGAGTGTGCTCCTAACAACAGACAGAGTCAGACTGAGCCAACCCAGAGGAGCACAGGGAGAAAGTAGGACTTATCCCCTGAGAGGAGGTATAAGCTCAGGGAGGCAGCTGAGCTAAACGGAGTGTGATACAGTGTCACTGTCTGACACACAAGGAAGACACAGAGAAATCCTGTCACTCTGTGGGCTGTGTGTATCCACATTCATGCAGGTACACTACCAGGCACACAGAAAGAAATCAATATTCGATTTATTCAAAACCAGGGTTTACAACGTTGGCATTTTCAAATCAGCTTGTTGACATTTGTGGAAGTACTTTGAGTGTTTTCTTCTGCAAATTTTACAGGCAAACACAATATATCTAATAAAAACACACACCAGACATTAAATCCCCCTGTGTTATAATATACAACAATAAGAAAGTAACAGAAAAAAACCCATCCTGTAAGCTGATTTTCTGTAGCCTGACAGGGAAGAGGAAGGCTTTTATGTTTATAACAGAGCAGCTGATGCACCTATCTGCCTAGCAAACATGGGTGTGAGACATGTCTGGAAGGATAGAGTGAGACGAGTATAGAGGAACCATCCTCACTTCTCTCGATGCTCTCCAGTTTGTTTTTTGTGCCGTAGAAGCTCAACATAAGCACTGACCTTAAACCTGTGCCGTTTTCAGTCAGTGAGCAGTTTACACCGTCCTGAGAAAATAAACCTTTAATAATGTAATAATTTCCAGAAAGAGTATTAAAGCCTGAAAATGTAATAAAATATGCCCCATCTGGTCTCCCCTTCCCAACATAATCTATAAGGGTGCAATTGTATAAAATCTACCCTTATTTTTAAATATACTTAAGTATTAAGGTAAACTTTTTTCAACATTTTAAATTAAATTTGAAACCTTTTAAATTGCAGTTATTTCATAAGATCGGACGAGGCAAAGGAGATGCTTCATTCAACAAGGATCGCTGTTGACTCCTTCCGATGGCGTCTAATCTAAGCACTCTGGTCTAATGGATGATGCACAATGACTTATCAGCACGGATATGGGCACGTTCATTTTCCACTGATAGGGATTTCAGTTTAAAGCATCTTTGCTTGATACTGTACCCATCTGTTGTAAATTTCAAATTCTACATAAAGTAAGAAGAGAGTACAAGAGTAAAGACCTTACATTTCTAAACATGAAATCAATGTCAAATGTTAGTCTTCAGTAGGATAACATTACATTGACTGTATTATACATTTTGTATACTTGTATAATTTACATTTCCGAGAAAAAAATATATTTTTACATTAATACAGTATCCGTCAATAATGACATTAAAAAAAGACCCCCCGAAAGGTATGACATTATCAGTAAAAATGTTATTACAATATTAGTCACTCCAGTGATTACATTATTGTGTTTCATTACATTTTCAATCAGGTTAAGTGCAAATTGTATTATATTTTCAGACATTATTATATTATCAGGGAATTATTACACCATTGGGTGCTATAAGGCTTTACATCAGGACCCTTTGCTAAGCGGAAAGTGGCAGTGACTGTTTCTTTACATTAAACCAACTCTGTGGCTAAAAAGACGTGTAACTAGAGGCACATATTAAACAGTCTCTCTGACAAAAGCAGGTTTCAAGTGAATAAAATGATTGCTTTGCTTCAAGGAAAACTTTAATATCTTTACAGATATTAATGTGATTTAGCTTGACCCTCTGAGCAAACAGCACAATGACAAAAGCAAGTACACATTGCCAAAGGAAGACAAATTACTGGTGAGCTGAGGATGAAACAAGGTCAACTCATAGCATTTGCAGATGAAGTTCTTCTCTTTGGAGAAAAGCCAAGCCAAAATATATACAGTGGGTACGGAAAGTATTCAGACCCCTTTACATTTTTCACTCTTTGTTTCATTGCAGCCATTTGCTAAAATCAAAAAAGTTAATTTTATTTCTCATTAATGTACACTCAGCACCCCATCTTGACAGAAAAAAACTGAAATGTAGAAATTTTTGCAAATTTATTCAAAAAGAAAAACTGAAATATCACATGGTCATAAGTATTCAGACCCTTTGCTCAGTATTGAGTAGAAGCACCCTTTTGAGCTAGTACAGCCATGAGTCTTCTTGGGAATGATGCAACAAGTTTTTCACACCTGGATTTGGGGATCCTCTGCCATTCTTCCTTGCAGATCCTCTCCAGTTCCGTCAGGTTGGATGGTGAACGTTGGTGGACAGCCATTTTCAGGTCTCTCCAGAGATGCTCAATTGGGTTTAGGTCAGGGCTCTGGCTGGGCCAGTCAAGAATAGTCACAGAGTTGTTCCGAAGCCACTCCTTTGTTATTTTAGCTGTGTGCTTAGGGTCATTGTCTTGTTGGAAGGTGAACCTTCGGCCCAGTCTGAGGTCCTGAGCACTCTGGAAGAGGTTTTCTTCCAGGATATCTCTGTACTTGGCCGCATTAATCTTTCCTTCAATTGCAACCAGTCGTCCTGTCCCTGCAGCTGAAAAACACCCCCATAGCATGATGCTGCCACCACCATGTTTCACTGTTGGGATGGTATTGGGCAGGTGATGAGCAGTGCCTGGTTTTCTGCACACATAACGCTTAGAATTAACGCCAAAAAGTTCAATCTTCGTCTCATCAGACCAGAGAATCTTATTTCTCATAGTCTGGGAGTCCTTCATGTGTTTTTTGGCAAACTCTATGCGGGCTTTCATATGTCTTGCACTGAGGAGAGGCTTCCGTCGGGCCACTCTGCCATAAAGCCCCGACTGGTGGAGGGCTGCAGTGATAGTTGACTTTGTGGAACTTTCTCCCATCTCCCTACTGCATCTCTGGAGCTCAGCCACAGTGATCTTTGGGTTCTTCTTTACCTCTCTCACCAAGGCTCTTCTCCCACGATTGCTCAGTTTGGCTGGACGGCCAGGTCTAGGAAGAGTTCTGGTCGTCCCAAACTTCTTCCATTTAAGGATTATGGAGGCCACTGTGCTCTTAGGAACCTTGAGTGCTGCAGAAATTCTTTTGTAACCTTGGCCAGATCTGTGCCTTGCCACAATTCTGTCTCTGAGCTCCTTGGGCAGTTCCTTCGACCTCATGATTCTCATTTGCTCTGACATGCACTGTGAGCTGTAAGGTCTTATATAGACAGGTGTCTGCCTTTCCTAATCAAGTCCAATCAGTTTATTTAAACACAGCTGGACTCCAATGAAGGACTAGAACTATCTCAAGGAAGATCAGAAGAAATGGACAGCATGTGAGTTAAATATGAGTGTCACAGCAAAGGGTCTGAATACTTATGACCATGTGATATTTCAGTTTTTCTTTTTGAATAAATTTGCAAAAAATTCTACATTTCTGTTTTTTTCTGTCAAGATGGGGTGCTGAGTGTACATTAATGAGAAATAAAATGAACTTTTTTGATTTTAGCAAATGGCTGCAATGAAACAAAGAGTGAAAAATTTAAAGGGGTCTGAATACTTTCCGTACCCACTGTATATTACAACAATGCCAGGGTTTCCAAGTTGCTTTGAAACCACAGTACAAGTAAGCATATGAACATATCTGACTCTTCTGGTTCAAGTGAAACCGTTAATGCTAGAGATCTCCATGTGCATACATGAACAAATATTTATATTAAAATAATATACTGTAACAAGGAATAGCTTTGTGGAGAATACCCTAATTGTGTTTCCATAGTTTTAACAGCCCTGAACTAACTAAACACTTTTTTGTTTTATGTAATTCTGCTAAACATCTATAGTACATTAGTGATTTAGCTTTTGATCAATATATTATATTATATTCAGATGTATATTACAGGTTTTTGGAAATGCATGGAAAGATTTAGTTAAAGTATTTCTCAGCAATACACTGATGTAAGCATTTATTATTACTATTATTATGAAGACTGGTAAGAATATACTTGGTATTTTAGAAAATCATGGTTTTCTTTCCTTTTAGTGCCAGTATTTGTGCACAAATTGAACAGATGTTCTGTGCTGAACCCTGCATTTTTATTTGTTTTAGTATACCGAGCTGTTCGGGGAGATAGAATAATTTTTTTTTTTTTACTTTGGTTGTGTTCTGCAATGTACTTCATTTAATAAGTAAATCTAGTATAATGTGCCTTTGATTTAGCAAATCTTTAACTACTCTGTGACATTTTCGTGAACCTTGTGTGTCTAAACAACATGCATGACACTGAGAAAAGCAAAGGTGAAAGACCAATTATGTGGCAATTCAAGAGGTAAATTGAATCAGTTAAAAAAAACCCTGCCAGTGCCAGCTAGCACTCAACCTTATGAATGGATTTCTATTTCTCCAAATTATGAATGTCTGAATATAAAAGAGGAAATCAATAATTTAAGATTTTCAGTATATTACAAAGGGAAAAGAATGGAGTGGGTAAAATGTCAAGTGCCAGCAAAATGGAAATTCAGTGTGAGCGGGCTTAAAAGGTCTCAAAGCTGCAGAAAAAACCCACAGAAGTCATTAACCTGCAAATGTGTCACTTTTCCACATTTTCCTAAAAATAAATTGATCCACGAACCATCTAACGTCAAGGCAGGACTGTGCTAGTGTCTAAGGTGTGTGCCAGTTTCTGAGATTGTATGAACATACACAGTCCTCATTATCATGATATGCTCGGTGGCATCTGTGCCAATTGTTTCCAGAGGCATTGTGTGTCAGAGGGTGGTGTGGGGCTCGGCGCCTTCCGTCAGTCAAACTGATATCTTGTCAGCCCAATTCCTCTTTAAAATATGCTGTTTTTTGATCTAAAGAAGCTTCCCTGCTTAGTGGGTAAAAACTTTCTGTTCATATCAAGTGCATGCATTGTCTCTCTTGACAAATGCTATGTTAAATTTTTAATCTAAGAGGATAAAAAAAGGCCATCATAATACAAAAAGAGACAAAAACAAACGTAGAGCAGCTCAGAAAACCCCTGAAGCCATTTATGAACTTACTGACTTTAAGATACTGATATAGTCACCTCCTGTGGGAGGGGAGTGACCTCTGCTGAGAAACCACTACTTTGATCCAGTGTGTCTTCTTCTGCTTTGATGAACCCAACAACATTTTAGATCCTCTACTAATGTCTTGACATGCTGCAGGCATTTTAACACAACTGACACCAAGTAGATTCTGTTGCAATAAGCTGTACAGTGCAAGCACGTATGTGCAAGGCAGTAGGCATCAAACTTTTACATAAACTTACATTTCCTGGTCTACTGTCTGGCCACTGGCACCAACTGAGACAGAAAACCGTCTTCTCCTTTTGTCTTTGCTACTTTACTCTGCTCACCTCTTGTTGGACTGCACAAGGTTCATTCCAGAGCCCACGATGACCGTTTTAAAGAAAACTCCAGATAGAACGCTACAATGTTGATGCTAAGCAGGTAAAATGTTTACCACATTCACCATACTTGCTTAGCATGTTGGCATTAGCTAAGGTTTGATAATTAGCACAACACAAAAAGTACAGCTGAGGCTGAGGAATGTCATCAGTTTTGAAGATATTTAGTCATTAAAGGGAAAATTTGGCACCTTTACAGTAGCTGTCCAATCAGTGTTGCTGGTAAATGTAGTCCATTGAAACAATTAATTCCTCACTGCATGCTGCATTGATCGAGATTTCTTTTGCCTGTCGGTGCACATCCGACATACAACTTAGTGGACGCACGTATGCTAAAACCATTAACCATGCTATAGGCTGAGTTTTTGATACACTGCCCCACATACACAGTTTGGGAGACTATTAGTTTACAGCGAGTTGTAACTGAAAGAAACCTGCACGGAGTATAATAGATCCAAATGTTTCCTTGTCACGATTCCGATTCAGCTCATGGCGGTTTGACCGTCCATGCGGAAAGCATAACCGAGGATTAAGAGAGCCCCATGCATTGGTATCAGACGCCAAGAGGCACTGATCATGCCTACAGTTTGTTTTTAGTGGCCACTTACTATTCTGCTTGCAAAATTGAAATCCATTTTAACACCCTTTTTATTTCAAACAAAAGCTATAAGATCTGTCTAGCAGAATGATGAAACGATTTCAGGAATGTGATAAAAAGCCAGATTAACCACAACAAAAAAACGATAATGTCTCTGCATTTGTTGTTGCCAGTTAGAGATAAAACACTCTGAAAAGACAAAATAGAGAATGGCAGAAAAACAATGAACTTTTGTAAATGCGCTGTATTTTGTGTGTGGACTAATGTGTGTCTAGTGAGTGTTTCAGTGAAAGTTTAACAATAATTGTCTTTAAACAAATGGCTAACTTTTGTCAAATAGAAAAAAAACATATCTCCGTTAACAAAAAGTACAAATGGGGGAAAAAAGGGAGCAGTAATATCTGCACACAGAAGGAAAAAAGAAGGTTTACAGAACTTGGCTTCAAAGGAATCACATATTTTTCCGGAAACTGCAGTTTTATTAGTTGCTGTGACAAACTGTAAAGATAGAAAAACAAAAACATCACGATGATTGGATGAAGATGCAGTGCAGGACCTCTGGCTTCCAGATAATCGGACAAATCTGGTTCACATTAGAAAGGTTTTTGGGGAAAATGACAAAGTAAAAGTAACTTTGTATATAAAGTTATGGGGGAAAAAAGTTTAAACCTGCATTGCAGTTTTTATTTCCCTGAGGCAGAAAATACTCTTTATGCAGAATATTTCTTTATAGATACAAAACTCTGTCCCCAAGGCAATCCCAAAAATACATTTTTCCAAACTGTCTAGCACTGAACATTTCCTCTTTTCAGAAACGACACACACCATCAGTTCACTAAATATATTTTAGGTTATTAGTAGTGCAAACAATAGAACTAATAGATGCCTTAAAAAATAAAGTGCGGTGAAAAAGTATTTGCCCCCTTTGTCATTTATTCTATTTTTGCAGTTAATTCTTCCAGATCTTCAAATGAAATTAAATATAAGACAAAGACAACCTGAGTATTTAATTTATAGAAGGAAAACAGTTTTCCAACATATATTTCACCCATGTGAAAAAGTAACTGGTTGTGCTTAATAACTAGTTGTGCCACCTTTGGCTGCAACAACTGACACCAAACACTTCTGATAACTGCTATTCACATTGCTGTGAAGGACTTTTGTCTCACTCTTCTTTGCAGAATTGCTTTAATTCAGCCACATTGGATTGCATTAACTAACAGTTTAAGGTCGTATCACAGCATCTCAACTGGATTGAAGTCAGGACGTTGACTATGCTACTCCAAAACCTTCATTTTGTATTACTGTATTGTATGTTAAATCAGGTTGTCTTTGTCTTATATTATTTTTTTGAGGGTCTGACACAATTAAGTCTGACAAATATAGAATATTTAGAAAAAATTAGGAAGGGGTCAAATACTTTTTCATGGCACTGTATTAAAGATGCAGACAGTTCAGAAAGCTGAAGGGGCGGTTGGGCTCTTTCATTTCTGAAAAGCTGTCTGTCTTTTCTCTCAATAGTTCAAGGTGATTTTTGATGCTGAAAGAAGAGATAGAATGGAAATATGATTTGCCGACTGTGTCTTTCTGAGAGAGTTTGAATGGCTTTGACCTTTGTCAGCCCCTTCCCAGGTAGAGTGCTTCCTTCTGCAGAGTTGCAATAAACTCAGAGGAACATAAAAGGCACTTTTTTGGTGAGCAGGCAGAAATGTGTTGTGTAACAAAGAGCAGCAAGATGATGGCCTTCCTTTTTCCACACCCCCTACAACAAAGAGGTCATAGAAAGGATGAAAAAAAAGTAGATTCTACTTTTCTTTTCTCAGCTATACTGAAGTTTTTTCCATAGACATAATCATACACCTCCAACATAAATACATCCACTAAGGTATTTCACTTATTTTATTCCTTCTGGGAAATTGAATTGCTCCAACAACAACAACAACAACAACAACAATAACAAGCAGGCAGCTTATAGGACATCTTCATTCATCTCGCTGTGTTTGAGTGTGTTTGAGTGTGTGTTCGTAGCGTCCCATCTGTTTTTGACATCGAAGTAAATGGAAATATCCACAGAAAGCAGCTGAACACCGACACTTTGCCTCTGCGGGACTACGCTCCGCTGGCTGCATCATATATGCCTCCAGTCAAGGACAGGCAGTCATCTACTGAAGCAGTGGACCTCACAGGCTAATACTGTTCCACACAGGAGACAAAATTACAGGTGATGTGTGAGGAAGAAGCTGCTGAATGAGGATTACTGAGTGTTGCGCCTTCACTAACTTTCATAGAACCTGATGCTGCAAAATAACCCACGATGTGTTTCTTCGTGCAACACTTGTACAACACGGTTCACTTCTTAAACGACAGAGTCTCCGATAATCATAAATTAATGCTATTTGAATTCATATCGCTGCATTATTTACTGACACTTTCTCTCATCACCATCTGGTGCGGTTGTGCCATGACATTTAACTAACAGCTATGAGGTAGGCAGGCGGCCATTTCATTTGAAGCCAGTCCATGGCCCTGGAGACAGACGGAGAGAGATGAATGAAGGTTTCATCTCTGTCATTGCTTGTATTGGATTTCTACAACACAGACACATAAGCATGATCAAGCATTCAGGCATCAGCACGGGCACAAACACACACAGATGTGAGAGCAATTGCAGCTGTAAAGTAATAGATCATTTAACAATCAGCATCAAAGTCAGACTGTTCAATAGGAATCATTTCATTGTATTCATAGAGAATGTATTCTCATCCGGGTCAGAGCTATTGATCTGTTAACAGTCAATATGAAACAGAAAGTTTGTGTCTTACGAGACTGCTTCACTTGGGTCGGTGACTTAATGCTGATGAAAACTGCTGTGGGGATTTCTAAAGGTTGAGCTACAAAACAGCACGGCAGGCGCTGGTGTCTTGGCTCAAGGACACGTCAGCAATTCAGCAAGTTTTATAAAACTAAGCAGCAAAATATGTTGTTTGTCTTTGCCTTTAAAAACCATTACAAAATGATTCATATGACTGTTACAAACAGCCTTGGATGTAAGCTGAAGCTTGAAATGCATGCTCACAAATGAAAGAAAGCTCATACTGATCTGCAGATTCAATGAAAATACACTTTAATCTTTAAACCACCACAATTATACTATCCAAATGACAGTGGTTTATGTTTCAGATGTAGCAAGTCAGAGCACAAGACGCATTGTTTTGTCTCTTTAAGTGTTAAGTCTTTCTCACTGAGATGATGGACAGCTCCTTTGACATTGCTTTGCTTGCCTAAAGGTCTCCTAGCTAGGGAGACAATAATACACTGCAGAGGGAAGCAGGTCTGAGGGCAGAGGAGGAGAGAATGATTTGCCCCTCTTGCTTCTCCCTCTCCTTCATCAGCGGCATTCATCACCATTAGCGTTCATTAACATGAGTTAGTGCTCGTTAGGCAGCGGTGTGCCAGCAGGCATCTGTAGCTCACCGTCAGCATATCTCCCCGCTGTAATAGACATTGACTGAATGTGGATGTGGAGTTAAAAAAGAGAGCAGGGAAGGCTAAGCAGGGCAGGAGAGGGTTTGTCTGAAGAAAGATATCTCTGGGAGACTAAAAACTAGCGCTGTCCTCGACCTAAGAAATTCTTAGTCAAGTAACACTCATTCGTTGATTTCGTGAACTAATCGATCAGTTGATTTAATCGTCAGATCTGTAAAACTCTCTCCACAACACAAAGACTTGAGGCGATGTTTTCTGAGAAGCTGTCATTTTGTGTCCTAACTGCTATTGACTTCGACAGGTGGCAACTTGGTGATGTTTTACAGTATACTCACGAAATGGGACTAGTGGTGCTGTTTAGTTTTGCCCAGTTTTCTTTTTCCTTTCAATACAACAGGATTGCAAAAACACTTTATTGTCATTATTGATCCAAGATATTATTTGTTCTATTGATGGGAAGGATATACTCAGTTTGACTTCTCCTCTGTATCCTTTCAAATCATGCCTCCCTGTGTTGCTGTATTTCTTTTTATGTAATCTCTTGCTTCAAGGTATTATCAGTTTGTTTTGTTTTCACTGTTCACTTAAGAATCAATGTGGATAAACAAAACAAAAAAGGTACTTGGAAGAAGAAACTGACTTACAATAAAAGGAAATTTTATCAAGAAATGCATACTGTAATGCTCTTTGCTCTCTACATGCACATAATTATGGTAATATATGACAAAAATAAAATGTATGAAAGTTCTTGTGTCAGGTTTGCCATCTGCCCTCTTTTAATTAGCTGAATCAATAAATTGAATATGTCTGGGTGGCCAAGACTAGATTGTGATTTGATTTGTAAGCTGCTGTGTTCTGCAGGACACACTGCATCAAACAACAGTTTTTATAGAAGCATGTTGACCTTTAGTAGATGAAGCTGTGTATCTATCTGGTCATGCAGGAAATAAAATCCTCTCCTGTGTGCTAATGAATGGTTTCCTTTGCATGAGTGCTCAGATGATTCTAATCAATTTTATCCTTCATCATATAATCTGTTATCAGTGCTCCTGTTGTCAGAGTGAATGCAGCCACAACATTTAACAGTCTGTGCCAACCAGCAGGAAAGGCGCCACAGTGGACCCCACTGGGCTGACTGGGACCTTTCTGTGTCTTAGATGCATGTTCTATCCATGATGGTTTCCTCCGTCACTCATCTTACTGCTATTGACCGGGACACCCTCCTCAGGACTGGAGCTGGTCTCTGTTAGCTGAAGTGTGGCTGCACACTGCTCCATAACAGTTGGATGCTTCAAAATGCAGACAACAAATGACCCAGCAGTGACTAAAAAACTAAAAAAACTAAACTACAACAACTAAACAACTAAACTCAAGTGCTTAATAAAAGCCATTCATCTCTAATAAACTGTGAGGTTAGGTGCACTAGGAAAAGAGCAGAGGAGGTACAGCAGAGAGGGCAGACATAACGCATTGCTTCTCTTTGGTTACTGTCTAGAATTTCAAAATTCATGCTAAAACTGAAAGAATCATACATGTTGCTGGCTCTGACTTCCAATACTTGATTCTAAGAGGGAGAGCAGCCATGTCAATTCATTTTCACCATCTGAATTTTTCCTTCCTTTTAGTACATACTGCAGCTGCGGTTACAAAGTACGGACTCTCGCATGCAGTATGCATTCAATTGGGACATAAAATTGCACCTTGAATTTTGAATCCCTTGCTCATATATCAGCTGCACAGAGGATTGTGCGTCAGAATAGCCAGAAATGCATGCTGCCTTGCATTCTGCAAAATTAAACCAGATGCAGTAGGATATCCTGGTATTTTTGGCATATTGCATTAGACATACTATGTATTGGGACAAACTAAATATTTTTTTCTGTCATACTAAATAGTATGGTAGAGATGGAGAGAAATAGAGGCATGGAGATGCTGGGGGACCATCAATAAGTCCCTGTGGTCCATAGAAAGGACGAAGGACACACTCTATCGCCCTCATTCCTCTTGTTCCCATTTGTTCTGATATATTTTTCTCCCCCTTTTCCTTCAGATCACTGCTTGTTCAACTATCTGTCATACAGACTGACTTTGATAAAAATGTGGGATAATGATGTTGTCAAAAATGACATTGACCATGAAGCTCAGCATTTGGGCACTACAAAGCCGTACCATTCATTCGTTCATCAGATGTTACTGAGCCTTTCCTGACAATAGTTGAGGTTGTGATCAGTTTTTAATCAACGAATATAATCTAAAAGGAATGTTTATTCAGTTTAATTACAAATTGCCATGGCAGGCGTTACATGTGTATGAAATAATAGCAATATCTGTTCTTGTAGGTAAGAATAACATTGACAGAGATTTCTGGATGTGACACAAAACATTTAGGATGTTGCAAAGTAGTTATAACGACTTTACAATCATTTACTAGAACAAACTAAGATCAACAAAATGTTACTTACCTGTATGTTATCAAAGGATGTTTTGTTCGTGACGTCATACAGCAGAAGCAAAGCTAAAGAAAAACAAACAGAAAAGTTTAAGTATTGTTTCAAAATTAATTGACTGCAAATCATTTTATATTGTTAATTGGTTTGGTGAAATAAAGTGTTTAATTCAATCTTTCATAGTGATGTTTGAACTTCCTTTCAAATTAAATTAAAATGTAAAAGTTAATTTGAATTTATTTAAAGAAGCGATTCCATCTGCATTTAATTCAATACCATGTGAGGGACGTCTTTGCTAACGGATAGTTTTAATGAGAAATATTCACAGGTGAATAATTAGCATTTTCGTGGACTTCAGTGTGTGATGATGATGTCACTGTCATTGGTTTATAAATAGCCACAAGTCACTGTGGCCTACTCTAAACCTGCAACAACTGCAATCATTTTGTTACATGATTAGTTCACGGTGGGGATACAATGAAGGACAAAAGTAGACTTTGCAGAAAGAAACTTGAGTTTGTTTTCAGAGTTCATGGGAAGCACAGAGAGAATAACAGTTAAGTCTACACACATTGTAAAGGTAAGCAGGCAGATCACAATGCAGTAATTTTGTTTGAACAAAGTTTTGAAAGCTGCGGAAACCAAAGCAGCATAGCCTTTTGAAAAACACTTCATAGACTTCAAAACGTCACTGACAGCCTGGTGCTGAAACAGGAGTTTGTTCAAGTTAGACAAAGTAGCAGTGTATCACAGTCAGCACATAAATAGGCTCAGTATCTCCATGTGTTCAAATAATGAGTGCTTTTTGCTGTGGTATTTCCATATTAAGTATTCCATATTTCCAGGCACAAAGTTCATTCATTTACATGACCCTTCAGCTCCCATTCATTTTACAAGGTAGGTAGTACTATGGAATAGTGTATGTGATGTGGTTTTCAGAAGAAGGCAAGTTCCCTGGCATCGTGCCTGAGACTGGACCAGCTAAAAGTCCTCCAGGGTCTCCTTCTTCCAGCAGACAGAGACAAATAAATCCTGCTATATTTATGCAGACTCACCGCCAACGCATGACATGCATAATGAGGATAATACACACACAGAGATCATTTAAACCTCGGTTTTACTTCCCGCAAGAATGGTTGCACGGACATGAGCTGATGCGAAATCGTGATGAGGATCTTTTAAACTCGGTGCAGGTTTTTCTCCGCAGCAAACCGACTTTCTCAAAGTTCAACATTTTCTCCACTCACTGCATCCGTGTTATTAGAAATGTGCCGCACATAATTCCTGCCAAGGGCTGTGTCTGATTTATAAATCATGTGCACACGTAAACCTAAATAGATTATACGGACACACAGATCCAGATGGTAAAACTTCCCTTTGATCACACAGGGATCCCCAACTGCCCAGAGATTAAAAGACCAAACCTGGTGATGCATTCTCCATACATAAAATGACAAACACAAACTAAATTGTGTGAATGTCAAGTACCAAAAAAGGAGCAGAGCCACCCTAAGAGGAAAGCCAGTCCTGCACAAAAAGCTATTCTGTGTGTAATTGTAAAATCCTTTAGTTCTTCCATGAACATTTCATCTCATTTCAAGCTGTTATTCAATGAAACACTTACGGTTTATGCCCAAGTTACTAAAAGCAGCTCTGCCTTGATTTCCAGCTTTGTGAGAAACCGATAGAGTGTTGCCACTATGAGCTTTCTAAATGAACTTGCATGGCTAATAACAATAACATCACAATGAATAAAAAGACAGACACATGAAGACACACACTCATCTGTGATTACTGATTACGGATCATCAAAGAGTCCCATGCATCCGGAACGTGTTGTCCTTCCACCCCAGGAGAAGAGTTATAAAACCTCGGTGCTTGATAATACTGCACAGTGGAAGGAGAGCAATCTCATCTACGCCTCGACACTTACACAGCTGTGGATTGTAACTGGTATATAAAATATATTCTCATGGCAAGTCTAAACAAGAATTCTCCAAAAACTCACTTTTATTGTACCTTGATGTGCACAGGAAGAGTAAACCATGTATGTATTTTAGAGCTTCCTCTCTGCCACAACATGTAATCTACACTCCATGCATTAGGCTGTAAAAATCTAAATGTTACACTGAACTGCACTCTAATGAGGCCATAATCTGCATATTAGGGTGCATGTCAAGCATTTGAAGGGTAACAGCAAATTTTGATTGTTTCACTCAAAAGTTAATCCTCTGCTTTAAAAATAAATTCTCTGTGTGTATATATATATATATATATATATATATATATATATATATATATATATATATATATATATATATATATATATATATGTGTGTGTGTGTGTGTGTGTGTGTGTGTGTGTGTGTGTGTGTGTGTGTGTGTGTATATATGTGTGTGAGAGTCTCACCATGGGCGTCACGGTAGTAGGCATGAGTGACACTGCGGAAGCGCTCCTGTCCAGCTGTGTCCCAGATCTGCAGAGAATAACAGAGAAAGGTAATCACTGAATAGAAGAAGAAGTTTCTATCTTTTTAATAAGCTCTCTGTTTGCTCAGCCATCTCGCTGGAGCTCATTGTGAAACCCTCCATTCGATTAAAGTCTGGAATATAGAAATGAGATACGCAGGACTATTGAATAGTCCATTGTATTATGAATTCAGCATCTAAAAAGAGCCGTACGTGAAGCCGCATTCATTGATTTTTTTTCTGGCCACTTCAGGGCAGCGCAGTAAGCTGTGAACACAACATTGACATCAACCTTAATAAAAGGTAACGTTAGGTAAAGTTACCAATGCTTGCATCAGCAGACACAGAGCAACATTAGCAGTAATTAGGAGTCATGTTTACTTCTACCTGGTTAATGCAAGTCTAATATGTTCCTTCCATTTGGCGCAGGAAAGGTAGGCTACATGAGGTTTATGAATGTTTTGTTTTTTTAACCGGAAGCAAAGTCGATTAGAGTGATGAGAGTGAACAAAAACACTAAAGTTGAAGGCTGTAAACTACAAAACAATCAGCTAAGAGATGCTAAAATACTTTACAAGATCAGGTGATTTATCTCTACAAACAACGCCTTTTACATAACACACAGTCATTTGATTAATTAGTAATACAGTATAACACATTAATTAGTTCAGATTTAAGGTTAGGACATATTGTATTTAATATTTTCCCCAACATTCCTAATCTCTACTTTAGCTCCGTCTCGGTCATTATATTAAGTCCTTCTTTTTCATCAGGCAGCACAGTCTATAGCGGCCTACAGCAATTACATTTTCTTTTCTCCCTAGCAGATCTGTGCAGGTTGACTGCAGATATTACTTGTTTTTATAGATTTTTCCAGGACCTTCTCTTCTTCTTTCTCTCTCTGAGACATGTCAGCTTTCTTGCTGGTTCTGTCTCCAGATTACCCCCACAGGGCAACCAACCCTCCACAGATCCAAGTTGCAGTAATGGAGGACGCCAATTACTGGAAGAAAAATATCTCTCCCTCTCTCTATTTGTAGGCTGCATGGTGTTCTGCAAACTGACTTTGAGCCAATTAAACCCAAATTAATACATTACAGAGCGAAGGCCCGATCCACCAGCCTCCATTAACCCATAATTCAGATCATTAGGGATGATTCACATAATTACTAGCTCTGTGAGAAAACATCAAACAAACAACAATGCTGAGTTGTTCTCAGTATGAGCACCAGTTAAAATAGTGAATGAAGTGTGGAATAGGGAAGAAAACTCAGAGCCTAATGGAAAAAAATCATGGAGATGAATATACCCTAATTCTCTTTTAGAGGCTTTTTGCATCAAGATCATTGATTTCCTAATAAAACAAGGCCACAAACAGATCTTTCCTTCATCTTTCCTTCATGCATCACATAAAAAGCAGTAAATGCTAACCCTAAAATGGGCTTTTATCTTGGAGACAGGTGGTGGTGTTGGAAACAGGATCTGACAGGTGGCTACAATGCCACAGGGGTTGCCTGATTCTTATTTGGCAGACACCTTTCTCTTGACGACAACTCTTACAGAAACAGTGTAGGAGCAGTTGTTGATGATTGCCAGGATAAATTTAAGTTCTTACCTGGAGCTTCACCTTGACTCCATCAATGTTCAGGACTTTATTCTGGAAATGAAAGCAAGAAATCATAAGTGACAGTGCCTAAATTTAAACACGTTTTCCAACGAAAAAACAGGTTCTTCAGTGTGTAGAAAAAACAACCACAGGTGTGGGTCTGCGTCAATTTGTGGTCAGACACCTCTCATCTACTAGACACACTCTCCTCTCTCCATTAATAGTGTATGTCTCCACATCACTTTGGTCCCTTTTGATGAAGCCTCGCCTCTTTCCTCCAGAGGATTAAGCCCTCTGCTCTCCTCGCCTACCCCTGTCTCCGCGTCACAGGAAGACATTCCTCTGATCTCGGCTTCAATCTGCTCTACCACAGAGCAGAGTGAGGATCAGCCAAATGGACGTGCACTTTCCCAGGTCAGAGAGCTAGATGCACAAAAGGTTAAAGAACCTGTCATCAAATTAAATTCAGTCTGAATGATGGCAGGAGTAAAATCATTGCTTTGTACCAAACATTACGGTACAAATTGGGCTGAGGAGTCCCTGTAGCCCATTTGCACACCTGGCCTGTAAACAGAAGTGTCTCAGACAGATAAATCAGCTCCGAAGTATGAACCTGTGCCCTCTGCCCTTCACCTCATTGAGCAACTAGAGGACCATTACATCTGAGTAATCTACACTCTAAGACCATTGCAACAGCTTTCCCTACGTGTGGAGAACATTAGGGATGCGACTAAAGATTATTTTGATTAGCAATTAATATGCAGATTATTTCCTTGATTTATTAATAATTATTTTATTTGTAGAATGTCAGAGATTTAAATTTCCCTAAACCTAATATGGTGTCTTCAAATTCCCTTGTTTTATTCAAACGTCGGTCCAAAACCCAAAGATATTCCGTTTACTATCGTATATAGGACAGGATAACAACAACTCCTCACATTTGAGAAGCACAAATCAGAGAATGATTGGCATTTTTGCTTGAACAAGACTAAAAGTCTACAGCCATGCTGGCAGTTCTATGAGGTTGTGCTTGCCATAATGCTCGCAATGACATACCTAGCATGTATGATGTTCATCTTGTTCACCATCTAAGTTTAGCTTGTCAGCATGCTAACATTTGCTCTCAGACGTAAACACAGTACAGCTGAGGCTGATGGGAATGTCTTTTGTTTTGCAGACATTCGGTAAACCAAAGTATGACTGGAACGATTAATCGATCATCAAATAGTTGACTTGAATTTCTGTCAATGGACGAATCAACTAATCGTTTGAGTTCTAGAGGAAATGCTGATAGAATCATCACATCTATTTCACCAAATGCATTCCCATTTTCCGTGAGCTGGTGACTGCTGTAGAAAATAAGAGGTCAAGATGTTCTTCAGTGACCCACATCGTTCTAAAGTACACCGATGTGGATAACAGCACCTGGTGTCTCCGCCACCTTCACACCCTCCAAGTTATTCTTGAGAGACGCTGATGACCTTCTCATTCCTCGATCCCAGAGGAGAAAGAAAAGATATTCAACCCCGACAAGATGCTGTTAATCTACCAGCAGAGCTCTTCCAAAAAGATATGGTCTTTGTTGACGTGTTTGGTTGATTTACCTCCCTGGCAGTCACAAAGGAGGAATCTCATACATATTCACGAACAAGTCAAGCTGCAGTTTGTAAGTGTGCTCTGATAGGAATCATAGTCTCAAAAGACTTCCTCTCAGTTGTTGTTGTTGTCGCTAAAAACAACTCACAATGTGCTCGGAGGCTTCATAAATATTTAGTGACCCAGAAAAAGAGACTCATGATAGCACCGTAAGGATTTTGGGTGGCTAGTCCGACTTGATTACACTGATAATTATGTTGAATTTGTTAAGAGGAATTACTGGAAACCAGCCAGAACAGGGACATAATAAGATTTCATGAGCACCGAGAGTGTGGACTGAGCAGGATGAAAAAAAGTATCTGAGCAGCTTATATGACTAAGTCTACTGTGGAACGAAGGTGAATTAAGGTATTGTAGATTACAAACTGTCAATCACACTTCCAGCAACACCGTCTCCCCTTTACTTTCATAACTTCTTCAAGCTTCAACATCTTACAAGCTGACACAGCTCAGCTCTGTGTAGTTACAAGCCTGCACCACGTTCAGGTCAATTTAATTTCCTGAACAAAGCGCCGAACACCCTTCAAACAGAACACATCTTCAAACACAAACTGCTCTACTTACCAGTCCGACACTGGATTTTAGCTATTTAATCTTGCCCCATAAAAGGAACATAAGTGGGAAGGTACAGTCAATAGGCCTACAGAATGACTCAAACAGCACTTCACAGGGATCATGAATTACAAATGCACAAGGAGCTTTCATAGGGTCCGTGAAATAGTGAGCCAATAAAACATTAATCGCAGTGGCGTGAGGCGAAGGAGAGGAGCATGATGGACACAAAAAGGTTGTGTATGAGACAAATTCACTGTACTGATACAAAAGAATGAGAGAGAGAGGCTGTATGGCGCCGTTCCTCAATGTCTTTTCTTTCATTCTGAGAGCTCAATGGTGCGCATAAGGCTGCCTGGCCTCAACACACACGTCAGAAGTCAAAGCAATGGGGGAAATAAGTTAGAACTGAGGGCAAAGAGAGACGCTGGGCTCTACTCTGCAGTCAACCCGACTCACAGCTGTCAAGTTTTCTAAGTCATGCTGACACAGACATATGCACACACTCCTGTACCCAGTAAGACGTTCCATCCTCTTTCTGCCTACAGATGAGCACTGATTTTATCAGTCAAACTCTAAGGTGGGCATTACAGTCTGGTTTGGTTTGTTTTTTCTAGATATATATTTTATGATATACAGTAGTACATTTTCCCGAAACGGTAATGTTTAATTTTTTGCCAATCCAGTGATTTAAAAACGTATAAATTGAGATTCATTACGTTCATGCCTCAACATCAAGTGGACATACTGTATAATTTGATGTCAGGAAATTTAATTAGGCCAAAAGATCCTATCAAGTACCGTATTTACTGAACCAGAGGACCAACAGTAGCTCACAGCCTGCATTCATTAAGTGTATGGCTATTATTATGTTGTAATATAAAGTTATTATGATTATTACAGTCAGACACAATGTGAGAATAAGAATATTTTTGATGTGATGACAGCAGTTAAATAAAGCAGACACTTTCACATATGTAATTTAAGAGGCTGATTACAGACATTTAATTTTCTATAGTAGTTGGTACCTCCTGTGATACATCGTTGTTTAAATATGGCCTCCCGTCACAATCCTGGATACAGCATCACCAACATTTTTAAACCACAACACACTCTTTCACAAATACTTTAAATTAAGATGCACTGGGTATTCCCCTGGAGACAGAGGCAGCACAATAAATCACATTACACAAGACCCAGACATAATACCACCTGTAGACTCTATGGGATTTATTCACTCTGGGCTACTTGCTGACCTTCGCTAATGTGGTAACAATGGTTTCAACTGGTGCTGATTGCCTGTACGCTCAATTTGTTGGAAATTATCAAAATAAATTCATAAAAATACATGCAACATTTTTTGATGTCATGTTTTTACTTGTTACTTTTATTTGTTTGTACATTATTATACGACTATATTTTAATATAAATTGATATCAACATCATTATTCTGTCAGAATATGCAGGGTTAAGAAGGAAGGTTTTCTGTTCAACAGTCACAGCTTTGACTTAAAAAGCAAAGTCTGCTTCCCCAAAACACCTCCTAATGTGCTGTAAGTGTAATAGCCGGAACCTTCCTGTTATTGACCTTTTCATTTGGGTGACCTGGTGAAGTTGAAAAAAACCCCAGACTATTTGTAAGAGCAGAGGGCCTCAGGGCTCTTTCACAATGACAACTGCACTGAGCCAAAGACGCAGGCTTCCTCATTCATTTCTATGATACCACAGCAGTGGTAGAGCCGGAGAGCCTCGTCCTCTCTCTGCTCTGCCCCCCACTCTCATTTTTCTCAACGAGAACACTCGTCCAGAATAATCACATTCACTTCTAATCACTTCTCCAAAGAATATCTGCCATTACATTTGTTACTCAGATTCATTATAGTGTTTCTCAAAATCTGAATCTGTATATATTCAGAAAAACATAAATAAATAAATAACTCAAGTCTTAAGTATTGCATGTGACATTAATTCTGGTAGCAAGGCAATCCATCCCTGGATAGATTTCATTGTAATGTCCTCCTGCAACCTGTGGTGAAAGGATTTGAGTTTTGCACAAACACATTATGTATGTAAAAAGGGGAACTGTGGTGGTTTTGCGAAATTCATTTTTTTTACAAGCTGAATAAATGATTTGCGATTCTTTCTTTAATTATACGGGTTCCTTGTTTTCATCTGTTTGTTAATTATGCACCATTAGTATTGTTTATAATTTATTTATTATCATTATTATTGCCTTTCACAGTTTTAGCTGTGAAATGAGATGAAATTTGTGAGACGGCATACTTCGATAACTTAAATATAATGACTGTCTGTTATGGCATTACTTGATGAAAAAACTGTGTCCAAATCGTTTACCCTTAACCCCGTTATACGCCTCATCTTCGGTTTCTCGGTACAGGCATCTCTGCTAATCAACATACTTCACCATTTCTATCTTTCAACAGCTTCGTCCAGCGACGCTCCCATATTCCAACCAGTCACTTCCCTCCTCTTTCATGCCATGATTAAATATTCATGGTGCTCCTCAGGGCTCGCCTCTATAGGTCTCAGTGACATTAGGGCAGCAGGTGGCAAAGCTGCTTTTCATTAATTACAAACATCTCCTGAGGCAGAAGTGAACCCCGATCCAAATCACACACACACTCACACGTTTACACGTGCATGGGCACACATTCACACCCACTTGGACGGAACTGAATGCTTGACAACTTTTAGTAACAGCTGAAGCTTCTATATAAACACACCAAAAACAATTACTGACAATCCAGCAAAATGGCTTAAAGTTAAGGTCGCTTACACACACACACACACACACACACACACACACACACACACACACACACACACACACACACACACACACACACACACACACACACACACACACACACACACACGTATTCCCTGTTTTTGTGTGTGTCCAACTGTGCCTCAGGCTCTCATTGTAGCTCCAACTTCATTTTAATTTAATTCAATTCAATGTTCAAGCAGGAAAAAAACCCATCACTGCCACTTGATGGAATGATGGAGCTTGGCACTTTAATTGCACCCACTCAGAGAAGGCAGGCTGGCGGTTGGGAGAGAGTGGATAATGGAGAACTCTGTCAGCTGTTAACTCTACAAACTATACATATTTAGAATATGTAACATGTATAGAAACTGAGAACCAGTAAAAGTCAGATAGACATGTGTGGTCTGTCAGTGACATGCACAATGGCAGAGGAAGGTTCAAAGAGGAGCGGAAGCTTTCAGAAGAAGAAGATGTAATCATCGAGTCAGAGCCTGATTTGTATGATGGGTCCTTTATCGTCCCCTCACATGCCAGAGCTGCCTCTCTTCCTGCTGTCTTATTTCCCCCCTCTTTTCAGTGCTTGCTCTCGAAAATGTGCATCACAGACACTTACAGACTCATATGGTTGTATCCGTAACATATTTCTCTGGAACCACATTTAAAGACTCAACATGAGTAGCTAGACATGGATAACTTAGGGTATTTAAGACTTTCAGTTCTTAAAGTCCTCAAATATACAGAAAGACTACAGGCTTTTTTGGAAATTTGAATCCTTCTGATCTACAACATCAATAAAAAACCTGCAAAATTAACTTTATATTTGCACAGGAAGAAAATCAACCGCTGGGTGATTAAAATGAAAAGCATGCAAATACACTTTTACACAAAGTGCATCTAGTTTTCCAACTGAGGCGCAGTACTTACGCGATGACTAACGTCCACTTGTTGCATGAGTCACTCTCTCAAAACAAGCTGTCTGAAGATGGTGACCTCATGTTTGTCTGAACAAAGACGTTCAGCCACTAAACAAACGCTTGAAAATGCATTGTATATTAATGTACTTTTAAAAAGAACACCACACGTCAGCTATGATGCAAAAGGTAACCAACAGTGCAGTGAGTGTTTGGGGGTGGAATAATATAGACACACACACACACACACACACACACACACACACACACACACACACACAAGTTGAGTCTTTTCCAGTCAGAGATGAAAGTAAAGAGAATATGATTCATATCACGCTCGTCCTAATTTAATCTATTTCAGAGCGATATCACTAAGGATGGACTGGCTCATGAGTCAATGGTGCAAAGGATGATGGCTCACTCAGCCTGCATGAATGTGTCCATGTATGCATATGTGTGTGTCTGATTTCTATGTGGGGTGTTCCACACTAGGGCTGCAACTGACAACTGTTTTTTGAAATCATTGATTAATGAGATGTTTATTTTCAGGGGAAAATAGATAAATGTGATAGGAGAATAGGTACAAATTAGAATAAAATGGAAATGCTGAGAAGAATTGTAAATACTTATGTACTTAGTTAGTTTCCACCACTGTAACTTACTATAATGCAAGACAAAAGAAAATCAGCAAATTCTCACATTTGAAAACCTGCAACCAATTGTAGAACTTTGGCTGAAAGAATGACTAAACCATTAATCCTTTGCAAAATAGTTGCAGATTAGTCGACAAATGGTTGCGGCTCCATTCCACACATGGACACACCAACAGTAGGTGCTCAGTTATCTGTCCGTTTCTCCTTGGCAGCTTATCTTTGAAGCCTTTTTCACACTGCACGCATTGGAGCACATAACTTTTGAGCTTTACAGAGAAACTGCCTGCATTCGAACAGAGCGCCTGCATCCCAAAACATGGTGACTATTCAGCAGACCGTGCCAGTTTTCGCAAACATTATTTGCCAACAGTGATGTAAGAGAGGCCACTAACTGGCTATATTCAGAAGAGAGAGACAGATGCATAACAAGAGCTGCCTGCTTTGATCTCCCCTGGTTCATTAACAGTTGCCACATCTGTTGAGCATTGTTAGCAGTGTGGGTTTGTATATTGTGTGTGCATATGTGTTTGTGTGTGTTTGTGTCATGGACAGCCATTAAATGTGCCACTATATGTGTGACTGAATGTAATTAAAAAGGAAACAACACCATTATCTCACTTCCTGATTCCACACAAAGTGAGACAGACAGACATTCATCAACAATAAACTATCGATAGTCTTTACAGAGCAAATGTACTTTCATACTCACACAGTATGTGGGGCCACAGTTAATTCTTCTGTAATCTCCCTGGGAAGGTAATCAAAATGAGATAATCTCTCTTCCTCGTCCCAGCTCAGCTGCAATCAGTGAATTGACCATCTAGCACATTTTGGGATTGTTTAGCCACTAAGCTGTTATCAATGCTATTGACCACACAACAAGGGCTCAGTCTTCCATTGCAACTATGAAACGCTGTTCACCAGAGGGTGACCGAACCAAAGGTAATACAACCTTTGTGATGAATCGCATGTCTAGATGGGATGATTGGCTCAGCATTATGGGGTCAGAGGTCGGGCAAGAAATCAATGTTTACTCCTTCGATTTCAGGTGGTTTGACAAAGAACATAAGCAATCCTGGTGCAATGGGAAGTTAGAGCTTTCGAACACAGACATTTGTTGCCTCCTTGAATATTAAATTCATCACTTTGATTTTATTGTAAGGAGGAAAGAGGGAAAGGAAAATACTTTTTTAGTGTGTAAAACTGGAAATGTTAAACTGTAAATAGACTGTATTAAAGCCCTAACATGTAAGCTGTACTGTTATTTTTTTACACCCAAAAAAAAGAAAAAAAAAGAAAACATTTTTGATAAGGATCCCCTAAATTTAGTTATTAAAGACTTGTGACCAAGATACATACTGAGGGAGAGATTTCCCTCAGTATGTAGGATTTGTTGTTTGTGATTTGTTAACTGAACATGAGTTTAGCCAACCCTTGATTCACTCGTTTTGGAATAAACTTTGTCCCCCTGCCGTTTCCCTGCGCTATATTTGCATTTTTTGGGGGACTGACTGAAAAAAAAAATGCAGCCTTTAAAAAAGTAGAATTCAGAGCTATATAAAACAGTAACTTAGAAGTGTGAGGTGTGGGTAAGTCTGTATTATGAACATTAAATGTAGATTCTTAATTAGTCTGTCACGAATGAGCTAAAATGTGATGAGCTTTTTTTTTTTAATGGAGTGGAGAATTCACAGATGAGGGAGTCTAAGTATATTCCCCTCCCATCTGACAGATCCAAGCAAACTACATGAGATGCATAGAAAAGCCTGCATCTTCTATGTATATCAACATATCTTTTAAAGGTGACCGAGTTCATCATCATAGAACGATATATGCCAAGAATATTTTTTTTCTGCTGATGCCTCCATCTGATCTCCTTTCTGTCTGCTCTGGCAGGTGGGACACACCCATCCTCACTGCCATGGAAATGCTCACACACACACACACGCACACACACACACACACACACACACACACACACACACACACACACACACACACACACGATGGCAACAAACCAGACTGGTCAGTCCGACAAAGACAATGAAAGTCATTCGACAAATAAGCAATACTTCAGAAGCTGCTGTATCAGCGTTATGCGTCATTAATGTATAAAAATACATACAAGTAAATTCAGAGCAGGTGACCTCTTTTTGGGAAAGGAAATCCTTCTATCAGCATGCCTTAGCTTTGATCCTGGGTAATTAGGATGAGAATGAAGACGTTGTCATGCTCAGGGTATCGGAGGCTCACGGGCAAAGATTTCTACATATATTTTCAATGCCTCTTTTAGTGCCAAAATGTATCCTCACTTCAAGTTATCTTAAAACCAGATAACTGAAATGTTGAGTGAACATTTTGCAGTTGCCTGATTCATAGCCCCCACCCCCACATACATACTAATTACACCCAAAAATAACATCACAGGGAAGTGAAATCTGAATCCATGGGGCTGTCAGTTATGTGTGAAACTCTCCTGCTGTGCTTAAAAAGGGAAAGGATTTTACAGGCTTCAACTCCAAGGTGTGAAACTTCTGGTCCAACTTGTGACACACAGGGGTCAGAGTGTCATGAGTGTACATGGGAACCTGACGGGCGATCTCTCTGGGGAAGCAGAGCGGGGATAGTGGCGGCAGGTATTTCAGGATATTACAAGTATCCAAAGTAACGCGCCAACCAACCGACTGACATTGCCATCCCTCGAGCCACTAGCATGGCTAAAAACAACAATCCTCACCACGCCTGAATCGGACATGTGAAGCACAGTTGCTCTCAGATCACTCATAAAAGGTCTTGTGGGAAATACAGACTACAACAGGGGCAGATGAATTAGTATGCCAGGTGTGATCCATGTCTCTTAAACCTGTCAGGGACATTTTATGAACCACTCCTAGACAGAGTGCATGAAGCAAATCATTGGAGAAGGCGGGCAGGGTTGTGCTGTTTCATATTTCTTGGGCTGCAGAGTGTGGTCTGTGATAACTGACTACATGTCCAGAATGTCAGATATCTTTTCATCCTCAGGGGGAAAAAAATATCTGTGATGGGGAAATTTAAATATTGTGGCATGCATTACGTGACAATTAGAGTTATTGCACGTTTTGTTTACACATCATGCTGGACCGAGGACTGTCACTGAGGTCAAGGGTGGTCATGCATCTGATTCAGAGAGGGTGTCATATAAGTTCACAGACTTAAGGTCGAGAATGACACAAAGAAAAGAAAAGGTATTTTTCTGCTTGAACTGACAATAATAAGAAGGCTGAGTAATGCACATTACCTTAGCCACAGGTACAATTAAGGACTTTTGAAAACCTTGGGTCGCAACCGAGAGGATAGAAACCATTTTGAAGATAAATCAGAGTGTTACACTAATAAACCAAACAAGATGCAAACAAGGCCTGAAGATGAGAGGTTTTTTAATGAGAGACATATCACTCAAAATCACAAATATCCAACCTAAAGCACTATTCATACTGGCCACATGTCCGCGCGAGTCCGCACTGCCAAAGTGATGTAACACCATCGATCACGGCCCTTTGCGGGGGTTCTGTGCAGCAGGCTTTCTCCTGCCGGGAACATCCAAAATGTTCCAACTATTCGGATGTGTGGCGAAAAGGAGAGAACTTTAAGGAGCTTTGAGAATGTTTTCTGCGCGTATAAAATATCCCAACATTTCCTTGTCATGATTCCACGTCAGCTCAAGTCTGTGTGACCGCCCTTGCGAAAAGTATAACTGGAGCATTACGATGCCACTATAGAGTAAAAGTCATTACAAAGCATCATCTGTGAAACACCAATGTCTTTACAAAACGCTGTGCCAATCCATCTTGTAGATGTTGAAACATTTTAAAGAATAAGCAACAACAGTGACATGCTGGTGGTACTAGAGGGGGAGTCGAAGGATCAGGGTCAGGGGTATTCATCCTCTGGGGACCATACATAAAAATAATCATGGCAATCCACCCAATAGTTGTTGAGATATATAGCACAAAGGGTTGGACCAAACCAACAGACTGAAATTGTCACCCCTAGAGGCTGAAAACCCCAAAGTTTGATGATCTATCTTCAGGCATCACTCAAACTCTGACTTCGACTTCCCGAGTCAAACCAGCCATGTTTTCTTTAAAGGCGCAGAGAGGTGAAATCTGTGGTTGCATAAGAGGTCTGTCACTCGGGGCGCAGTAGACATAACTGACAGCTGGGGGCAGCTCCCTTGTCTCTCAGTAGAGGTGAGAAGTGCTGCTCTTCTCCCCACCATTGCACTTACGTCAGCTGAGGGATTGAAAAATGACTTTTCTCTGGTGTCATGAGGCGAGGTGGATTGCAAAGATGGAGAGAGAAAGAAAGGTTGTGTTTTTTCCACCTCATTGGAAATGAGAGGAAGGCTAGTTGGAGTATTACTGTTAATTGGCCTCCCCTCTGAGCAGCTCGTATTTCTGCTTCTCCCGGATATGATTTCCTTCTTTTGCATTTTCTCCTCTTAATAGTCCTCTGTTTGACTCTTAAAGAAATTGCTCTTCCAGCTTATTAGACATGTTAGACATGTAAGACATGTTAACCACAGTAATGGAGAAAGAATCCTCTGTGAAGTTACCAATACTGTTTTTCAGTAAAGAACATGTGGGACTCATTAGGTTTACAGCTTAGATAAATTCATTAAAAAAAAAGAAGAAAAAGAAAGAATTTTGCATTCAGGCTATAACTTTCAGATGAATAAACAACACATTGCACATTTTTTTTAGCGAAATACCAAATATAGTGTGCTGGGGAGAAAAGTGACAGAAAGATGAAGGAAACTGAAATGGATGTACAATTACAACATGGAAAATCTATATTGGTCCCTCAGTGTGTGACAATCTGATTGCTCAGTTGAAGATGGCTTAAGTGTTTGATGACAGACTTGATAGCCATGTACGCATCACATAGATTTTGTTGAACCCCAGTCAGGAGGAGTTCAGCACCAAGGACAGTTCCACCCATAGACCGTAGTTCTTAGTTTTTATGCAAATGGTAGTGCATTGGCCCAAAAAAACAATAGAAATGAATAGTACGCACACAGTACTTGGTAAAGAATAGGTCTGGTTCTATAATTTTTTCAACAAATCCCATAAAAAAATATCAAACCCAGCAATGAATTGATCCAACTAAGAATAATGCTCTATGTAGCCAAACGCGTACTTCTCTGTGCTATCGAGCTGAGTGATACAGACAGGGTGGGTGGGGAAGTTGGAAAGCATTGGGAAAATGACTAATACATTGTTTGTTTTAATCTTTTCACAGGATTTTTCCACAGTAGGAAAAATATTGAATATTGATGAACACAATGCGTCTTCATAATGATTCTAAATTCCCAAAGAAAAAAACAAAACAGCGTTAAGGTTCCATCCTCCTGTCTGACTAGGAGGAAAACTAATGGATTTAAAACTACTGACACAAAGCTCAGGCTAATATATTTGAATATGTACAAAAATTGTATGAAACAACAAAAGATTCACTTCCCTTATTTTGATAACTTTTTACATATAAATGTCAAATGCAATTCTTAATGACATTGGTCATTGTATATCAATGCGTTTAATGTCTCTAATATCTAATTAGCTACTAAAATAATGTAAACAACTAAACAATTAATACAAATAAATCCAGTCAACCAGTTAATTTGTTTTTAGGCTGCGTTTCTTTTTTTTTTCCTTGTTAGAGAGATGAATCTGTTCATCGCTGCCCTGCAGAGCCAGACCTTGGTAAAAATGACAAGAGGAGACTTCAAATAGATAACTGGTTATAAAATCTTGCTGCTTCTGAATTATTTCTTAAAAAAGTTTGAGCCTAAAAGTGGCTAAGGTCATCAGATGTGTTATAGTGCAAAAATAAATAAATTAGGAAATGTCCTCAGGACATTGAAGTGTGACTTTTATGTTTGGGTGTCCATGCATGTTACAAATCCATATTTCACCTACAAATTTAACAGCAAGCCAGAGCATGAGGAACACTTCAAAGCTACATTTTGAGTCCTTTACATTCACTTGATGCCTTTCACAACTTGCTTATGACCTCCTGATTGAAGAAAAAAAGGAAAGATAAAAAAAATCATCACACCTCTGACTCTCACAAGCCAAGAACAAAAGGTTATATGTCAGCAAAATTGTATCTGTACATAATAATAATCGTAGTATAAGCAATGCTTCTTGAAGGAGCTATAGAGGTGAAGTTACATCCAATAACCCTGATGTGATCTATAGGTCATTGCCATAAATGTGCCATAGGGCCATATAGAATCAGTCCTCTTTCCCATTAGTGTTTAGCAATAATTATAAATCAGACTGATACCAAGAAACAGATTATAAAAAGGTTAGATCTGCATGGAATAAATATGATTAGGTACCATTTTGTTTTTCACTCAGTCTATGAATTTATGGCCCTTATAATAACTTCATAGTGAGATTTTATGATCAAATGCAATTTTTGTGGATTTACATTCCTCATTATGGCTGCATATTTTAAGCCTCTCAAGGCACAAGTGCAGCTCTGTAATCCTGAGAACATGCTGAGGCTTAAACGAGATGAGACCACAATAAACAAGGGGGGGGGGGGGAATATAGCATCTTGATGCTTTGAAGTGGGAACCGGGTCAAATCCCCATACGAAGAAAATTGCCCGACTTTCCCACCAACTAAAGGGATCAAAACAATCACTTCCTGTCTCCATGTATATCCTCCATGGAAAGACAAACACAGAGGATCTTCATGTTTTACTCAACTTCTCAAACACACTGTTTAGAGGATTCTAAACAGCAAACTCAATTAGATAAACTAACCATGTTTGCAATTATGACATGTTTAAATCTGTCTAGTCATGACTTTTTTGATTCATTCTGTACTTGTGAACATTGTGTATGCATGTTAAATAAAAATATTCCATTAACTCTACAGTTTGACTGAGAAAGGAGCCTCGTGAGTCGAGGAGGACCATTTCACTTGCACTGAAAAACTGAACCATTGAACAAGAAGCCATGCAGAAGAGAATGAGACGATCATGAAATAATTTATGTCATGCAGCTCTGTGCAATTAAATAACAAGTCAGTATGACAAAAGAGCCGACTAAGCACCAAACTTTATGAGTTTTGTACTTCTTCCTCCATTCGTAGTAAATGTAGCAGGCAAAGATCGCTGATGAAAGCTTCTGCTTTGCTTAGATGAGCCCAAATGTACATCGGGACCACAGAGAGTGTTATAAGAGACGTTACATAAGTAAATAAATCAACTGCTCATCCACCCACAAGCTCATCCAACCCACTCACAGGGCTATATAATGGTTGGTTACTTTAGTTTAAACACACACACAAACACACAGTGACAGCCCATGTCATTTTGCCTCCCAAGAGTATAAAGGATCTAATGTTGCACTAAATGTTATGGAACTTTAAATACAGCGTTTCAAAATAAGTTACTTTACCATCACAGGTGGAGGAGAAGGGTGTAGGAAAAAGTCAGTAACTGATGAGTACTAACCAAGTGATGAGGTGGGTAAGCAGTAAAATGCTCCTGTTTGTTGAATACCAACTACTCAACCAAACTATGGCACTCAACAATTACCAGAGAGGTTAATTAAAGAGAATCTGCATCGCTTTTACACACCAAAGTATGTTACAGGTATTGGGGAGTGTTACTGCATGAGTGAAAACAGCTGTAGAAAGCATTTTGTGGCTCCTAATGTCTGTAAAATTGCCTCAAGTGATGTCATTTGAGGCAACGTTAGTTTGGGTTGAAGATTACGAGTTTGAAAATGAAGTTAGGAAGTTAGAAAGAAGTGAGTTTACCACCCCTCTGTAACACGCTCCTCATGTCTGATTTGGGCTAACAGCTTGAGGCTACATTAGCTGCTAGTAGCATAACTCATAAATGTCGGCAGGCGAGTTGCATTGTGGGTAGTGTAGGCACCAGGTTTTTAAAACAATATCTGTGGTTCTGCTGCATCAATTTGTATTGTATTTTCAAACTGTCCGTTGTGAGTCTGACAATGTTATAGGAGAACAAGGCTAAATCAGTAGTGCTCTTAGCATACACTGTCAACAAAAACTGAATATAATACATTTTATAAAAGTAAGGTTTTCACTGTAAGGCCTTAACTCATATAGACCCGTCAGAAAAGACAATGAGTAAGAAATATAAATTAGCTCCAACATAAAATTGTCCAAGTGATTGAAAGGAGTAGTTCAGCGATCGCCCAGGGGTGTTCCTGTAGCTGACATGACCCTGTGCATAATGTCACTCTAGAGCCGGAGGGAGGCAACTGTCTCTTTTTTTGCTGCCCAGCTCAGAGTGTTGGACACCTGAGTGTGATCACTAGAAAAGATGGACTGCCCATGTGGAACCACAAAACCGGTACACGAGAGACTCGGTTATCAACCAGGGAGGCCAAAAAACTAAAGCATGTCAAACTAATTTAAGAAATCAATATCCTATCTTGTGAGACTTGTAACTCAGGAACTACTCATAGCTCTGGGACATATAAAGACACTGAATTTGAAAAAAAGTACATATATGGCCCCGTTTCACAAAAGCTATTAAACCTGACAGTATGTTTGCATGCATGAGGGTGATTTGTTGTTGTTTTTAGTTGCATTGATTTCAACTCACCCTAAAGTCAATGCCCACAGTGGAGATGAAGCTGCCAGCCAGGAAAGCTCCGTCTTTAAAACGGACCAGTAGACATGTTTTCCCCACACCAGAGTCTCCAACCAGCATCACCTGCACAGGAACACAAGGGCAGGGCTTAACTAAGAGGCACAAAAAATGTACAAGCAGAGGTGTGAGGGAAAAAACTTGAGACTGTCTGCCATGATCGAGAAAGTGAAAGTCAGACAAAACTGAAATAACTAACAAAAAAAACAACATGTGGGAGAATAAACAAGAGGGAGCTTTTGCTCATATGTTTAATTTTATATCAGTGTCTAATTGTTTGTCCTCAGGAAATAAAAACAGGACATTTGAATCATTCAGCTAAATTTGTCCTGGTATTTCGGTACATGGCCAGTGAAGAGGGTGTATGTGAATGAGTATGTGACTGCTCATTATGGCTAGTCGATGTCCTGAGATCCTTTCTGTAAGTGTGTGCGCGTAACCATCTTAAATGCACATCCATTCACATAAAAAACATGCTTAAGCTTGGTTGCTTCTCTTTTCTACTGCGAGCAGTGATGAAGTTAAAGGTTTGATGTGATTACTGTTATCTTCTTAGCTGAGGGACTGTGATGCCCTAGACCCTGGAAATCCAAAGTGCCTCTTGGGTGCACAGAGGAAGCAAGGAGGAGATGAAAGACAGAGGAAGGAGACTGACGGGATGTGACGGGGTCAGATACAAAATGTGTTTTTCGTTATGCTCCCTGTTTGAACTTTGTTTTTTTCTGATATCTGTTTCTTGTCTCCATGAAGCAGCTCTACACGAGCTAAATGTTTGCCGTGTGCGGTGGGAGGCACCTGGTCTCTCCCTGTACTTAGGTTTATATAAATAAAATGCAATACATTTTCTCACTGACTCATAGCAGACTAGCACTCATTGGAAACAGTAAATGATGGCACAATGGAACCAGAAAGAGGGATAAGGTATTGGTAAATCTTTGCAAAGATAATTTTGTAATAAGGTACCCTACAAGCTGCAGATAGTTTTCCTCCAGTTTTGCAAACTAAACATAACTGCTAGATCTAGAAAGAATTTGAAGGGAATATTATCGGATTTCTGCCTGAACATACTTGATACATCACATAACCAAATGAAGTTATGTGGCAGTATATCTTGCTTCAGTCCAGTTTGAAACTGAAGAAAATGGCTATTGATATAGATGTATAATGTAGACAAGGTAGTCCCTGCACCCCACAAATAACAATCAAATAAGAACATCTACAGTTCACAGTGGCTTGGCTGGCACAATCAATCCAGTTGTTCTGCAAAAGCGGCAACGCAAAGACATTATGCAGTCACATCAGACAGCTGCTTCAAACACACGGAGTATAGGTGGCACAAGTCCCTTGATGCTCGAAGTACACACTGAGAATCAGTGGGTGTGAATCTGTGTTTGTGTTGTGAGGTGAGGTGACTACTATGGTTAGGTGAAGCACACAAGTCGCTCACTCTTAATGCAAATCCAGTGTTGTGTGCTGCAGGGACGAACACGCATTCAACCAGTTGCGCGACGCACGGCGGTGTGCACCCGTTCAATGATCAATCGACTATTGACACAGCTGGTGTCAGGAGCTCGCTGCTGATTAATAATGAATAAAAAGGTGGTTGTGAAGCGAAAGCCAGTGAAAGCTAAGCAGGAAAACGACACTGGCAAAGAATAAGACCACAAACAGATGTAGCATACTATATGTATTTTTCTTCCTTTCCACCTAAAAAGGTAAACAAAAGCCAGAAAGTGTCCATATGATAATATAACGTGTAATGGATACTCTGCTCATAGTTTTAGTGACCTCTGTGACATTATTCATATCAATTTGTACCTCGCCTCCAATATTTCTCAGCTATTTGGAGTTGTAAAATGCTAGAAATTAAAGCCCACTTGTATATGTGCAGTTTGTTATTTAGGCTGTAAGCAACAACAACAACAAAAACAACAACAGCGGCAGCGGGCATCCTACCTTGAAGGAGATGTCATAAAACTCGCTGCTGCTGCTGACTGGGGGTCTGCTGGGATGGACCACGCCGTTCATCTGAACAATGCCCGGGCTGCTCCTCGCAGCTTTCCCGGTCCCTTTCCCGGCGGGGCTGCCTGCAGACGGGCTGCGCGTCGCGGCTTTGCCTTTGACAGCCTTCTTGCGAGACATTTCTCAAGATTTCAAAAACTATCTTTATGAATCTTCACTAAAGCAAACTAAACAAAAATCTTCCAAAGGGCTTAAAAGTTGCAGCAGCGAAGAACTTGAAATAGGAGATTTAGTTTCACCTGCGCGTTGGACGCATGTTCCGACACCTTCTCTACTCAAAGTAAGCGTGAAATTGTCCAGAAATGCAAAAAAACAACAACCCAAAAACAAACCACGCTCTTGCTTCCGTTGTTGTTCAGCCGCTTCCTACTGCTGACAGCGTGCTCCTTGCAGGACAAGAGCTTCGATCAGTGTGCGTTGTGGCGACAACAATTAGATGTGATGTGGCAGAGAACTCCACCTTGAGCGCACAACAATCAGACCACAGGGGCGCTGCACTTTGCACGGAAAACCGAAGGCGCCTGAAGAAGAAGAGTAAGAGCCTCAGCCCTTCAGCCTAGCACATAGGAGAAGTGTGCCTTGTTATTAACTTTAGGCAACAAACCTACTTAGTTCGGTTGAGGAAAATATCACGATTTGGGTTCAAAGAAACCCTTTCTGGCAGAAAGCCCTGAAGGCAAACGTCTCCCATGAGTACTCAATGACGAATGTACGTCTCAATTGTAGAGACTGTGACAGCTTTCACCACATGACTAAACGTTATCCGTGACATGGAACTGTATGACCTGTATCCTAGCCCAGTGAAGGCTATCATTGATGATTATGAGGGCGATGGAGGGAACAGGACGCTGACAAACCGCTGCATTAATATCCTTATCTGACACTGGTGTGAGTCAAAAGCTTTGTTCATTCTCATATTTTTATCCATGGATATTTTCTTGCAATGATTTGGTTCATGGTATAAACCAGTGTGTTCTGAATATAAAAAATAAGGCACATATGATATATTTAGAGAGATCTCCGACTTTCTGAGTGACAATGTGGATATTTAAAGGTATTATTATCACGATAGCCTAATAATTGCTACTTTTGCACATTCATGATTTACTTTCTACAACTAATTTAATGGCTTTCACTTCTTAATAACCAGAAAGTAAGATTCCTATATGATATGTGGTACCTTCCATTCACTCACAGTGGTAATTTTATGCCAAATACGTAGTTCTAACAGCATGAACTTTGTTTATATAATGTGGAGAAAAAAAATGTGGAAATGGAAAATACAAGCAGCAGCCACCTGTGGAACCCGCTGGGGATGTGATTTCAATAATGCACCACAAGAGGGCGATATAAGAACATAAGATAGAAAGTCACACATCAAACCGAGTAAAACAGCAGTGTAAAGTTCAAGGTAGTCTCGGTGTTGAACATTTTTGTCCCTGCATGAATAAAACAGATTATTGTAAAATGATTAGGGCTGAATCAGAACTACTCCCAAATTAGCTCACTGTTTTAGACATAAAATAAACTATGTCAAGCATGGTGGAGGATATATAGCTGAAGTCCTGTGAGAAATCATAACAAACTATATTTCACATGTACCTATATCAAAAGATAATCACATAATTGATTTACATATACAGTCAGTCTTTATCATAAATGTCATCTGTACAGACAGCCACCATCAACAAGCTGGTTGTGATCAGAGCAGAACAGTCAAAATCAAAACGATGGTCACTGGCCTCTCAATGACTCTAACCCACACCCGCAATAATTCACAGCATAATTCAAATGTCTCTCTATAACATGGAGGATGTCACTCTTTAGCATGGTCCACATATTGTCTACATTTGCAACAAAGAACAGCAGCATATTCTGGTTAGACCCTGATCCTCTGTGGACAGTAACACGATGCTGTTGGTTTCCCCCCTATGTAATCTAGTTTGTTATGCAATATGAAATTTGAGTATAATACAACTGCCTTTCTGATCAAGTGCCATGCTGTCCGGGACCATTAGAATATGCTCAAAGATCATAGCCTGGAGACCATGTTTGCTCCCCACAACAGGAGAGTTTAGTGAGCTTGTATTACCTCTGACCTTTACAATGAGTGGCGTGAATAATACCAGGCTTGTAGAGGCAGCTCCATTTATTATATAAATCTAACAGACTGAAAGCTAATCCAGAAAGAAACAACAGCTTGTGAGTCATGTTTATGGGAGTGTCTGTGCAGGGGATGATATTTGACAGTATGTTCCTCTTACTGGATTTGGCGACTGATCCATATGCGGTAAATATTCATTGTGGTAAACTTTTGATGTAATAATAAGATTTAAGATTAATCTAACATCAAAGCAAAACGCATATGCTATTCCTCTTTTATTATCCGACTGCCAAACACTGTAGTTTGCCCAGACTTCTCGGGGACGTCTCTTATTTGACCCCAGAGCTCCCAGGTTCAAGATTTCTGAGCAGTTCTGGTTGTAAACATTCAGACAGCCTCTCTGCTTTCTGTCCCTAAATCTGCTATCTGTCAGCATTTTTCCACACTCCACCCAACTCGGCTCAGAGTAGGGAGTGGAGTGTCATTGGTTTGGGGGAATACAAACCCCAAAATCCACCAACACCCCCTTGTGAGCAGCTCCCCTCAACAGCTGAGATTTGTTCTACCACGAAAGCAGCTGTCTACTGTGACAACAGCTGGGCATTTTGGAGGGAAGAGGGGACGTGGATAGAGAGAGCCATTGGAATCCTTCCCTGGTTTCAGAGAAATTAACAGCCTTGTCAAGATGAGATAAATATGCCTGATGCATGTACTGTACATTACGAGGCTATAATGTGTACATGTGTACCATATATGAGTGTGTGTGTCTGCTCCAACAAGCATATATATCGCAGCGCTAGCATGTAAAACGGTCTATGAATACAAACTGTGGAGGCAGTTTGTATCTAATCAAGCTGTTTGTTTAAGCTAACAAGGCGGCGATCTACTTAAAGCTGTTTTTCCTGTGACATGCACTGCAGAACAGCTGTGAAAAATGAATCAAATTATATAATTTCAACTGTTTAATTAGGAGCAAATTACAGCCCTCTTTACTGGGTGCAAGCCTCCTTAGAGCTGCTCAATCTCCATGACAATAAGTCAAACAGTCTGAAAAGTGTGTGTGCGTGTAAGAGCAATGCACTTCGTCAGGTGCTTGAAAAAACCTTGTGACTGGGAGCATGGCTGTAAGTGTGTGGATGTGTGTGCTCCCGATGCAGTGAGGTCATAACAACGTCAGGGTCACATCAATCTGCAAGCGCACCTAAAGGCCAGGCATTTGTCAGTTTACCCAGGGTCAGGTGCCCTGAATGTGGGCTGGCTGGCGTGCAGCAGCCCGGCCAGTCGCTCAACCAAAGTCACAGCAACTGTTGATCCGTTGGCCGCTCTTTCTCTCAGCTGCCTGCGGCCCGAGTGCCGTGAGGAGGGGCAGGGGGCATCCTGCCAGCCGGTATCCCTGTTTGTCAGGCCATGGCGAGAACAGCCATCAGTGGACTGGTACTGCCTGGCACTTATTCGCTCCCCGAGGCATCTTAAATGAGAGAAACAAAGTGTGTGTGTGCGTGAGTGAGAGGAGAACGAGTGGCATTAGTGCTGCTTGTTTGTAGTGTGCTATGTATATCGTAGAGGACATGTTTTAAGTGATAAGAAATCCTAGTGTGTATCTTTACAATATAACTTGCAATGTATTATCCTTTGTGCTGGGTAGTTATCCAATTTGATGTATCCATCAACTTCCACGTTCATTCCATAATCCTGGTTATTTAAAACTTTACTTCTGACTCCACAGTTATCACAAAGTAATGAAAAATATGATGTATATCAAGTCTGTTAATGAGGGACACAGCATTACATGTTGACTATGCCAAAAATGTTAGAATAAACATCACTGGACCATAAATAACGTTAACCAATGAATGTTGTATATTGCAGTATAGCAGGGTTCCCAACCTTTTTTCCTATAACCCCTTAAAGCGCTTATGAATTCTTTTTTATTAGTCCTGAATAGATAAAATTATAAAATATTTTAAAAACACTGAGAAACAAAAAGGAAAGGGACTGCAGTAAAACTACATTTCTTCTTATTTCTGTTCTGGTTAAACGTCATTTTTATTTTTAAACACATTTTTATCATGCATATTTAACTTAAAGTACTTTAATTTCAATTCATATTTACAGCAGTTTTATTGCTGCCGCTAGTATAGGTGATCTTACTCAAACTTGGGGTTGGATTTTTATTTGATTTAATAATTTGTTTACTTTTTTCTACTTCTGAATCCCACCTTGAGAGACAAACATTGATAAATTGATAATCAAAGTAAGATTTGTCATGTCCTCACTGTATGCAAGAGCTTGACACCTTGCATATACTGTAACTTACAAGAGAAAATGGAGAGAAATGGGCCTTTGCAACAACAATGTGTTCTGGTGGCTTAAACCTGACTTGGCATGATCACTAAATTGCCATATTTTAATGTGCTAAACCAATGAAGCCAAGTCCTGACTTCAAATCGGTCATCATACAAATTTTCTTTAATTCTCTTTCCTCTGCGTCGTAAAAAAGGTGGCTACGTTAATTATTACCTTTCCAAAGACGTCATCATAGCATCTCGGTGTCACATTTGCAATTTCCACCTCTGTTTTAATACTGTTTTCACAGTCACTGCTCTTTTTTTCATTTTTTAATTTCGCTGTAACCCAGCAGGGGGTCTGTATTAGTAAGGCCACAGAGAGCCGTTTCAGGGTTTAATCTGAAGTGTTGAAAATAATACCTGCCCAACCCTCTCCGGACCCTTTAAAAGATCCAGACATAAGAGTCGGAGCCAGGGTACCAGGATGGAAAAACTCAATGAGGATAATAATCGCTACCAGAGGCCCAATTTTCCCCAATATCTGCTCCTTATTTCAGTCCCCTTATTTATTTGGATATAGGCCCTATAAGTGAAATATAATTTGAATCTGCTCTGCGTTTCTACGGATTGATTTAAGGTGCAAGACACTTTTGTTTCCACTTGCAAAGACGCCTGTCATTTTGAGAAAGAGGGTACTGGATGCATTCACAAGGGATGGGTGCGTTACCTAAAGCCCAACCATAAATCCTTGCTAATCCAGGGTGCTTCCTGCAAGCGTGAGTGTCTCTGTATTCTGTTTCTGTGGCGATCAGATTTATGACCTCACACATGGTGTTGCTGTCAAACAGGAAACATTTGGCGTTAAGTGCACCGACACACCAAAACATGCCGAGTAAGCACAGGAATGATTTCACACACTGATCATGAGATTCAATGGCCGAACATTCAGTTGGATCGAACTAGGGCAAAAAGTAAAGGGGCGTAAAGCTGAGAAAAAGCAGAGATTCACTACAATGCGTGCCTGAATTTCCCACTGCCATTTCAATCGTCTCTCCGGTCTCAGACGCAGAACAGATTGAGTTTTAGGTGTCCGGAATTTTTTTTTTTCACAGTTTAGAGGAGGCCAGAATAAAACATGACTCACTGTCCACTTTCCCTCTCATGCTGCAGGACCAGAGGTGGGCACTACATGTCTGAGCTCAGCTGGAACCACGACAATAAAAGGCGATGACACACGCATATACACACATATAAACACACACACACACACACACACACACACACACACACACACATTACATGCAAGCTGCGGCAGAGAGTGGGCACACAAGCACCAACTGGAGAGAGCCATGGTGAGCAGGGAAAGGTGTGAGCAGGAAAAGTGGTGTGTGTGGGTGTGTGTGAATATGCGAGAGCGTGCGTGTGTATTTGTAGAGTTTTTGCAGTTGTGACAGCTGGGATGAAGGAGTGGAGGCGGCGTGTGTGATTGGAGGAGGTGCCAACAGAGCAAGTGTCTCTTTATTTTCATCACACACAAGTGTGTCTGTGTGTGGATATACGTTCATGAACACTATGTACATCTGTGTTTGTGCCTGTTAACTTAGTCTGTATGTACAGAACAGTCTGATCTTGTTTGGTACGAGCGCAATATGGAGCCGTCATACAAATGTATACAATATGTAAATTAGCCTCATGTTTACAGGATACATCCATGTTTTGTTGTAATTGCTGTGGTTTGTGCAGTTAAAGGGTCAACACACCCAAATCACAAAGAAAAAACTATCTCACTGTGTATTGTAGTTTTGGCTACATTTGCAATACAATAATAAAATACAATATCTGTAAAAGATGATGGTTACAGCAAACACATTATGACTGAGGTATGGTTGTCAGGTTGTGGTTAGTTGAGTCGTAAACATTATTTGCAGGTCTGTGATATGATGAAATCAGACGCACATCCAACACCACCACCACCACCACATCCTTCACAACCCCGTTTCAGTTCGCTACATATTGAGTATACTGCTTCCTGTGTTGGGACTGAATACTGGCTTTGGACGTAGAATTATAGGACACTGGGCTGTTTTTGAGGTATCCATCTCTGCAACTACCCCTGGGACCCCAATGCAATGGAGGTTTATGACATTTTGATCATCAATAGCAATGTGTCTCCCCAGAAACAATGCCCTGGTTAATCTGGACAATTCACAGGCCTCTCTGTGGACAGTTTTCACTGGGGCAATTTATTTTATTGGAAGTATTTACAATCAAAACTGCCCACAGCAAGGTCTGTGAATTTTCCAGGGTAAGCGGGACTGGAAAGACTCATTGCTGTTAAAAGGTTAAAAAGTATTTTTTTTCTTCTTTTTCTGCATGGCCAGATGCCATCAGTAGACAAATGTCTTTTTGCATTTTAGGTGATTGTATTCTTTAAGGTTTTGCATGTTTTGGGCACTGCACCAGTGTATCTGCTTACTTTGCATTGGATTGTCTGTGTTGTGTAGGTGAGGTCACTCCGGTGCTTCTGCAGTAACGAGCCATGGCAGCAGCTGCAGGGAGGCAAGCAGAGAATGATGAGGTCATTCAGCAGGCAGGATTAAGGCTGTGACAACTGGCTCTGCGGCCAGTGCCAGTGCTGACTGGGGCAGTTGTGCAGTGGGCATTGGTGCTACGGTCCCAGCTCCGCACCGGCATTACCCCTCTGTTGTTTTTTCATTAGCTTGGTACTGGCCCAGGACGCTGTGCGTTTGGCCAGGCCCACAGCGTGAACCCACAGTTGTTGCAGGGCTTTAGGGCCCTCTCACTCCGTCCCTCTCTCTCTTCGCCTCTGTCTGTGGTCACACACTGTGACCGCACTCCTCACAGGGAATAAAGGATCAGGTTACGTCGCAAACACACTCGTTAACTCAATTATGCAAGCCTTTACATCTTTGATGTGTAGCGATAACGCCAGGATTATTGAAGGGACAGATGCCATCTGACCACAGCAGAGCTTTGTTGCCACATGCCTCAGCTACAGTCGATGAAAGATAGACAAAATGGACTGGTGAGGGTCAGGAGAAGAACCACTCATAACCTGATAGTGTTGAAAGATAGCGACAGACATGGAAGATATCAAAATGGATGAAAGCTTTTCCATGATCTTCAAATGTGAGCTTGACATTTGGGGTGTGAAAACCTAAAACAGCTTGTAATGGATGAAACAGTTCCAAATTCACTTTACCCAACATCTGTTTAAAACATGAAGGAGTAACAGGATGTGCTATGTGTGGCTCTTAATTAGGTGATTTCAGTCTCCATTTTACATTTTCTGCACTTTAAATTCCCCTCCTTAGCTTGCAAATCGAAGAAAAGCCTTTCATTGGTTCCCACTTATTTTTCAGCGGAGCTTGGACATGAACTTAAAACCATTAGCTGCACCATTGAGACCAATTAGCAAAACGTGGCCAAACAAACCCACCCCTTGCCTTTACAACATGTTCTCTCTTTTTGCCCTCCCTCCCTCCAGCCTTCCTTTTTCTCTCTCTCCTTTTGTGGCCAACAGAGACAAAGTTTTTCAGTGTCTCTGGCCTTTAGCGATAAGTGATTTATATATTATGAGCGTTTTTGATTCCTCGCAACTGTAAGGATGCTCTCCTACGGCCTGAAGGCCTGACATATTGATGTCTATCTCCCACATAAGCTCCAGATGTGAACTCACTGGCTCAATGTTTGGTTCTGATGTTTTTAGGAGAAATGGATGGATTTGCTTGGCTGGAAAACTTCAAGCAAATCCAACAGTCTGACCTGAAATAACCGATGAACAAAGCGATGCTGGTGGCAGACACCTTGCAGGTTTTTTATTATTTTACCTCAGATATGCTGCCTAAGATTGTCTAGTGCATATCACTCTGTTTACAGAATATACAGTCGTTTAAATCACACCAGTCTGAAGAGAGTAATCCTCCTCTTCCACTAGGTGGCAATGCAGTTGCAGACTCACATCATAGATAGAGGGTAGAGAAACACCTGTGGGATCACAACATCTCACTTCACGCTCTCTCCCTGCTGTTCTCTCGTGTGTCCCAAGTCTTTTAGAACGTGTTATATTTCCATTTACTAAACAATGAATAGGATTCACTTTTAATAAGAAGAAACCATTTCATTTCTCTGTTAAACACCAGGGTAATGATTACACAAAGGAACTTAAAATCTTATTTGTTGATTTAATTTGCAAAACCTGTAAGTTAAATAAAAAAAAAGACTTGTGATCTGCTGTTTAAGAGATAACAATTCCTTTGTCACTATGTTCAAATTTGATGTTTGATTTGATGATTTTCAAGAACAACTAGTTCCCATTGAACCACTGCATTTGATCCCATTTTACAGCAATCTATAATGGTGATTTATAATTGAATCTTATAGAATTATTAACTAATTGTATAGAGGATCTCACAGACTACTCTAATGTGAATCCTATTGAATCCTATTCTAATGCCTTCTCTGAGTAATAATTTAATTTCATTTAAAATACACAATTAGGCCAAGTCTTCTCAAAGGATTGTTTATTTATTCATTTATTGATTGTTTGTAAAAGAATTAAACCCTGTGTAGACATGTAGCCTAATACAATAATTATATAACATAATCTAATACAGGAGTGCTCATATCCATTTTGCTTTTGTTTTGGATGTTATTTATGGTGTGTATAAGATTTATTTTTTCATCTTATATGTAATTTCATTAGCATGTTTACAATAGAACAGGAATATGAATATATTTTGTTTGTTATGTGACTTTAAATTTATATAATTGCATTATCCTGCATTATGTAAACATGGCAGTGCTGTCTAGCACCTGAAGGTGACACAAATACAGAGAAACAGACCAAAATGTGGCTGACAATGTCATCATTATGTGGCTGCAACATTGACACAGACCAATGAGCCACCTGCTCAGCCTTCATCATCATCAGATCCAATAAATAGTGTGACCATGTGTTTAGGATGTTGTATGCGTTACCAAGACAGAAAACTAGTCTTTTTGCTCATGCACATCGCTGCTATCAGTGTCGCTGAGCAGTTAGTAAGGTTTCTCCATGACCTTCTCACTTTTTTAGCTTTGAGTTCCTGTTCTTAAACTGCAGCCAGAACACAAACAGCGTTTGATGTTGTTAGCGAGGTTTCTTTCTCTGTCTGCCTGGAAGTCCCCTTCTCTCTCTTCCTAACTACCACCAAATGGTGTCCTATAATTCACAATGTGCATGCACATCATTTGAGAGCAGACTAAACCCAGAAGCCTGACTTTGGGATTTCTCCGCCACATAAAATGAATGACATTTAATGTAAACAAATGGCCAGTAAAACAACAATAACACAAATAAACAAGTCAGTGACAGAAATAAATTAAATTAATATTATAAATCAAGCGTTTTGTTGGCCCCCAGAGTGTAATTGGGGATGGTGTGGTTTGCCAATGTCCGCAGTGTTTACTTAGGGGCACAGAAAAGACGACGAAAGACAAAAGGAATGATGTCAAAATGAGATAAAGTTGGTGCTGAGAAGAAGATGGGAAATGTGAGAGACAAAAGGAAAAATAAGAAAGAAAGCATGAGTAGAGACGAGCCTGGAATCAATAATCTGTATTTTCTAGTCGGGCTGAGGAGAGGAGAGCGAATGAGCGGCGCCTGAGGACAACAGACCGCATCCTTCCTTCCTCCTGAGAGGCAACACAGGGACAGGAAGGCCCACCAGGGGAGGTCACTTGGCCAGCGATTCACTTCCTGTCAGGGTTCCTGGGGATCAGGGGATAAGTACATCCGGGTCGCAAGAAGAGCCACCTGTCTGTGATCCTGCGTTCAACCCCCCTCAATGTTAACCTCAATGGCAGCCAGGTGGGGAATAGATGCACGGAGAGGGGGATGGGTTCAGAAGCAGGAGCAGGAAGGAGTCAATGCCTAAGGGGTGAGGTGGCATCATTCTGTATCCTTCCTTCACCAGCTGGGAGTCCTGAGTCTGAAGTAGACGAATGAGTCTGGGGATGAGGTACAAAGACTGGCAACAATCTAACTTGTCCATCTGACAAAAAGGGAAAAACGGTATCTTAACTCATCATGCTGCTCATTTAAACAAAGACAAATTAGTCCTTCTGCAATGTGTGTGTGTGTGTGTGTGTGTGTGTGTGTGTGTGTGTGTGTGTGTGTGTGTGTGTGTGTTAATATGTGGCTGTACAGTATTTGTATATTAGAGTATAAACAGCTTGGCATTTTGGTGGCATCCATCTGCTCTTTTTAATGAGATTTAGATCTCATTCAGTCTTCAGACTTCTTCAAAGTTAGATTTGTGAAAGTTGACAGTGTTTCTAGCATAGACTCCTAGAAGACATTTTTTCCTCTACAAGTTAAAGCCTGCTCTGTAACAAAATTATCATTCAAACATGCCTTAGGATACATATCGGGGGTTTCCAGAGTGGGAGTGCGTTTTTTGACGTTGAGACAAAGGGACTACATTGAAATAATGTGCACTATATGGACACATGCGTCAAAGAATTGTGGAACTGTAGGCTAGAAAAGTGGACAAACTTTGTCACATTGACAGGGAGAAGAGGGACTTAAGCCAGTTGAGGAGAATGTGTGTGTGTGTGTGTGTGTGTGTGTGTGTGTGTGTGTGTGTGTGTGTACATTTACGAGTGTTTGTGTGAGTGTGTGTTTGAGAGTGTGCCAAGCCGACCAGAGAGCGCTGGCAATTTCCTTGAGATGCAGAGCTTCACCACACTCCCCAGGGAGAGGCCAAATAAACCTCAGATGTGCAGCAGGATCTGTCTCCCCCCTCTTTGTCTCCCCTCTCTACCTCCAAGGACTAGAGAAACATATGGGAGTGAAGAAGAAGAGAGGGATAAGAGGACAGGGAAGGGTTGAGGGAGGAAGAGAGGAAAGGGGAGATTTCTGCTGTTTCATTTTTTTGAGACTCCTACGATGTAAGTTGTCAGCGTGTCGGCTCCGGGGAGGTTTGCAGATGTTTATCATGTACAAGAGGGAAGAAAAAAGAAATCATAAATTGGTCCACGATGCATCTAAGGTCACAAGTTCAGACTCATAAAGTACACGAATAACCCTACAGAGCGTAATTATGGAAGCAGACCTCCATGTCGAAGGCTGCGAGATTTAACCTCAAGAACCTGTCGAAATAATTTTGGAAAAGAGACTGGAGATAGCTGTGTGATGTATGGACATGAGTGCACATACACACACTGGCCAAGCAGTCATCTGGCTATAGGTGTATAAAGAGCACATTTTAAAGATAGCAAATTGTGGTGGGAGCTTAAAAACATTTATGGAACAAACATACCTGAACCCCGCAAACCACATTGTAACAGTGGTGGGCCGTCAGGGCCAGCTAAGCCTTCTCTGCTGGCCTAAACAGAATCACAAAGTTATAGCTATTTTATCATTTAATCATTTTTCACAAATGCATTACATGTATTATCATTTTTTTCCCCCATTAGCTTATTTTCTCATTGCACAGCTCCTGTCTTCCTCTGTTGCTCCCGCCTGCAGCTCTAGGTAGACTTTGCAGGTAAATGGGGACGATATTGTTGATTGTCATAGTCTTCAACCAATCAGATCTTTAGTTTGACTTTAGTTTTGTTTTGGGCGTATTCTTTGACGTCCCAGTGGTAGCGAGGTAGCCTGCTAAGTACGTCTGCATTAACGTGCGCCGTCATTGGTCAGGGGGCCAGCGTGACTTTTGTTCAAACAGAAAGCTAGCTAGCAGTAGTTTGTATTTAGTAAGAGTTCAGGTTGAAACATATGTAAGAGAAGTTATGGCATTTTTAGCGTTTTGCTTGGTGTAGATTCTTTTTTTTAAACATAGATAGTTTTTTTAAACAAATGGCTGAAGGATGAGGAGAAATTCATTTTGGAGCCACTAACTTTGTTAAAGAAAGGGGGATGGACTTTGTCTTTAAGTGAAGGCAGCTTTGGTAAGTGAACTGCTTTTGTTTTTTTACATCTGCAGTAGTGTTACTACTGTTTTAATTTGTCTATCGTGTTGTTTTTATGAATAATATGAATGGCTCGTGCTCTAGCGCTGCAGTGTTGCTGGATTGATTTGTTGCTTTGTTGTCATATAAATATATATGACTGGTTCTTGTGAGTTTGTTCTTCTCATTATGTTAATTACATTGATTTTGACTCTATGCATTTGCTGCGGGGAAAGTTCGTAGATTGTGTGCTGCTGTTGTTTCCCCGCTTAGCGTCCCTGAACACACATGCGGTGCCTCAGCTGTTTTTTGTTATTGTTCCGGGTTGAAAAGGTCACACAGCCCGTTGTCTGTTTCGTGAGCGCAGTCCATCGAAAATATTATATTTCCCACAATTTAAGCTTCTGCATTTTCCAAACGCACTAGTAAGCCTTGTACCGAACGGTTTAATATGAATACGTGTATAGTTACACCCCTAGAAACAAATAATAACCTTAGCTGTAGAAGGACAGCACAGAAGGCCCAGATATAGAATGCAAGGCCCGCCACTACATTGTAATCATGTTTGCGTAAATGGCCGTTCAAACTAATGCTGATCTAAAGAGAAAAGTGTGATGTAATCTCTCCTAAATCTCCTGTAGTTATCAATGAAAGCCTTGCCAGCAGTTAAGGGTCATTTTCCTTATATTAATAGCCTCTGTCACACCCAGTTGCTCACCACAATGTGTGCTCTTTAAGGGGCTTGGATACCGACCGCACATAGACGCATGCACACACCTCTTAACACCTTCCCCTGTACTGTGAGTCCCCTGATAATATCTGAGTCAACATACACTAGTGTGTCAACAAACACACGCGACACCAGTTTACCCACTGTCCATTACCTTACGCCCGTCCCAGGAGAGCTATCTGACTTCATTGCTTCACAGCTGAAAGCTTTTTCATCCCTATACTGAAATTAGTATTAGTACTCATTTAAGTATTGAAAAAAAAAAAGCATTATAATATATTCAAATAGTAAAACTGAATTGAAACAGAGAGTGGACCATAATGAAAATATCATTAATATATATGCAGAATAAACAATAATACCTTTTGTGCCACTAAACAAGCACATACTGTGCAGTATATGAAATACACTGAAAATGTGCATTGTATTTACACCAAGTCTGCAAATGGTATACTGCATATATACATACAGTGTTGTGAGTTATAGACCAAAGCTATAAATATTGTTCCAAGATGGAGGAAATCATTCCAAGACAAACAATACACAGGATGCACAGAAATATGCGAGTCAAAAAACACATATGGATTTTCATCTGTTCACAATGTTGCTATATTATCAGAACATGCAACAGGAAATCTGTCACGTTCACAGATTTCACAGATTAATGCAGAGCTGCTCCATCCTACCCGTTATTCACAATGTAGGATGGTAATAATAAATAATCCGACTAAATTGTCTTGTTGCTGAATTAATTAAAGGTGTGGGCAGCGATTCAGAGTTCTGGATTAGTTTGGCTAAAGTTGTGTGAAGTCAGCCAACTGTGACTTGATGTCTTTTCACCCTCCAAGTTGTTTGAATACAAAGAATGTATAATGTGGCTCTTTGTTAAAAAAGCATGCACAACCAGGAAGCATTTCTAGGGGATGAAGCGGTGAATAAAGATGCTCTGTGGCTGCAGGGACTATAGCTGCCATCTCTAACTTAATGTTTCATGCTTCATGCTTCTGGGCCTTTAAGGACACGTCATCAATGCCCATTTTTTGGAAGTGTAAGCTCTGCTACCACCTTCATGGTTTCCAAGCTCAGCCCTCAATACTGCCATCCCTTTGTGTCAATTTGATCATCCTTCTGGATTCCCAACCAACACTGGTTGAGCAACCAACACTGTAAAAACTGAGCCCCCTCATTTAACTCCCTTGCATCCATGTAAGTCCAGAAAGTCCAGTTTGTTATTGAGCCGATTATTAAATGTCACCCCTGCAAACACATGTCTTGATAAATCACGCACTAGTCTGAGCTACAGGAAACTAAACAGACTCCCCACAGATCCCAAAACCAACTTGCAAAACCACAAAACACCGGAGCTACCTTTATTTTCCTTTTCAACTTTTTTTCTGTTTTTGCAATCATCATTTAACAAGTCTGTAAGCTGCAGCAACAGCCAGGCTTGTGGCTAGATATGAGCTTGTGATGGACGTGGGGTTTCTCTTGCCATACCCAGACTACTGGGCTCACAGTGGGGAAGTATCCGTTTACCCCAGGTCTCCTCCACTCATTCTTACTCTGGAAGGATGCCTGTGAAGCCAAAGGGAGGGCCTGGGGGGTGGAGTGTCTCCTTTTCCATTACGACTATTGCGCCCCTGAAACACAAGAAGTCTCAATTTGGGGATCCAATTTTATTAAATCAACTGTGTGACAACGTATTGCTGTTTCCACAACATGAGCAGGTACGGTGGGTGTGAGGTGCGCAGACAAAGTGCTCTTTGAGTGCTGCGGTCAGGCGGGTTGCCAGACACCTTTCCACACCTAGCACTCTGGGACCCTAATTGAGAGTATGAGCTGAGCCTGTCGTTGCCGTTACCATTATTGCTCTCAACACACGGCCAAGAGGCTCTGATAGCTGTAACGCTGTTGTTACCAAGGGCTCATTTCAAGCGTGTGTGTGTGTGTGTGTGTTAATAGGTAGTTTTGTTGAAGGTTTTTGCTTGTGTCGAATGGCGGACCCCGCCACAGCATAACTGTTTAGACAATGACTTTACATGATTATAGCCCTGCTATAATTACCTAATGGTTAAATATCCAGACCAAAATGGAAATGGAAAAACAGGTGACAGGTGTGTGTCTGAAAATCATCAGTGACATTTGTGCATGTGTCTAGGGAACGCAAAGTGCAACAAGAGAGCGAGCAAATCCTTTTACCCTGATAGATTAATTGAGAGGCTGCAAATCATAATGAGAGTTTAAGTAAATAAATATGGGAGAGATTATTTATTTGATTTCGGGGAAGCCGGAGCTATAACTCATGTCTCATTGGAGTTGGCGCCGGTGGTGCTGTGGTCTCCAACATGCTGGGAGCCTCCCCCCTTCCAAGCTTCGCTCTGCTCAGACTCAAGACTCAGCTTACAACAAAACATACAACCGCTAACACCCTGTAAAGCACAGCAAGGAAAGGGCAGGCATACAGAGAGATAGGTCTGGGTCACTGTGTTAATGTAGCCACTCGCAGGTTGAGGTCGTAGGAGTTGGTAAACCAAATGTGTCACTGCATACTGTGCAGGAGGTTGAGATACAGTATAGAAGATTTAAACTGTACAGATGGTTTTGTTCCAATATAAATGAAGAGAAATAATTCAAATAAGTACAATGCATCAGAGGAGGATAACGATGAGAAAGAATGCGGTGGTTCAGATCAGCCTCTTCACACTCCTCTCCTCACGTTCCTACATGCTGTCTTTCTGCAACAGGAGGTCTGGGAGAAAAATCACTCTTACTTTCGCTTGGATTCCGATCCCATCCCTCCTTCTCTGGCGGTTGGTTTGCCAGCTGAACAGTATAAAGGCGGCTGCCATTTTGGCAGGGTGAGTCTTTTCCCTCACATACTTATTAAAGGCTGATTCTCCCGCAGGGCCAGGTCTCCTGAAACAAGGTGTGCTCACTCACTGGATAGGCCCTTTACAATCTGGACCAGATTTAAAGGGGAGTCGAAGAGGAATGGGTTGGCCGAGATGTATGAAAGAGAGCTGGCCGGAAATCAATGTAATTTCACAGCCAGATAGGATTATAGTAATCTGTATTAATTTGACCACGAGTACATTAATACAGATTAGGACAAGCGGTCTCTGGTGTACACACCCACCCACCAACCCACACATGTATGCAACACATTCTCTGGGCCACACATGGAAATACCTTTAGAGGCAACGGTGATGATATGTGATGGAAGACAACAAGTCTACAAATTAGCTCTCGACAAGTTTCACATGCTCATGTGGTGGTGTCAGGCTGCGTCACATCACATGCTAGATGGAAATGAACAACCAAAAAGAGCAGTTGCCGTGGTGATACGTCTGCGCAGACACACTTTAACACATACATGTGCTTTCAGATACACACATGCATGCACGCACGCACGCACATGGACACCCAGGAAAACACACTTGGCTGCAAGCATCGTCCAAATGGTGATACTTCCCCGGGTGAGACAGCACCCTCTGGCCTGTGGGGCTAACAATAGGATCCATTCTGCTCTGTCCCCTCTGCGCTGTTTACAATCCTCCCTCCCCTCCCTCCATGCTTATGACTAATGACCTCGGGGCAGGGGTAAGTTAGGGGTGAAGGTGGGGGGGAGGGGGGGGTGATGCTATCACTGAAGACAACATACAGCACAACAATATCTTATAAAGGCATAACACTCAAAAAAAGACATAACACTCAATAATGAAATCTAAATTCAAGACAAATTGCGGTTAAAGCACTTTGCACATGGCACATGTTGTGTCAGATACTTAGTGATATTTGATGCTTCCATCTGCCAGCATCAATGATGACCCTCAACTGACGTCCGAAGTTACAAAGAAAAGTCACGTCATAGACAAGTGAGGCACAGTTTGCCGGGCGGCATTTACTGCTTCAGTGAGCATGCAAGGAAAAAGCTTTGAACATGTGTCACCGTGAAAACACATTCCACATTAGTGTCATTAGAAGTGCTGTTAGACTGTTGCCACATCGCCCTCTCAATCAAAAAAAGACATTTCAAATAAAACCCACCGTATCACATTTCCTTTTGGAATTACTTTAAATAGGCAACAGGACTGTATAGCTGTCTGAGGTTAGCGCATGTATCACTCAGCTGGAGGACTAAGGGAGGGTGGCACGAGGCCAAGCCCAGTTGAGGGGAACGTGTGCGGGGTGTGGGGGCCGGAGCAAAAGGCTCGAGCTGGAGCACACAGATGTGGAGGCACTGACGGATGTTTCTGGGACAGATGCTAGCTTTGCTCAAGCATGACCAGCTGTGTGGACGTGCACACGTGTGTCTTTGCGCTTTTGTGTACAGTATTTGTGTGTGTTCGTGTGTGTGTGTGTTATCTTTTGTGGGTGTGCTGATGCTTGTTTCAGTCTATCAACTTCATTTAGATTTATGGTTCCTCATTTACAATTAAAAGCAGAACTCAATATGATCTCAGTATTCAATGTTTCCTGTCTATTTATTTTTTTCTTCAGGACAATAACAGATGACAAACCGGCCCAAATATTTGAGTTACAAAATGGAACTAAGCCAAAGGATTCAAAGGTATCACTGCTTCGACAGCTCACTGCCTTTTGTTGCAGCGACTGAGGATCTTCACATGGCTCAGAAGGACAACAAAGCTACAGAGTGAATCAGAGTGTGAGCGGTATCTGCGCCCTGCTGAGTATGCGTGCGCATGTGTGATTGTTGTAACTGTAATCACAGTTTGTGTGGGTTACTGCGCACACGCAAGGCCTTGTTAGTCCAAGCTGGTGCAATGCTCAGTTAGGCCCTAATTGAACGGCCTGCTTCAGCTGCCTGATTGCAAACAGACCCAGGTGAGTGTGTGACAGCACCCTCCTCCTCCTCTCTTTCTCGTCACTCACTCCCGACTCCAGTTAACTCACTCTAATGAGTTTCCAGACCCATGTCATGCACGTTGCTTACTACAGTGCTAATGATTACAATTTGTCCTGCCGTCTGATTAAGGAAGTGGCTATTAGAGCACCGTGCCACACTTAAAATCCTTCCCCACTGGCTCAGGACCGAGAGTTTTACTGGCGCAGGCGATGGAGTGTCACTGAGGAATAGCTCTGTACCATCAAAGCTCTAATGATCCTTCATAGCTCATGCATGTATTTTACAACTGTGCTGCTCACAGAAAAACTGTAATTATGTGTAATATCATTCACAATGTGTAGTTAAACATACACATTTTGGAAGGAGGAGCTTCGATTGTGGTGTAAGGCACCCAGACAGGAAACAAAACAGATTTTTACAGGGCTAGGGCACCCGAAAGTAATTACTTATTACATAGGTTGAGGCCTGTAATAAACAATTACTTGGATTACACCAGCGTATTGCCTCGTAAACACTATGGTTCTAAACTACACCTGAGTTTTCAGCCTGTCTGCTGGCTGTGCCAATGCATTACCTCATTGGAGAACCATGTCTGACAACTTGGCAGTTCTCCAACTGAGCAAGTACAGGTTTTCACAAATGCTCTCATCATGTTATACTTTATTAAGATTATTGAAATGGGAATAAGGAGCTAAAACAAGAAAAGAATGGCCTAGAGAATGGTGACAGACAACAGCAGCACTGACTGTTCCTGAGAGTAAGGACAAGCGACAGGTTGGGTCAAAAACGAATGCACCAGTGAACTAGTGTGACAGTTAGAGACAGCGATCTGTGATTCATAATGTTCTTTCAAAGAGTTGAGGATCTTCCATAAATAAAGTGCAGACCATGTGGTTCCCCCTATCCAGCACAAATGTTCTGTTCATTTCCCCCCAAAGGACCAGTAAAACAAACAGCATGGACTCCATAATACACTAACCCCCCCCCGCCCCCTCGCCTCCTGAGGAGATCACACTGAAGGACTGAGTCCATCACTGTTTTTCTCCTTCAATCTTTCACTCCTGCATATTCCTGGGATCCTCTCTGCTCTGCACTAAACCTCTCTTCTGATCTCGAGCCCTCTCTGTCTGTTGATAAATGACAGGAGAGCAGAAGGAAGAAAAGGGATTGTGGTTCGAAAAGATTTTGATAGGAAATCAGACCCTTTATGGTCGCAAATGCGTTCCTCGTTCCGCCCTTTCTTTCTTTCCTCTCTCCTTCCCTCTTTCCTTCTCTGGCTTGTTTCCCGGCCTCTGCCAGTAGGCGTAATGCTGGAACGCTCCGTTTGCCTGTTAGCCCTGAGCCCAGTCCGGCAGCTAAACAGGCCAGCACCCCAAGACGCAGCCAGGAGGAGTGAGATTAACATGAGCCTGGAGTCATTACACTGTTCATGAGCCGTGTCCAAAGCAACAACTTTTATAGCACCTGTAACACACCAGCTAATCTGTCTGACACCCCTGACCAAATAAACACAGCAAATGCCACTGCCAACACACACACACACACACACATGCACAAACACCAGACTAATGCTGGCTTTGCGCATAAGCAGCACTGATTTAGGCATAGAAGCAAGTCGCTTTTGTTTATTGCGTTTGTAAAACGCAGTTGCTGAAGATGAAGTGAGGTTTTATGAGTTTATTGACCTTTAACTTCCAGGATGGTTTCTTAAAACCAAACAGCAGCAATAGGATTGCATGCACACACATTATGCCAGATTCTCCACCAACACACCACCACCTCTGTCTTACCCATCATTTAATGCCAGGGCTAATCAGTCAAAATAAATCCAATAAACCAAAATGCAGACCCCTACATTTAATTACAGGAATTGGGACCTTGGAGGAGAGCGCACTCTGCCAACACACAGACAGGCCCCTTTATCGACAAGCATACTGCACTATAATTGCAGCCTCTGTGATTATTTAATTTAACTGTATTTAACCACATTAGTAGAATAGTGTGCACTACCGGGAGTGGACATAATCCTCGGGAAGAGGAGATGTAGATAATTGAATAATTTTCGATACACAGGCTGATAAGAAGTGGAGTAAAGGAAGTAAACCTCTCCATGTTGGTTGCATGTCGTACCATAGTCTTCTCATTAGGCGTAGTCAATGAAAGCCTTGTGGTGGGTTTGCCCTGGGCCAGTGACTAGTGCTCTGTGAGTGAGAGGACAGGAATGATGGTGTTCCCATAAGCTGGGGGTCAAAATGTCAACAGTGATCGAGGTACGCTTCTCATGGTGGATTGTTTACATTTTTCACATTAGAAATCAGAGTCAGAAAACTGACTAAGAAAATGTTAATTGTAGTCAAGTCAAACTTTGCTTGGAACTCAATATATTATTGTTGTTTGTTTTGACTGTACTTATTTGGTCATTTGATTATAATCTTAATTGAAATTGAATTGAAATTGATCTGCTGTATCCTAGTTTACTCCATTTAAATCACAGTATAATATAACAAGATCTTTATGTCATATTTATTAGAAATGTTTTCATAAAAAATAATTATGCTTAATGCTCTGAATTAAGAAGATACCTCAAAATCTTGAAAGAAGCACTCACTTGCTTGCAGTACATTTGGTCCTGCTAATCAGCCCGATGCATCAACATGGCTAGAATATGACTTCAAGTATGGGGTCAGTACAGGTATGTATCTAAGGTTAGATTTCAAATGCATCATCTTATATCCGTGATGCATGACATATCAACTTACCCCAGAGATGTCCAGTAGATCAGAATGGGCTTTACATCTGAACAACTGTCTTGAGGTGCCTTTGCAAAATCATCAAACTAATAATTGGCAACAGTATTACTTAAAGACACGATTCTCCTATGTCTTAAACTCAAACCAAAATGAAACTGGATTCAACTAAACCGGCAGGACATGTTTGCCGTCATGAAATGGAGCTCCCAAGTAAATGAGAGCTTCTTTTGGGTATCTCGTTAATTCAGAAAAACAAGAGAAGATCTTTTTTTTTCATGAAAACTCTTCTCAGAATTTCCAAAATAATTGATGATTCAGTGAAAGCATTACACTTCTATACCTCACACAAAAAAGTCTAACTTTAAGAAGAATTTGTTAATTGAGTGAGCTATACGTTTGCCCTGATAAGTGGTAGTAGCCTTAAGTAGTCTAGTCCGCACTTGGTTGGTGTATAGAAATCAGGGTTTACTAAAAAAAAGGTTCAGTTCACATGCTCCTGTTCGCGTACTCCTGACCTTAAAAAGGAACTTAAAAGAAAGTAAAATATAAACTGTGCAACAATTCAAACTACACAAATAATAATAATGATGACGATGAGGATCTTGTCAGAGCTGATGAGCCGGGACATTTCTCAAGCCCAAAGAGAGGAGCAGAGAGGCCTTGCAGGCGGAAGTGTTGGTGATCAGCCGACAGACCAGGACATGTGGTCAGGGTCGAGGGTCATCTCATCCCCATTTCTGCTCCCCCGCACCGCTGCACACAGGAAGTCCAAAATCAACGCACACACAAACACACAGAATAAGCGTGCACATACGTGTAAGGACACGCACAGGCACACACAGCAAGGAAAAACAATTCCTGGTCGTTACTCTGGGGCTGACACAGGAACAGTCCCCCTGCCGCAGCCGTGTTCTCAGCACAGTGATGACCTGCTCCTGGAGCTCGTAAACGCAGGCCACCCAGAGAGAAAGAGAGAGGTAGGCGGGGGGGGACTTACACTAGCCTAGAGGCTGCTCTCCACTGGCCAACTGTCATGTCCTGTGACCTGACCTTCTGGACCGAGAGCTGTAAAAACACACGCACATACACAGCTCTCAAACAAACAATCTGGGAGAAAATCCAGCATCATCAGGAAGACCAATTCTGTTTCTGATGCTGCAAAAGTCTGCAAGGTGTTATTCCTGGGGTAAATCAAAGAAACTTTGCTGAAGGATCAGTATGACAGGTGGAACAGACGATGCTTCCTCTTTAGATGCTCATGCAAATGTCCCGTCAGGTGAAGAAGGAAGTGAAACCTGTTAACTGGTTAACCCCTGGCCTGTATTTGCACACTGCGCCTCTGCTTGCCAGTAGGGCAAACCGAGCCTGGTAATCTCCCTGTTGGTTTGTTTGCCAGACACCAACTTGCATGATTTATTTGCATAAATGCAGAGTGTTTTTTTTTTCTTGTGTTGTGTAAATTTCTTGTACTCCAATTTGCAGTTAAACTGGGTTCACCAGCAAGCTCCAGACTGCAGCACAAGTGGATCACTGCAACTGCAGGGTGGCACTGTGTTTCAGAAGTTACCAAATGATTTACAAATGTTCTTTTAGCTTCCAAAAACGTCTATAAATGGCTCCTTTCAACCAAACTTTTTTGCTTGTCCAGAGTTAGCAAACAGGGGTTGTTGTGGGACAGAGCATTGATTATGTGCAGGATTTGTTTGGTAATGAAAGATGTTGGGGGGTGTTAGATGAAAAAACAGTGTGATGACTGTTCAGAGTCCCGCCCCAGACACAGACTTTCATTAATGAGTAGAGGTCTGGTCATGAACTCGTGGCCTGGTCAAATAATGAGCACGTTTGTGGCCCTGCAAAAAAATGACTTCTCTCACTTCTTAAAGTAGCAACTAAAGGCAATGTGTTGTATCCCTGCTGCTTTTGATATGTGTATTTCTTTTGAGGGCTTTTAATTTAATTTATCAGGGCCTCAGCAGATGTGAGTGTGTGTGTGTGTGTGTCTGTTTGATTGTGCAAAGTGCCAGATGTGTTGGGCACCTGTAGTTTGCTGTCAACGCTGAAGAGAGGACCCAGCCGCAAGAAGGACAGTAGAGCTTGTCCGGGCAGACACAGATGCACAGGGTCAACACAGGGCGACCATTGTGCTGACACCATTCATGCACAGACACAGACACACACACACACACACACACACACACACACACACACACACACACACACACACACACACACACACACACACACACGTAGACACACACACACCTGGGATGGGAGGCAGCAGCAAAGTGCCACTGTGTTGAACTGAATCAGAGACAGCTGCTGTCATGCTTTTACTGGGATCCACCAGTATACCAGTGTGCACCAGCTGTAAGACAACAGAGTTCAGGCAGAGCTGACTGACTGGTCAACCGACGTGTCCCCCACACCATAATCTGAATATTATAGATTATTGGCTTGTCCCATAATGAAGGCTGATATTATAATAAAGGACTTGAAATAACAAGGAGGTATCACTGCACCTTCAAAAACAAACCAAACACGAATGGCTGCTTGTGAAACCTTCCATTTCCACATATCAGAGGTGCAGACTTAACTTGCATGACTCAAGGCACAAATCCAAAACTTGACTTGATGATGATCTTGACTTTAACACGTTTAACAAGACCTTCTACTATAAGAGACAGGGTACATGTGGACACATGGACATCTTGATTCTGCAACAAAAATTGTCCATGCTGCCATGATTATCCTTTGAACATTTCATTTCATTTTTTGAGGTTATATTGTGGCAGATGATGGGTGATGATTATATTAGGAGGATTTTGAAAGAATGAACCCATGTCTAGACAGTTTTATCCAATAAAAAGACTGTCTATTTTTGTTTGGAATGCTAATATGTAAACCAAATTAACTGTATATTTGACCTAAACCAAATTAGAAAACATCAACAATAAGTTCAGCGACACATTCTCACTCTCAACTCATCAAATATCGGCACTTGGTCAATGACCCTTCAAACTATGAGGTTCAAAGTACCCCTCTAGCGTCAGTTATGGACGTGGCGTGGTAGGAATGGCGGTAGCTTACAGACGGGTGCCTCCGTGTGCTGGTGTCAGACGCCCTGGCGCACTGACCAACCTTCAGTATTTGACGGGTTGGGAGTGAGACCGTGTTGGTTTTGGCTCGTTTGTTTCACTTGATCTGTAGTCACTTTGTTGCACAAGAAAACTGAAAACTAAAACTAAACTGAACAAAGATACTAAGTGCGGCTTGAGAGAGAAAATTTGAAAGAAAATCCCACAATCAAATCAACAGAAATAGAGACTTGCATCCCTGTAACAGCATGATGTGGAAGCAAAGATAGCTACAATCCAGGTTGACACCTGTGACTGAACATTACAGACTGATGGAGATGAAATATAAGGGTGTGTGTTTACAGTCTGATGTCACCTTGACCCAGGTTTTTACAAACGTTGTATATTTTTAATTATTTTACAAATGACAAAACCAAGACTTGCTTTGCTACAAACTTGATGATAAATAGATCAGCAGAAATATTGTTATATGTGAGGGTCGACTGCAGGGGCAGAGAGGAGGTGTAAATCCCATCAGATCACGCTATAATTCAATGCAAAATTCTTCACCATTGTAGCAGTTGAGGGTGGCAGATAACAACATTCCTCCAATGCTCAATGTCCAGTTTAAAAATGCAGATGTCAGATAGCCCCCCTCCCTTCCCTCCTCTCCTTCACTCTTGATCTGTCCCCTTTGATTTATTCATTTTCTATGTTGGCGAGCCAGAAAGGACAATGGTGTCTTTCATAACCGAGGCTGTTTTCCCACTACCAGCACCCTGCAGTCCCCCAGAGTCCCTCATCCACCAGGCAAGTCTGATGTGACCTGGTCATGGAGGACTGGTTCTACTTGGGAAGGAAACACAGAAAGATGAATTCTATTAAGCCATATGCAGTATTTACAGAGTATATTGCACTATACAGCAGAACTCTTCATTTAGTAAAACATTGTCAGACAGGACAAACAACAACCACAGAATAGTCTGAAACTTTGTTGTAAGATCAATCTACGCTGCATTTTTGCTCAAGCCTCAGTTAGTTTATTTGACTTCTATTTAACAAGATAACCAAAGTATCCAAAACTAAGACTAGTCCATAAAACTTAAGCCAGGAAAATAAACTCTCAACCTCTATGTTATGATAAAGTATGGGACCATCTTAGAACAAGTTGAATGGGATGTTAGAGATCCCCCGTGCCATATAAACAGAAAACAGAACATGCCAAAGTGGAAAAAGACAACATTTTCAGATTCTGGAAGCACCGGAAGCACTATTTTCTATAGGTTTCAGTTCACGTCACATGAAGCAATCGGTGTGGGAGGAAAAATGGAAAGAGAAAAGAGGGTCAAGAGCTGGAGGGAACGAAGGAGGAGAGCAGGGGTCATGTTGCCTCCCCCTGTACTTGCTCTCTGAGGTGCAGGGAGGCTGACTGCATAGCCAAGGTCCTGCTTAGAAAGACAGCCTTTCTTTTCTCCAGGCCCTTGCTAATGCAATTGAGAGAAATTAGTATAATTATGCTCCATATTGCAGATTGAGGAGGCAATGTGGCCCGTGGGATGAGGACGGGGAGGGCAAGCTAGCGTGGGTATTTGCTGACGGGAATGTCTAATTCATCAGCTACTTTTGCCATTTATCAGAGTACATTCTTGCATTTATGACATTACAGCTAATCAAATAAAGAGGTCCTGGAATGCTGCATCTTTCTCAAAATGTGATTCTGCTAATGTGAAAATGACTGTTCCTCCCTCTTGCCCTGCGTCCCTCCTATCGACCAATTTCCAACTACTTTGCCCACTTGGTCACAGCCACATTGAGCAGAAAAATCTGTCCTAGCACCGTCGTCGCCTGATGTCAATGTCAATTCTAGTACCATATCATCCACTCAATAATTGCCGCACATACGCTAAAACACATGTGAGTGCTCTAGGAAGGACAGATGTGTCAGATGAGTCTGCTCCGGGACAGATCTCCCAGATTCTGACACGTTTAAGGAAGAAAAATGAAACTGTGCAAAACAAATCCATGTTAATTATGTATTTCCGTACTTGACTTTGGCTCGGGACTTCTGAGAAAAAGGCACAGGAGGGGTTCTTCCAAGCCCGAACCAGAAGTATGCGTGTTTTACCGCAATTTGGCTGAATATGGTTTCAGGGCGATGATCCTCCATCATATATGCAACTGTGACAGTAATGAAAGAGTTCTGTATCCAGGGGTCAAAATGAGGTGCAGAACGATGAAGAAAGATTGATTTAAGTACAAGTGCCGTGACTTTGCTTTAAAAACATCAAGATAGAGAAAATAAGGATTCTACTTAATGATCAGAGACATATAAATGATGTGGAAATGCAATGATATCCAGATGATACACAGGAAGTGATGAGGAAGCCGCACTTGTGACAATGTGACCTTGAAACACACTTGAGGAAGACCTCCTCTTCCTCAGACCGTGCGTCCGGACCTCACCCCGCAGTGATGGAGGGAGCAGTGGGGGGTGGAAGAACACCATTTGATCCCTGCTCCAGAGAGCACCAGGCCTACACATCATCTATATCCTGTTTGGGGAAAGCAGGCTTTTGAAACCCATCTGCTCATCGCTCCCAATGGCATCATCAAAGCCACGTATGAGACTAGAAAAGTCCGGAAACCAGTGACTGCTTTTCATGACCAGAGATTCAGCATTGGTAATTAAGAACCTTAAGAACAAAAGTTTTAAAGAGGATGAAAAGCTGCACTTTACATAAATATCTGCACGGAAAAAAGAAAATAAATAAATGAAGGGAAATTCTCAGCAACCACAGAGCTGATGTCCACCCACTCAGACATCCACTGCTGATCATGAATTCAGTATTTTCCCCTTTGGGAGTTAACAGGCCCAAAACCAGATGATCCTTGGTTTCAGTCCGTTACATTATATGCTTACATCATGTATGTTTTGTGTATATGACAAGAGTCATCCCATGTAGGAATACACACACACGGAGAAGAAGAAGGCACATACAATCTGTTGAAACTAATAGGTTTGAACAAGTGGTTTTAAAGTTAGAAAATAATTAAATTCAGAAAAGCAAGATAAAAGACCCTGGGAGAGAAATAAGCAACAAATCTGATTACCATCAGAAAACAACTTCTATTGAATCTGAATGACCCAGATTTGTTTGTGAAACAAGAAACATGCAAAGTGCACTCAAATTGATGGGGAATATGAAACCCCCCCCCCCAAACAAAGAAATAATGACAAATGAAATATAAATCAGATCAAAGTTTCTTACTTTCACATTTGAGGCAGTGTGATGCAGTAATGCCTAATCAAGTTAAAAAATGACTCATCTGTAAAAAAGGATACGGTTTTAATGACAAAATGACAAAGTATGAGAGATTTATCATCTCTGTGGAAAAAGTAACATTTAAATAAATTGAAAATATCAAATATATGTTATACATGCTGCAAAGCTAAAACAGATGACAATAATGTAGCAAAACATACCAGTAAGTGACTATTAAAAACGCACTATCAAGACAAATCATTAAATCATATTAATAAACATTAATTGCTGAAAAAAAGGTTAGAACACTTTAACTGCTTCTCAATGAAAAAGTGGAGATTTGCACTGGAGATTTGTGGCAGCGCAGGGTAATAAAAAAGTTAGTGACCAAAATGAAAAAAAAAAAAAAGATTGTCAAGGTTGTCGAGACACATAATGTGGGCCGTTAATCAGTCACTGAGCGGAGGGAGGCGGCTCCCTCAGGAAGCAATTAGCTGCGTTGGACCAGTTGCTAATAAAACACTTGGGTTACAAGCTACCCACAGCCCAGCCAGGCCAGGGGACCCACGGTACCCTCTGTCTCTCTGTGTGTGTGTGTGTGTGTGTGTGTGTGTGTGTGTGTGTGTGTGTGTGTGTGTGTGTGTGTGTGTGTGTGTGTGTGTTGAGGCCTAACAGGTAGACACAGAAAGCTATAGTAGCAGCAACTGATACACCAGTGCATACATATGGCATTTGCATTCATGCTTTGAAAATTAAAAAAGTGATGTTTATTTAAGAAAATTATCTTGCTGAACAAAACATGAAAGTATATATAAAAAAGTATCCCTCTCAATTTTTTTTCTGCATTAATCCAAAATCCAATGGGAAAAAAACAAAACAAGGGCACCTGGGCAATGCTAACTTCCGGGTTGGCCTACAAAAATATGTCATCCCTGCACAACCTAATAGATGTATGTTGATGAAATGATGAAATTATGAAATTACATACGAATTGACCACAGAATAGATTTTTGAGAATTGCTTTGATTTTTTTTCATTGCCATGAAAACTTAACACAATTTGCATTCATTGCAACTGACCACAGCCACTGCTCACGAAAAACTAAACTACTTAAGAGCCATATTCAATAAATTGATGATAAATAGATTTTTTTCTTAAGTGTCTTACCACTTTTACAAAATGTTAATAATCAAGTTTTCATCAAAATTCACCACTACTTGTATACTAACTGTAGTTGGTGGTGCTATATATATCTCTCTCTATATATATATATATATATATATATATATATATATATATATATATATATATGACATAATCAAAAGATTAACTGTGGAATTAACTTTTTTCCATTGCACTTTGTTGCATTTAGTTTTTATTGATGCACCAATTTCTCTACATTAGACAAGCAACTCTGAAAATGTGGTTTCAAATGATTAGCCTTTAATAAATATGCATGATAAAGTTAACCCACGGTTAGAGTTTGGTAATATAATCATTCGTTTTTAGTTTTTTTATTTTATTAAGAGGTCAAAGCTCGTAAAACCAAACAATCCTCTTTCATATAGTGCTAAGTCTTGATTGGTGCCCTAAAATACATGACACCACCTTTTTCCAACTAAGCCCCACCCACTTAAAACCAGCAAGAAGCGTTGAGCCAAAAGACTGAGATATCTCGTTTATGAAAAAGTTGTATCTTTATGATTGACCCCATCACTCACATTGAGAAGCTTATTGATGAAATACGTCTTCAGGACCTTTAAATCCTGCAGGGTGAGTGTGTTTTGAGTATAAAATAAGAGTAACTATATCTGAGGAACACTGAGACCAAAGGGGGTAGTGGAAGGCAACAAACCATTATCCCATGATGGGAAGCCATTGCCCTCACTCCCCTCAGTAGAGAGCCTGTAGGGTCCAGAATAAAGTGGCTAGCAGCCACTAAGAGGATCCCAAAAACCACCTCTTGTGGTGTGGCGAGTGCAGTGTTAGATTTCAGCTCAGCATCCAGGCCCTGCCAAAGCCCAGACACTAGACACAACAAAACCAGCCTGTTTAGGAAACAAAGCCCAGAAACGCCACTTCAAACTCTTCCCCCGGGGGGAGAGACAGGGCGAGAAGAGATAGAGGGAGAGAGGAGAGAAAGAGAAGAGAGAAAGAAGGAGGAGGTGGTGGAGATAAGTGGAAACACATTGACGAGCTGTAGACAGCAGGCACTTCTCTGCATGTTTAATGTCCAGTCCAGTTTCCAATGTTTAGGAGGGATCTGTTAAGATTGGTCACTGACTATACACCAGGGACCCAAAACTCCACTTGAAGGATTAGTCCCCACAAAAGGTCCCATTTTTCAGATTTTGACAAAGGTGTTAACTTGTGAGCATCATAAACAAAAAGCCCATTTGGTTTCTCTGAAACATCAATCCTGTATAATAACACAGCAACTAAGCAGTTCAATATTTATGCTGTCTACTGTAACGCGTGTTGAAAAAAATCTGATGACATATCTTGTGCTTATTATCCCCATTTTATCGGCTCCATTACACATCATGCAGCCTGCAAGTTTTAAGACATCTGAAGTGAAAGCGTAGCAAAGACACTAATCGCTCTCCGATTGTCATGGGGAATTAGTTTAAGCTGTAATCTTATATTAAAGCTTAAACGCAATAGAGATTCTTTCTGCAGCCTTCTTCTAAAAGTGGCTTCTCAGTTTGTCATGAATATACTGAAGATCTATTATAAATTGTTCATCTGCCAAGAATTGGGCTGCTTTGGCAGTACGAGCCCTCTGAAGGAAAAGAACAATGTGGAAAATGTAGAGGCATCAGAGCAAAGAAATCGAGGGTTCGATTACACAAGGAACGTCACGGTGGTCAATTCAAATGATTACCGACAAACATGAAGCGTTTGGATGTGCCGTCCAAATGCCATTAGTCATAGCATACACAGGCAGAGGGAGCATAACATGTACTTGAAGTCTTCCAGGAAATAACTAAAATAGATGTACAACTGAAGTGAACTGATATTCAGGTAAGCTTTTGACATCCAAATCTGACGTTGATTGAAAACTCTCCTTCAACCTGGCAGATTGAGCGAACCACATATACTTCTGCTGTTGAACAAGTCTCCTGTTTGCTTTCAGTTGTTTAGACCGCACCACTGCTAACCCAATTCAACTATTACCTGTTTCCAGAGTTATGCACAAACAGTACTCAGACTGAGTTATTCCTACAACAGTATGAGGATGACATGTGCATCTCTCAACTGTGGCGTGGAGTCATTTGTTGTGGGAAAACATGTACAGTATGTATGTTTTATTGCGCATGGAAACCGAGGTGTGTCTGCAGGGCCAGATTTTCACACGCTGTGTGGTCCTGCCTCCAGAGGTGAGGAGAAAATGAACCTCACCCTTCGTCAACAGAACCGGAGAGTGTGTTCTCTAGAATCTCTGCGGACTGCCGATTCGCTTTTTTCTCAGAGAATGACTCAACACTGCGAGAGAGAGCAGAGGAATTGACTCTACGTTATTAGACCTGAGGGAGCCAATGGCAGGCCAGATATTCCCAGGAAGGCGGGTTTCACAGAAGAGATGAGTCAGCAAATATGAGCAAGGATGCAATCATTCCGTCAACAGCCGGGTGATTTCACAACGAAAACAGAGAGCATGCTCTGATGTCTGAAGATGATAGGAGTGTGGGGGGAAAGGGGAAGAACCAAGGAGCAGTGAAAGTGAAGGTGGGAGAGTGATCTGTGGAATTCTCCATCCACATCCTTCTGTTATTATTGAAACAATTTGGGTCAGAAGAGCCCCCTCCCCTCCTGGCCTGAGGGTCTCCCGAGCACACACTTTGCGGCCAGCTTACAGTGATTAGCCAGGCCTTCCTCTTTGACAGGTGCACCGTCACGCTATCACAAGCCGGGTGAAGCCCCCCCGCCCTGCTCCGTCAAGACAGATAAAAGATACACTTGGAGCATCCCTCGGCCAAGTTCGTCTCTTTGTGAAGACAAACCAGCACTTGAGGTGGAAGGATAATTAGGCCATACGCAGAAGTTAAAGTCCAGATATTTTTTTTTTATTGATATGAATGTCTAATATATCTTCCACAATTCATAAATTTTTGGGTTAATCATAGCCAGTGGCATTTCCTCCAGCGGAATTACACAGAACCAATATGAGTAACCAAGTTGAACGTTAAAACATTCAAATAAAACAGATATTAGACAGACCACATTATGTTTCTTGAGTTCTGCGAAAACCACCTTTTTTTCTCCAATTTAAATGCCCTGTAATTACTTTCAGTCTCAGGGAATCAACTTTGGTTTTTACAGTTGTAAGCACTTAAGGAAAATTATATTCTTGGCACCTGAATTCTACTGTGGCACTGCTCTGCTTCCCAGGTCCACACCAGTCTGATTGAAAAAACACCAGCAGCAGCACTGTGGCAGTCTCACTGGTTGGCAGGCAACACAATACAGAAAATGCAGAGAAGCCGTAAGAATCGTAAAAAAAAAAATCCAGACATGCCGTCTGTCTGCTTTGCTTTTTGCATTCTACACATACAGTATGGTGGCACTGCTTACTGCGGATGTGGGAGTAAAATAGGAGTTTTATGGTTAAGATATTAAAGTGAGGAAAAAGAATAACAGTGATTGTAACCAGTAGAGATTTTAGCGCCGATGGCAACGAGACAGTACAAAACAGAGAGTAGAGATACCATCCAACTATGGTGTTTAGTGAGCATGTGATACACTTTCAGATGGATAACATTATGTTTGGTGAGGAGATTCAGTTGGACAAGCAAGGACAGGCTCTTGCATATTACAGGTTCCTGATGATTCAATAAGAATTTGCACATTATCATGCAAGTCCAATATCTGGTTGCTAAATTTTAATGTTCTGCACGAATACCAGTCAATAAAACCTTTTATCAGTTTAGAAGTTGCTCTTTTTACTGCGTATCATCGTTGACAGGTCAGTTTTACGTACATCTTCCTCTTCTACCTACAGCTTGCCTCAGTGAAGACATGCTTCAGTTGCTCTGAGGCGCTCTGAGCAGTCATTTAGACACAAAGCACTTTAAATAGCCTCACATTAAAGAAGTCCAAAGGAGTTTTGGTACCTCTGCTGACCTCAAAAAACTGTCCCGTAGATGCAAATTTTCACTTTTGCATCTTATTTTGCATTCAAAACTTCCCAGTTTGCTGTGGCAGCTGGAAAACATGCTGGATGTGTATGGTGATGTAGGCCAGAAAGAAGAAAGTGGTAGCTTTGAATAACCAAATACAATTCGGTTCAGCTCTGTGCATTTTTCATATGGCCCAGGCCTTTTTTTTAGATGCAAAGTGGCCCACTCGGAACGATACCTATCATTACACATGTTAGTGCGGGTGCAGAAAAATAGGGAAATGAATGTTGCAGATATGACAGTTAGGCAGTGGCATAAATGGTGTACTTCCTTGTTCTGCTGGAGAGCAGTTTGGTTGTTTGCATGTTTTTACCCCCCCTCACACGACACTTAAATATACATGATCACAAAAAAATTAACAACAATTAGGTAACATTTTCTGTAAATACGAGAGTGACATAACATTATGTACAAGATTGCACACTTTCTGTCTGTCTCTCTCTCAGGCGCTTGCACAGAAAATAATATTCTTCCTTGTTTGCGCTGTTTTCTAAACACACTATCCTTGCGGACCCCCTCTCTGGACTCTTAACCCCAACTCCCCAGCTGTGTCCCAGGGAGTTGAAACCCAAACCAAAGCGCAGAGAGCTCTCTCAACTCCTCAACCTCTCAACACATCCTCAGCTCTACCCTTTGAAAATAAACCACGCCGGCAAGCCCCAGTCTCAAACTCTCGCCTCATATGTGAGCACACATGCCCCACACTCCGCTGGGAGCTCTTTGGAGACTTCCCCGCCGCCGTTCCAGGAAGCAGATGTGAGAATGGCGGCAATCAGGACTGACACTTTGCTAGGCAATGTGGATACCGTTACTCTCGCAGCGGAAGGTATGGAAGAGAGGTGAGATGTCGAGGCATCTTCTGCTGTTGCCCAGAGTTGTTTAAGATGACACAGCACCAAGCTGAAAGCACGTGATCAGTGCCATACCAACAGCATATGGCTTAATTTTGTCAAACTTCAGAACCGTGAGTTTGAAGCATATTAGGCAGATTTAACATGACAAATGAATTGATGCAAATTAATGTGAATGATAGTGATGGGAGAGTAATTGGCCACAAGAAAAAGAAAAAAAAAGAAAAAGGAAAACCACTCAAACAATAACTTCCTCACACCCACGAGTGAGCAAAGAGTTGATGAAATATTTAGGGATTTTAGACCAGTGACATGCTGTTGCAACTTCCCACACTTTAAAACATGTGGAGAGATGGAGCTCCAGATGGCTGGAAGTCTGCATTTTCTGAGATCCACCTTCTAATGGTGATCTCTCTCACACTTCCACACAAACTGTAATCTGAGCAAGTGAGGAGCCCAGAATGTGTTGTTTCTACTATATCAGATGAACCAGGGGGACTGATAAGAAAATGAACAATAACATGTACCACATGAAGAAGAGTGGGAGCCGTGTGTTCCCAACTGGTGCGAGAGGCGACAGAGAGAAGCGAGTGACAGCGCCGTGATGGAACTGACATCAAGTCACTAAACTCAGTGCCTCAACATAGCTGCAGCCACATGAATGGTGGAAGACTGCTGACCCATGAAAAGAATTGAAGTCATTCAGAAATGATGGAAGAAATGACAACTGGATGATATATTGCCAGTGGACTTTTTGTTTTTTACTCTGAAAGAAGTCATATGCTATGCCATCAAAAGGCAACATAGTGTAATGGATTTTGAAGCTGATTGCTTTCAGAGAGAAACAGAAAACACTGCACACAAAGAAATATCAGAAGAATCACGAGTAAAACACTGATGAATGTGAAAACGTAGTGCAGTGTGCTTGCTCGCCGGACTTTTAACTGGTGGTGATAAGGATGTCTGCAAGTATCTCAAGGCAGGAATACTAAGTGTGTGGGACAGTGAGCTCTTTCAGGGTACAGCCCTGTGGGACAGTGTGTATGAAATGACATTCAAGCATTTTCAGGGCAGGACAGAAGGACTTATTATCAATGTGGCTGAATTATTGCTCACACGATGGGGGATGGGTACACTGAGGTGTGGGGGAGGGGGTGATGTGCGTCAAAGCTCTCATTAAGAGTACAGAGAGGCTTCAGTTGAAGTAACATATTTTATAAAGCCGAAGAATAGTTCACAAAGCCCACAGCTTGCCGTACTGTCCAACGTCTTTGCATCTCATTAGCATATTGCTTTTATGATTATCAAAAAGCTTGTTAATGGAACATGACGGCAGAGAGAAAACGTGCAAAGTTAATACAAAAATGTATCCATATTTTGGTTGGTGTTCCCACAGAGACTGTATGTGTAAAAAAAAAAAAAACAGCAGCTTTTATGGAGCTGGAGCTGATTTAGGGGGAAGATGGAGACAATAAAGCTAAATGGGACCATAGTTTTACTTCAATGACACTTCTATGTGTCTACAGTTCTACAGCATCGCCAAGATTTTTCTGGATTTAAGAAAAAAAGAATAACGAATCAAATCTGTATCCGTAGATTTTATGTCACTGTGGTCCAGCATGGTGTCCCCTGCAGAAAGGACGGTGTGACATTTGATCCGTCTCAACAAGAACAAGAACATTTGCCTGCAGGACTTCCTCTCCTCTCTTTCATTCCTTTTCTCTCTCCATCTCCTACCACCTCTTTTTGAGCTGCACAAAGCCGGATGAGGGTCATCTTACCAATGTCCCCACTGCGATGCAGAAATCCAACATTTTGGCAGCACCCTACCTGTTAACATCTCAACTTCACAAAGCTGACAGGATCTTCCTCTGCTTTCTGCAACACTTTCACTGACCTTGTTATAACTGCTGTTAATCATCAAGAGCCACAACTTTAAGCATGAGGCCTTAGAGAGGCAGCACTTAGGGCTATGTTTGTGTGTTGTTGTAATTATTTGTGTTGCTTTTCTAACTTTCTGCCAACAATCTCCCACCGTATGAATGATTCCAGTGATGCACACTTGTTTGAGTGGGCAGTATTTCCACCGAGGCAGTCTCTTGACATGTGCATATTGCTGTATTGCTGTTTGGTGGGTGTTGCTGTGTTTGTATTTTGACATGGTATACTGTTTGTTTGTGTGTGTGCGCTGGGGTGGGGTAGGGGTGCTCCGAGGATGTGTGTGCATGTGTGTGTGTGGGTGGGGGAGGGAGGCACAGCTCTGCAGCCTGATATTCTGGGAACGGCAGGGTGGCGTTGTTGACCCACCTGCTCCCTTCTCTCTTCAGCTGGATCTAGTCGAATTTCAGCAGCTGCATCCCCTCACAAAGCACCTCTTTGTAATCTTCCCAAGGCGCACAAATACAACTGCAACCAGGAGAGGAGAGAGGAAGGAGGAGGGAAGATGGACAGTGGAGACAGCAAGAGGAAAAGGGCGGTAACTGCTTGGTGTCCACCAGTTTCACCGGCAGATCATACTGTATCTTTAAGTATGCATACAGTAGCAGGCACCCTCATAATGGAGTCAACCCCCCCACCTCACCCACACACACACATGCACACACATTGATGACATGACAGTACACTTACACCTGTGCATATGCATGTATGCGAAAGTGCATCAACAAGTGGATATTATTTAAATAAGCAGTTTAAAAAGGTTTATGCAAAGCATCTTCGCAAATGTGTGCCATAAAACAAGAAAAAGAGAAAGCAGCAAGCTTCCTGGTAGATAGAAAGAGCTGAGAGCTGAGACGTGTGGCTCATTTGTTTCCCATTAGTGAAATGTACCCCTGGCACTCTCACTTGCAATGGATCTCACACCTCTGGAATATGCCATGTCACATATATGTCATTTTGCATGTCACACGGAAAAAGCAAGGCGTCTCCTACCTCACGCTCAGCCATAAACCCAGTTAAGTTTAAGCCCTGCTCTCCTGAATTTGCATCCTCAAAACAAGACTCCGTTCCCCGCTTCCTGTCTCCAGCGATCGGTCCCTGTGGCCCGAACCCAGACTCACTGGTGGCAAAGGAAAGGAGACGTCATTAGTAGATTAACTACAGCGGCCCACTTTACAGCCATCATAAATATGTACCTGAGTTTGAGGTTATAAATGCACCCATGAAGCAAGAATCTGGCTGCTGGGTGGGGGGCCGAGGTCATTGGTTCTGATTAAGTTTGGTACCAAATTTTCCTAAAGCACATGTGGACAACTGATGGGCTACTCAAATGGTCTACATGTGCTGCATTTATTCCAACACAAACAAACATAAATGCAGTACATAAACAATTTCCCAATTTCCCCAATTAAAAGGATTCTGCTGTTTTACCGTTAAATACATAGTCTGGCTATAGAGAATCATGTCATATTGTCAAATTATAGATGATGAATTTATCCCCAAAAGCAAACAGGGCAGCTTAAAGCCCTAAAGCATAAATGCAATAATCAATCACATAAACCGACAATGACATATTCTTAATATAATCCATAAAAGTCGGTCGAGTTTTGCACAGCACCATGAAGCAGCATCTTGTTAAATGTGGGACCCTATAGCTCAGTGGATTTATACTCTATGTTAAATGGAGCCAAAGCTGTCCCAGGGGCTGCCATTAGGAGACACAAGAGGTAGGTGGAGCAGAGACTGGGGTGCTTAATATGCCTACAATGGAAATGTTTGGTTAAAACAAAACATATTGAAATTACAAGAAATAAGAGTTTTTGAAAGTGGACGTGATGGAACTAGTGCTAGTAGAGAGACAGAACAGAGACACACATACGGACAGATGTAATCCAAGGTTAGTGGAATCAAATGTTGTTGATTTGACCATCTTCTGTAGATATGTAATTTCATCTACGCACTGATAGTCCTCAGAGCTGAACAGAGTTACCAGTCAGAAGGGGTTAGACTCTGTCACCAAATTATGCAACACAGGATTCTCTTTTAAAGTGTCAGTTATCAAATAGAAACAACATAAATAATATACGACAAAACTGGTCAGGATTGGCATGAATACACAGCAGAAGGTGGATGAGAGAGATACATTTCCAAAGCAAGCTACATTTAGGGAAAGTTAAATTCCTCTGTGAATGAAAAGGTCAGACTCGGTGGTCGACTGAAAGGACTCTTTATATCTTTCGTGCTGCAGAAGTACTTCCGTGGTCTCTTTTGTCCTAGCTCGAGCTCTGCACCTCTTTAAAGGGAGCAGGAAGTGACCCTGGTAACCTTGGACTCCCACAACATGTGACCTGTAGCTGTGCACCAGCATGCAGTCATGGCCAAAACTTCCCACAACAACCCAATAAACTCAACACAAATAACCTGCTTTAGTTTTTTAACATTCGTATTCAAGGGCTAGTTTACCCATGAGCGCTGTAAGCGTTGAGTTATTGATTTGTCTTTATATGAAGCGCCTGAAAGCTACAGCATGAGATGCTCTTTTCCCTTTATTGCTTTGCATGTCTGCAACAGCCAGACAAACAGTTGGAAATAGTGAAGTGGCTACCAGGAAATACCCTCTACCTACAACCAGTGGAAACGGTTAACAAGTGCTTCCTTCTTTCTCTGCCTGAGGCAAGTGATGTCTGTGTGACAGTTGGAAGAGCAACCTTACAGCATGTTATAGATCAATGTCAACTTAAAGAGGAGGATGAAATATCCAATCATGGCAGGTTAAAGAACAAGGGCACCATCCACAGATCAAAAGTGCTTTAAAAATGTATCATGTCATCTTCATATACAGGATTTAATTCATCTAATCGCTTTGTTGTTGTTTGTTTTATTGGAACACTGACTTGGTGCTGGCTCTGGTTATTTTCATGACATAGCCAGTGTTGGGCAAGTTATTTGAAATTGAATGAATTACTCTCTCAACAGCAAAAGTAAATGGTTAGATTACTCTAAACTCCGTCAAAGCCTTCTCACACACACACACACACACACACACACACACACACACACACACACACACACACACACACACACACACGGCATCCTGTATTTAACACATGTTAAACGAGCAAAAAAAACAAGATAGTCTGGTTTACATTTTGAAGGAGTTAACTGTCCATCAACAGCTAGCTTAACGTTAGCACAGCAGAAGTCCTGTCCTCGCAGTGAAGCTGGGTTCACACACCCGCCACCTCTGAACAAAACCATCTTATTCCTAAATGAAGGCTCACCTGTGGCTAACATTAGGAAACAAGGGACTAGCTGGAGCACTGCTCCTCTTTCCGTAGAGGCCTCCACCTATTTTACTTTTTCACTCTTCACCATCGTCCAGCTGACAGATCATATAAACTCGACCAAAGTAAAAGCAAACAATTATGTGTTAATTGTAAAAAGAAGCAGTTGTTACAATACCAAGACAGGATGGAGGGCTGCTGCCCTGAAACAGTTGAAAAAGTGCAATGCTAAGCTACATTCCCATGGCGATGACATGTCAGGCAGCATGATTTCGTTTGAGCCTTTTTGACAACAGATCTGAGGCTATGTGCTGTAGCTGACCGTGTCTGCGCATGGTGCTAATCTCTGGATAATGTTGCCATGCTGGTTTCTCTGGTCAGTAAGGCGAACCCTGATGGGTGTTTATAGGGGAACATGGATACGCCTTGACAAAAGACAAAAGACAGCATGTTATGGAGAAGGATGGGGAGAGTAGTGTATTTCTGCAGCCTTCCTACCCTTAAAAATATCAATATATACAGCATATATCAAATACTATGTATGTAATATACTAAAGTGGGACTCACCTTAAATCGAACACTACAGCACTAACCAGTTTTGAATGCAGTAAATTAACCAACATCAACCCATGGATATTAGCCCTGTAACATCATATATACGTAATATATTACCCTACGGATTCAGATGATCACAACATGCAACTTCATGCAGTTAGCTGCAGGTGTGCTGATGTGTTTTACAGTGTACTGTTTCTATAAGAGGTTACAGACAGGCTGGAGACAGACAGACTAACTGCTGCTCATAAACATTAAACGTCTTGGCTGGTACTCTGAAAGCCTAAATGGAGAATTTGATCCACTTCACCAATTATCATTTTCATAGCTTATAAATTAGCCCGTGATATATGAATTGTACACAAGAGATTTAGCTTTCGTACTGTGCTGTTCTGTGTGCACTGCACTCACTTGCTACACAAGTGTAGACATGTGAACATGTGTATGCATGTGCACATTTTCATCTTTTGCTCATAAAAAAGGAACATAAAAATGAGCAGTGCAAATGGATTTTTGTTCTTGTTTTAATTATCGGCAAATAAAAACAATCCACCACAGTTATCTTAATGCTGTGAGGCAAACTTTCTGCAGCCAGACAAGTCCTCTAAATAGTCTCGCTTTTGTAGAGCGGCCTCCCATTTCCCGTAAAGTCAAGGGGTGGGCTCTCTGTTCTCTTGCCGCCTCGTCCTAAATGTCTACATGTCCCGCACCATCTAACTCACAGGCAAATTAGGGAGATGATTTATGAGAATCAAGGATCAAAAAAGTAGACAATATGGAAGACTCAGCACACCGCAAGTTTTATTCAGAACATATGCCGTGAAGATGAGAGGGAAGAAAGACAGAAAGACCGGGTTGCAGATCACAAAGTGTAAAAAAAAAGAACCCACATAGACCCACACTTCTCTTGGGACAACTCTGAGACAAGATAGACTATGAGAAGTGTCATCACTGCTAAAGATCCTCTCTGTAAATCCAGGAATGTACACAGACTAATAAATGGAAGTTCACTGATCTGTTCTCTGATAATCAACCCTGAGCTTTACCTTCAGGCAACGTTCAAACATAAGCTTTGTGATGACACCTAAAACCATTATGCGCTTCACATACGCATAAAGTGTTCTTGCACGTCATGGGAGTCACTACCCTACCAAGATACCATCTGACAGTTTGCAGATCAAAGATTTACACGAGAGCCTCGAGGAAACTGGAGAATGATTTAACATGATCCTTCCCGACCTGCTACTACAACAGCTTCCAAAACCTCTCTGCCCATAATCTCTAGTTCACATGAACATAGAGTACTATCACAAACGAAACCACTGCCTCAAAAAACAGTAATATGTCAGGGAGAAAACACTGCAAATAATCTGGAAACACTTGAGCTCTTTTTATACTCCTGACATTAAAAACGAGCGTGGCCGAAGGCCAAACACACCCTGAGACGTTTTGGACTAATTGTTTCCTTCAGTTTCAAACACTCCCCCTTCAAAACTCCCTTCCTTCCCTCCTCACAGTTCAACCCCTCCCCTCCACCTCTCTGTGTCTACTAATAGGTTTAAATAAAACCTGCAATTGGTCCAGTAAACCCCTCATTATGGTGTTTTAATAGAATGAATTTAGGATAGTGCAGGGTCAGGGGTCAATGGGAGGTCCTAACACACAGCAGCTGTCATGGGGGTTGGACTTTGATTGGAACCAGTGGAGTCAAACATCCCCGGGTCCTCGACCTCACTAAGTAGAAAACCTGGAAAATACATTTGGCCTCAGACCAAAATGGAAAACATCCACCATGCAACTTCCAGAGGGGGTGGGATGAGTAGAGATGAGACAGAAAGGAAGAGGAGGTACATCCATCACTGAGAGTTTGCTGTGTGTGTGAACCTGTCAGGAAAATCTTTTCACCTAAAGATGTAGCAATAGCAGGTCCTATATCTTCACCAGGGCTGTAAAAGATATTCCTCTCCGGAGCCTGATTGCTTACCTTCCAGTTGCATTTGCTGCATCTGTAAATTGTGCACTAATTACCTTCTTTCTGAGTGTGTGAAACCAAAGATAGAAGTGGTTTGGTAGATGTGGTACAGGGGTGATATATGGCTTGTTAGCAGCCCAGGAGCTTGTTCCACATGTGGTTAGGCAGTGGTTGGGATCGTCTGGGTGAGAGGGAGGGCATGACAGTCTCCCCAGTTCAGTAAGTTTACATTGACTCAGTGTGCAATCAGTGGGATTATTCAACAGCTTAAAGGCCTGCTGTTTGGGTTTGGGTTAGGAGCGCTCTGGCTGTAGAGACACGGGTTTCCACAGTTGCATGTGGAAATAAAAATGTTATGACGCAGAATTTATACATCATGCACAAACATATGGAGTTAAATATGGAATATATGTTTCACATGCAATATATTCTTGAATGAGTTGCAGACATTTATTCAACTTCAGTTTTTTATGAACTTCATGACATTCATGAACTCCTCATCTGGTTCATCCTAACACATTTATACTGTACAGTGCTATGGCAATTTATGCCAATTTAACTGCTCGACATACTCCGTCCAATAACTTGGCTAGAGTAAAGAAATGTGCCGAAGTGTATTAAAACACAGAAGCAGAGACCAAAGAGGGCAAGATTCCTGTGGGTGACTGTGTAATTTAATTTTGTATGCACATTAGAAGCCAGAGAGTATAATTTACATGTGGGATAGAAGTGACTATAGCCCAGGAGAAATGAGCCAACATGCTAAGGCCCGAAAAAACAAAAAATGAAAATCTTTACCATTGTCTTTCCTTTGAGATGCTTCTCGCAAAAATAGGAAAATGAAAACCTTCCTTCATTCTTTGGGACACTTAAGGTTCATGCGCGGTTGCCTCTCCTCTGTTGCTCCTTCCTTTTTTAATCAAGAGCCCAGAGCCCACAAACTCTGACCAGAGTTTCTCCCCACAATACAGGGAAGCATGAAGGGGGGGGGGGGGGGGGGGGTGACGGCTGGAGTCTGTTTAAGTCTGTCTCCATCTCTTTGCCCAGAAACCAAGACCAGCCCACAGCTTAGCAGCTTGATGGCAGCTGCCACTCAGGTTGGGCTCATCCAGACTTACTTTCAGCCTTTTCAGATGTGGTGATCGATGAGGAGTTTGAGCTTTTGTCCTTCTCTTAATAATGCAGGTAGCTGACTTTACTCTACTTAACCAATCACCAACCAACAGCTATGTTCAAAAATAATGCTTTTTATTTTTAATTACAAAAAAAAATGTAGCAGTATGTTTGAACTATGACACACTGGTTTGATTAATTTTGAACTGTTTGTTTGTCTGTCGGCAGGATACATCAACCCTGACTGAAGTTTTTCCATGAAATTTCGTGGGGAGACAGGACTTGAGCCAGGAACAGTTGATGCAGTTTTGATGCTGATTAAGAACAGGGATTTCCAGCATTACATTTGACACAAACACTGATTGTATTGCAAATCCAAAAGGGAATGTTAAAAAAAGATCAGACAATCAATTATATTTATGTGTAAGTGATTATGTCTTGTGTGTTACAGCAAATTAATTAATTAATGGAGGTTTCTACTCGCTGAGTGCTTCCTAGTTCATTATCAAAATTAACACCAGCCTTATATCAGGGAAAGCATGCGAGATAGACATGCAATACGCACATTTAACACATGCTTGAGTCTGGAGTCTTCTCTGCTGACACATGCATGCATACACACAGCAAATACTTTTCCATGTGTGGAGCAGGACGAAAGTGAAGCCAGAGTCACTAAAGTCTGACAACTAGCCGCTGTCCTGTCTGTTCACACACACACACACACACACACACACACACACACACACACACACACACACACACACACACTGAACTTGACCCAACAGAGTGCTTTGACAGCAGCTGTTAGACAGGCTGCTCTGGACTGACCAAAGGAGCACTTTCATTTTATCGTTTGTGATAGAAATGTTCCATTATTTTGTATGACATGTTTAAATAAAGGCAGACACATGATCCTTCCTCAGAATTCAAATTCAATATATTAAAATTCACTGGAGAAGCCCTTTGCTTCTTAAGCCTATTTGATAATAAAAGCCAAACAATGAAATGTCTTACCTTACTGTGCAAGTCTGCAGTTAACTCTGTACTGCATGTGAAAGCCGCAGTTTCTATTATTTCCAAACTACAAACTCTCCTTGTCCCTCAGCCACCTGCAGCGTGCAACGAGCAAAGCAAACTGCCGTCCAGCACAAACACACCTTGTCTTTTCACAGGGAGCCCAGATAAAAATCATCCCACAATACATGAACACAAAGACACCTTTAACAAAGGCAGTGATTCAATCTGCCCTCTTATCTCCTCTGCTCTTTGTATCTTCAGTGTCATAAAATAGTGTGCTTTACTGGTAATGAGAAGTGACATGTGGATCACATCACGGACTGCTGGGACAAACAAACTTCCTCTTCTGAAGTTTGGAATTTTATCAAAGCTACAATTGGGCTCACACAGGCTTGTGACATTTTTTGTTATCAACACGACACACATTTTAGTCAGAAGTTGGTTCAGGGGTGAGAGTTTTTGTGTCGGAGTCATCATTTTTTTGGAGTAGAAAGACAGGCAAGAAAAGTTTAATAAACATTGATGAATAATTGTTATCAGAAATTATTATTAAAATATGGTTTTATAGAAATGCAGCCATCAGTTATAACTGTGAGAGGCAGGATCATCCTGTATATTTGACAATGAGATCCGTCAGACTTGATGCTAATTTTGTACTTGCTATAATATGCAACCCTGCAGCAAATTAGTTACCAGCTTTGACATATTTGCCATTAAATGTTTGGCCAAATCAAAATGGACTGTTCTGTTATCTGGGAGAATCAAAACCAAAATATCAACTTTCATGCTCTCAGTATGCCACAACTTTTTCTGATGGTCTATTCTTGTTCAGAGTCAGCCTTGATCTCAGATAGAAATATCATAATGTTATTTCTAAACAATATTTACTATGTCTTGACTACAGACAGTAGAATGTTTCCTGACATTCTAAATGTGTTTATAACATCAAAGTTCATATTCTAAATAAATCAAATCCTGTATATCAACAGGAAAGTAGCAATATATGATACAATACAAGTACTTTATCAGCCTTTATTGCAATAATATTATTACCAAATGTTAATTAACTTATTTGCATTTAAAGACTGAATGTTACATTTTTGGTATTAATAATAGCAAAATAATAAATGTCCCACATGATTTTTCTAAAACTGGAGCATTAAAAACATGATTGTGTGCAACTTTAGTACAAACAATAATGTTTGTACTTTAGTACAAACAATACTGTGTCACAAATGAAAACAAGAAAATCATTATAATAATGAAGCCCACGTAAAAGCTGGAACCAATGGGGGCAAAGTGGTGATTTGTTCCAGCCAATCCCAGGTGGAGGGTGGAGTGACTGTTTTAAAACTGCAACTCAAGTTGCTGGAACATGCAGCTCCTAAGCTCACATTGTGGACCACAACTTTCACGACTGCACCTCTCATGACAGCATAGACAAAAGTAACGAAGACAAACAAACAGGGAAGCAGAAGGAAAATAACGGACTCGTACCGACTAAAATTGTTGAAGGAATTTACTGTGGCGCACCGTGCGTAAAAGGCGCACTGGCCACTTTGCTGCGGGCTTCAATCGAGTGGTAACATTTGAATTTTGTTTTTAATTGAAGATTCCTTTTTGGGATTTTCATCCCCAAGGGGCTGAGCAAATAATGTTAAAAATGACAGAGGAGCATGACAAGTGTGGCAGCGACCAGCCGTGCAGTCCATCGGGCACAAACAGCTCCATGTCCCAGGACGAGTCCGACTCCGACGCTCCGTCCTCACCGACGGGCTCCGACGGCCAAGGATCCCTGCTTGCCGGTTTGGGCAAGAAACTGGACTCGGAGGATGACGACCGGTTCCCAGCTTGTATACGTGACGCCGTCTCTCAGGTCCTCAAAGGATACGACTGGTCCTTGGTGCCCATGCCCGTGAGGGGCAGCGGATCTCTGAAGAATAAGCCTCATGTCAAGAGACCCATGAATGCGTTCATGGTTTGGGCGCAGGCGGCCCGCAGAAAGCTGGCGGATCAATATCCACACCTGCACAACGCCGAACTGAGCAAGACTCTTGGAAAGCTGTGGCGGTAAGGCAACATTTTATTCTATAAAAAGAAATGCAGGGATGAAGATTTAAATATTATTAAAAATGAATAACTATAAGGACACTCGGAGGTCATGGCTGGCTTTGAATGACAATCATTCCATAAATATGCTCATAATTACATAGAAATATGGATTTGACTATATTTTTAAAAATGTTTTGATTTTGAACGTACATGATTTAGAAAAATTATTTAAAAAAAATCTTCTGACCTCTTGACAGTAAATAAAAAGCTCTAAAGCCATCTATTAATTGTATCTTTTTAATTTGTTGTTTTGTTTGACTGCACATATTTTAATGTCATACTTTTTTTTCACCATAGCTTGCTCTCAGAAGGTGAGAAGAGGCCGTTTGTAGATGAAGCAGAGAGGCTCCGGGTTCAGCACAAGAAAGATCATCCAGACTACAAGTACCAGCCCCGGCGACGGAAGAATATGAAACCAGGCCAGAGCGACTCAGACTCAGGAGCAGAACTGGCACATCACATGTATAAAGCTGAACCAGGGATGGGAGGACTGGTAGGGATGACTGATGGACACCACCACCCTGAGCATGCAGGTATGACAACAAAATGTATTCGAAAAATAAACAATGTATCAAACATAACTAGTTTGTGAGTTTTATTTTAGGAATTAATTTGTTTTAGGCGGCTGTAAATTGTTTAAATTATTTTGTATTTGGAGTGATGAATCCTCATCCTCACGCTTTTTGCCTAATATTTTTTCAGGGCAGCCCCATGGTCCCCCTACACCACCCACTACTCCCAAAACAGACCTGCACCACGGAGTGAAGCAGGATCTGAAACATGAAGGCCGTCGTCTTGTTGACAGCAACAGGCAAAACATCGACTTCAGCAACGTAGACATCTCTGAGCTCAGCACTGATGTCATCAGCAACATGGAGACCTTCGACGTGCACGAGTTCGACCAGTACCTCCCGCTCAATGGCCACGCCTCGGGCCCCTCCACCCTGCCCTCGGACCACAGCCACGGGCAGGCTCCAGTGCCTGGTGGGTCTTACACTTCCTCATACAGCCACGCAGGCGCCAACGGGTCAGCGTGGAGCCGCAAGAGCGGCATGTCCTCCTCCACTCCCTCCGCCAGCGAGGTGGGCCAGCACCGGCTCCATATTAAAACTGAGCAACTGAGCCCCAGCCACTACAGCGAGCACTCCCACGGGTCACCATCACACTCTGATTACGGCTCCTACAGTAGCCAGGCCTGCGTCACCTCGGCCACATCAGCTGCAGCCTCGTTCTCCAGCTCCCAGTGTGACTATACTGACCTGCAGAGCTCCAACTATTACAACCCTTACTCAGGCTACCCGTCCAGTCTCTACCAGTACCCATACTTCCACTCATCCAGGCGGCCCTACGGCAGCCCGATCCTCAACAGTCTGTCCATGGCTCCTACCCACAGCCCCAACGCCTCCAGCTGGGACCAGCCTGTCTACACCACGCTGTCTCGACCTTAAGGGGACAAGAAGCAGTCAGTTCAAAACCAGAGACTCATTCAGATTGATGCACTACTAATGAAGGAAGTAGGGGGCAGGTGGAGAAGTGTGTGTAGTAGGCTACCTGTGATCATTTTGAACGTTAAACAAGCAAAAGAGAAAAAAAAGTGCCTGCTGATTTTATACAAAGTTATATCGTTGCGATTAAAACACAGACTTTTTTTCACAAAGACAAATTGTGTTGTTGGTGAGCCAAAACTCCTCCATGAGGATGTGTCGCCTACGCCTACATCCTGTACACCCCCCCATCTTTTCCAGTTAAAGATTGCACGTGTGTGCACACTTGAGGTAAAGCAAAGGCCTGCCACGGAGTTGTGTAGGAGAGAAACTGTTTGGCTCAATTCTGTTGTGAAGCAGATGGAGAAGCGGATACATTGGAGAATGTACACGGAACCAATTATGTGAATTTGCAGTCAAATTTACATTAATGGCCCGAGCTATATCGCAGCCATTTGCATCCGTCGACCAGTCTTAACTAAATGGCTCATATGAATCCGATAGTGTCATTTTGGCATAAAAGTCTTATATGTATTTATGTTCATGCATTATTATTATTTTTTTGTTCTTAAATAGATAAACACATGTAATGTGGGGTTGGTTATTACAGTACAGTTTGGCTTTTAATGAAAACAAGGTACATGAAATGACAATAAATGTACCATGATTTTAATTCCATTCCATTGAAGACCAATTTCCACTAACATCTCCATTCCAAGTTGCAAGCAAACAGAGCTTGACCAACAGACTCGCACAGGACAGAACAGGTGTCTGCAAGCTATGCTTGGCAAATTGCGATTAGTCATGATCTAGGGTTAAAGGAAATGGGGTAAAATAACACCACGCTCTCTGAGTGACATGTCAGCTGGACCTCCTGTACACGTGGATGAACAGCACGCGGATATGTGTGCGCACATGCATCTGTGTGTGCGTGTGCATGTGTCAGGGAGATAAAGTGCTTCTGAATGTGTGAGCCATTTCCTTGGGCAGAGATACATATCTCATGACATGATGCACACCAAATGATAAACAACTCTTTCCTGAACATTTTCTTTAAATGCATCCGTTACTCAAAGAAGAGTGTTTAGGGTTTAAGGATAAAATAAGAGTGTGTGAGTGTTTCCCCATATTTATCTCATCAACCATCAAGTGCCAACTCACATGCTGCAGTCTCGCGCAAAACGTTTTTGTGCCTTCTAATGCTTATTGTCAGTATTTCAATATGAAATTGAATGATTAACAAACTTCAGGCAGCACACAATCAGTAATAAACACCAGATATTCCTACAGTTAACTTGCTCCTGATTATATTCTTAATTTGATATCATTCCTTACAGCCTTGGTTTGTAATGTTCTGTGAGATGCTGTATGAGAAACGTACGGAGCATCGTGCTCCAAGTTTTGTCCACAGGACTGTGTTTGTATATTATTCTGGTGTATAATTTTGAGAAAAGGCTGTGAAAATGATCATTGTTCCATTAACTAGAGTTTCATTCACACTTGCACAGCTAACCCATACGCTGGCCATTTTTTTAAAATAAAAAGATAATTTTTTCTTGATATTTGTCTTTGTCATTCTTATTTGCCTCTATTTTTAGTTTCAGCTTCATGTTGATATTTGTTCTTAAATATATTTGGAAACAACTTGTTTATAATAAATAAATAGAATGAATTGCATTAAAGTGAACATGTTTATGGGTCTACCTTTGTGCTGGATACCAGCTTTATCTAACATCTGTACTGAGTACAGCTGTGAGGGGAGACCAGTGAGACATTTAGGGAAGTATTCTCAGTTTTCCAAAATGACAGTTATTAAACCTTCACTGTAAATTGAATTGGATGCTGCTCGAATCAAGTGGACATGCAAGTCTATTAACTTTTGCAAAATACATGTTATTTTGGTGTTGCGCTATCTAGTGAGTTTAACTTTTTTTTTTAATATATATTGAAAATAAAACGCGTTGCAGTCAACAGCTTAGCACCGCTTCCATAACCTTCTGACCCGACACGGCCTTAAGTTGACACTTTATATGTGGCTATAGACATATGTACCAAAACATTACACTCAGATTTTTTTTGTTAAACCACAGACAACAGAGAAATGAGGAGAGATCCCATCTCTGCTGGTCTAGGGGGTAGAACGCTCAAGTTGGCCCTGGCATGCATGCCAAGCAGCCGTCTCTAACCAGCCCAGGGAGAAGCCAAGTGCCAGGGCCGCGCTGCTGAATTTTAATGATTCATTATGCTGTGGAGGGGTCCCATTGTGTCCCTTTATCCGGAGAGCTAGAAAGGAATTAATTGGACAGAAAATGGAAGGGCAAGGGGAACTGACAAGCCATTAAGAGGGTGCTGAATGAACGATTAGATGCACATGGGGGAGGATCCCCCCCCAACCCCCCCCTCACTGTCTCATATCACAGCGCTCCACAAACAAAAAACACAACAAGAACAACCACAATGACCACCCGACCAAACTGTAGAAATCATATCAGCGCACATAATCTGTAGATAATAAAAGAAGATAATACCACAGCAGATGGGGTGTGGGTGGCTCAAGAACAACTTGTTGTTTTTCTTCCCTCAAAGTCTTTTTTTTTCACCAGTGTTTGCCAAATACTTTCAGGAGGAACTCTTGAGAAAGAACAGGAGTGAATAAAAGTGAGGCAAAAGGCTCTTCAGGGTGCTTGGGTCCCGTTTCCCTGGAACTTGTCCACAGTTTCTGATTGGGCCTCTTGAAAGCCCGACTGTATATAGCTGAAAAAAATTAACTGGGGGGTTGGGCAACTTCACTGAGTTACATCAGCAAAGTATACTGAATGAAGGAATGAATGAATGGACATTTTTTTTACACTGCAGTTGCAACTTTGCCTGAGAAGAACTGAACATTTATGACACAAACTCACATTGGGTGAAACCACAGTGCGCCATGTACAGTATATGCTTGCACAAACTCACCCACTCACATATAAGCAGAAATTGGAAATGAAATGTAATTTAGAGTAATTTTCAACATTGCCGCACTGAGGCTGTGCTAAATTCCAGCTGTCACAGTTATTGTTTACGGAGGGAGGGCGTTATTGGCCAAAGTGGGAGTCGCGGTCTTGGACCCAGAGGACACGAAGGGGAAGGCGAGATGAACCCAGTGAAACTGGTGCTTCCACCACCTGACCACATCCCATTGTTAGGAGCAGGATAACTCGCCTGGTAATAGTCTCATCCTGTTTAATGAGCCTGGCTAACGCAGGGCATGTTTCGGGGAAAAGGAGGGAGCTGGGAACTGTGAAAACTCTGAGAATGCGAGGCTGATTTGCAAGGGAAATGAAGTGGACATAAAGCATGGTTATTGCTTGTCACTGACTGTGCCAGCCTGAGTCCGCTTGATGCACCGAGTCCATCACATCTAATGGCTCATTGATGGCATTTAAGTTTGTCTACAAACAGAAGAAAATGTTCACAAATGATAAAATGAGTTTTAGAACAGATAAAGTTATGTTGATGTGCATTTTTTTGTTAACCTTTATTATTGTATGTTGCTTCCCCTGCACAACTGAAATGTATTCATCATTCTCATATATTTGGGTGATGCCTTCAACACTTTTGAACAAAAGACGTACTTTCGATTTCTCTGTGAAATTTGCAACAAAATGCAGATAACATTGTGACTAAGAAGTTTGCATCCAGAACTTTAACAATGTATAGAACAAGTCAAAATGATAAACTGTGTCAACAGTATCTAAAACAAACACGTTCAACTAAATTCTAGCTGCTCCGCCCAAGTAAATGACTTCCTGAGGCTTATTTTGCCTTGTCTCCCTGTTCTTCTTACTAAATAAAAGGACTCTATTAAATTATTGGTGTCTCCTGTGTTTGCTGACAGGACCAGGCCAAGCAAAACAGGGTGGCAGACAGAACCAACATTGACTTCCCCTATTCCTCACGGATGGGCCCGCACAGAGAAGGGAGGGAAGCACAGTGCCAACACTCTGGCTCTCGAAAGGCCACTAAATTGATGGCGGCCTCTCCAAGGTAATCTACGATTGGCCAGCAATAACTAACACTGACACTAACTTCAATCAGTTTAGCTACTAACTAGAATGTCTGAGAGGAAAAATAAAGCTTTTTGTCTCCAAGTGTCTGGAAGGCCAAACTATTACAGTTTTGGTTTGAATGTTTATAAAGTTGCAGTTTGTTTGTACTTTAAGGATTGAAATATTTCTTGGTAAATCAAGAGGGATCAGTAAATAAAGCTATTTGAAAGCATTGTAATCAGTAAATCTAAAATCGTGGGCTTCAATCGGGCATGGAAAAAAAAAATTCCATTTAGAAGTAAATCTGTCCCAGTGGAGCGACTGATTATGGTTGTTTACTGAAAAGATAATCAAACCTGGGTCTAACACTATTGCAAATATTTCTCGGTGGCTGTTTCAACCTGCTCTGAGTGCCAGATGGGTAGGGATTACTGCACCACGGAAAGTCAGAGTGTGCCAGTTTATTTTTTTTAATACTTTTCTGATTAATGAAACTTTCTGGTACTAAATCACATAAAACACACACAATTCCAATTTGGTAAAAAGCACACACTTATAAAAGTATAAAAACAAATTAATAAATTATTATTTTCCTAAAAGTGGGGGTTATCAGCTCTGTAAAATGGTGATAGTGATGGTGTTGAAACAAACAGCCGACACAGGTGGAGTGTTGCTAATTTATTTATTTTTTTAAAAGGAAGAAAAGAAATAAAGGAAATTGAAAAAAAATCAGCAACAATTTGACATCTGGTCATGTTCTCTTCTCTGAACAGTTGTCCACAGTCTTTCGCTATCTTTTTTCATTTGTTCTCTCCTTTTCACTTTTTCTTGGCACATCTCAATTGTGAATGGGGTGGCAGCATAGCTGCTCATCTTCTTTCCACAGCTTTAAGACTTGTTGATTAGTAACTATGGCTGTGTTTTCATTGTCACAGCTTTCTGCTGTTGTTGAACTGTGGCACGGTTCCCTCGTCATGTACTTTCTCCATCTTTACTTGAAGTTGTCTCATCTTAACCTTCTTCCCTTCACACTTCCTGTCTCTCTCCTCATCACAGAGACACTTTACTATCCTGTTTTAGTCACACTGGAAAGACAGTTGATGATTGACAGTCATTCATATATTATCTCTTTTTTCCCTTTGAAATTTAAAATGCTACACCTTTTTTTTAAACTAATGATCTAGTTCTGCATGTATGTGAAAATCTGCTGGTTGCTGTAAATAATCTGAATATGGCCATTATTTATATTTTACAGTAATTTAAAGTGACATTAGTGGGGACTTAAGGATTAATGATTCCCTCAATCAATTTAAAATTGTTAATTCAATGGAGCAATCTCACATTTGCTTCCCCAACACACACACACACACACACACACACACACACACACACACACACACACTCACATTGTTACGCTGCCCCACGGCCTTCATCATCCACACAAGTTGCACTGCTCCATCACCGATGACACAGAGGGAAAGAGACTGAGCCACCAGCATGTGGGATCCTGTAAGACCCTGGAATGTGGAGTGTGGGAGGAACATTTGCCACAAATTTTTTCATGCTACTGATGCACAAAGGTAGTAGAGGTAGAGACAAACTAGAAGAGAGAAGTCAACAAAATAGGATGGAGAGAGAGAGGGAAAGAAAAAAAAGATGAGGAAACAAACAGAAGGCTGGAAAGTCTCAGGTAGAAAGAAAAAGAAAAATATATCTTAATTATTTCTCTTGCTTGTGGAGCTGCTTGGCAAAAAGTGTGGCAGGGACAGCAGGACCAGAGTTTTAAATGTAGCTCAGTTTTGGCAGAGCCGCGTGTGAGCGCACTCTGTGGGAGCACCAAATCTTGTCGCCCAGTGCAACATGGCGATTCAGACAAAACAGCAGAGCCCATCAAAACCCATTTACCCTGCTGGCGCACACAAGCCTGCGGTCGGGTTTTCTATACTCACTGGCAGAATTCTTACAAGCCTATAGACTGCAGTGCCATGAGGAATGCATTTTAAAACTATATCTGGGATGCCACACTTTCTCTGGTTCCGGCCGTAGTAAAACGGACAGTACACCACAACATATTAGGTGACCATTGCAATATTTGTTTAATAAGCATATGATCAGCAACACATGTCCATCCTCTCACACTTGATATCTTTTGTGGTATGACAAAGAGCAGGGGAGAGGGGAAAAAATAGGGAAGAGTTTGTTCTCCCATGTGGTTTTGGCCCATTCTGAGGGCCTTGGAGCAACGCCAGTCTATCCCTGGTCCAGCCTTTGATATGGATGGGGTTCATTATGTAACTAAATCTATTGTCAAAAAATAAAACAATATGGGGCCAGCAGGAGAGGAGTGTGTATGTGAGGACCTACAAAGTAAGTGATTGAGGGCATTTACACAACCCTCTCTCACTTTATCACAGTCCAGACACTGTGAAACACTCCTGCTCCGGCTTTGAAATGAGCTACACATTGTATTTACAGACGGTGATCTCCTAGCAAGTTTCTCACATTGCAGTTGTAGTGAATGTGTTAAAGCAAATAGAAACAAATCTTTCAAGATTGTATTCACTTGTTTTTCCTTTTTCTTCCTGTTTTCACTCTTTTTTTTTGTGCATTCACACAACTGCAAAGTATATAAAGCCTGAGATGAATAATAGCAGTCGTTGCCACCTCCCAAGAATCACAAATGTGTAGCATCAAAACAGATATGATCCTGCTTTACCTCCTCCTTGCCATTTTCCTCTTATGCAACACAAAAAACATTTTAACACATTTAAGACTCAACACCAAATTCAAGAACTTGATCAGCTGCATTCAGTCAATAGGCAATCTCAACAACAAACCAAATAGACTCTATATATCGTGGTTGCTTTATATGCTCTATTTAATAGAGCATATAAAGCAACCACGATATTTGCTTTCACCCTCGGTCTTACACTTCTCATGCTACAGCTAGACCCCCTTGACTGCGGCCTCAGAGAAGCTGGGGACTGAGCATTGGTAATGAGAGGAAGCCTTAGCTTTTTAGTGGTCGGCTGAGTTCATTGCAGCCGAGCAGCAAACCTCAGCGCGGTTGCAGAGGTCACCCACTGCACAATGCTCTGGCGCCTCCAACCCGTCACTGGGTCCCTGACCGTCACTTGCTCTCACAGACAAGGAGACACACACAGGCCCTGAACTGTGGCTTCAACTGTCCCCGCCGTGCTGCAGAGACCAGCAGTTTGATTTGACTGCAGCAGCTAAACGCGGCTCGATGCAAATGGGAGCGGCCAGATCTATTTGGACTAGCTGAGGCTGATGATAATTTGAATGACAGAAAATGAGAGCAGCTTGTTTGCTGTTTTGAGGGCAAGATATAAGAGGGTGAAAGATAAAGCACACACAAACGTTACGGTCACGTAGCTTGTTGCACACATGCCACTCCAATTTTGGAGTTCTGCGATGTGAATGACGTAAGATGGAAGGGATGACTCAGTGTCTGTAAATGGTCAAAGGTGGAGTTTGTGTCTAGGAGTGTCAATCTTGACCACAATACAGCCAGTAATAAAAGACTGGAGTCGGTAGTTTCCAATCCTCCTGCCTCTACTCCTCTATTCCTTAAGGTAATGTCATGTTTGTCTTGGTCTTGCTTCATTATGTTTTCCCACGTATAGACTCAACTTGACAACAGTCAGTGCTGAAGGAATATTATATTTATAATATTTCATGAAGGAGCAACAACGATGGTTGACAGCACTATGTTGACTTTTCAGACAGGCCAGGCATAAGCATTATGTTCAGCACTCAGTAAGGACACCCACAACCCCTGAAAAAGTAAACTGCCTGGTTTGGGTTCAAAATCAACACAAACCCAATATCAAATATCTGCCTGCTTAAATAATCATTAAACAGTTTATTGGTTGTGTAATTATCAAAAAAACTAAAAAAAAAGATTAATAAAACAATTCCAATCCAACATGTGGTGTGTTACATGCTGGGCGCTTACATTCCCTCATGACCACAGATAAAAGTCTCTCTTACAAGTCTCTCCTCAGTTCTTCAGCCAAGAGTCAGAAGAAGGGATCCAACGCCTCTATGTCGTCAACAACCCACTTCCAGTCACAAGTTGCATCCCAGCTAGCTGCTTCAGTAAAAGAAAAAACAACTGAAAAATCACCATTTGTCTTGGTGGCAGCACCATGATGTCACATGGTTATGAGGTGATGGCAAAAGTCTGAGACAAACACATGAGAGAGAAGGACAGAGAGAAGGCCGAGATACTAGGCTAGAGGAAAGGTGACGTAGTGAACTCTCACTTGTGCCAGAAAGACAAACTATTCACTGTAGCAGCTAATGAGCTTCAACTTTGACCCCTTGTAGGCAGGAGGCCTGCTGTTAGACTGCCCCTGGTACTGCCTGACTGTTTTTATGGTTTCGTGGAGGAGGAGTGGGCTGTAGGGGAAATGGTAAAGCTTTCCACTGAACAAGCGAGAATTTACAGAAATGGATTTCATACTGTTATTTCAGACGTACTGTAGTCTGAAATCCTCTGACAAGAGCACTCTAGCTACTTATTTTTAAATGATCTGATTAGAAAGAAAGAATTAACTTTCTTACTGTTTAACTTTGATCTGGATATCTTTATATTGAGTTAGAAAAGCTATTATTATCTTTCTTCCTCTACGTTCAATCACAAATGCCAAAAGATATCATACGCTACAAAAGGTATGCATAGGAAGTGCACACACGCAGCTAGCCAGGTAGCTAGCATTTCACTTCCTGGCAGTGGAAGTGGGGTAGGATGGTGTGCAGGGGTTGTATGCTCAAATGTGAAAAGTGATCTGCTTTTTAATAAAACAGATATTTCACTGTGTGATTTTGCTGTGTGATATCCCTGAGAAGAGGAGCTCTCACTGCTGCAGGGGAGGGAGACGGGAGACTGCAGAGGGCAAGCAGATGGGTCGGCCTACTGGTGAAGTTTACTGGAGGTCAGAAATCCATAATATAACAGATAGAATCACTGGAGCGGGCAAATAATTTAAAAGGCAGTTTGTAAAATGACATTTGCACTCAAGTTATCTACATTGTTTTTATAAGCAGAAGTAGTAAAGGCTATCATAACAACAATTCATACACAGTATTCTAAACACCAAAAAAGGCTTTAGTACTTTCCAGTCCCACAGGCAGGTGTGGTAGTGTTAATGGTTGCTGTATTGTGCTTGATGAGATGATGGAATGATACCATCATTTATGTTATTACAGTAGTTACAGCAGACAAGTCCAATTATCTGCCCTGAGAAGTAGTTTGAAGCATGGCTGGTATTTAAAACCTGGACAAGGTGAGCTTATCTAAATTCCAACCATTTGCTCCTAGAGCAGCAATTTAATTAAACATTACTTGAATTAGTGCAACTGTTGACCAACAAACTATCAAAGTCTCCCTCTGCCCAAATAAAAGTTTCAATAGCAAAACATGTATTGCCTAAATCTAAATCTACTCATTGTTTTGTTTTTTTTTTGTTAATTGCCCTCATGAACCCATTTTGGGATTTTATTCTCACCAACACAATAATTTTTTTTTTTTTTTTTTTAATGATGATATATTGTGTTTAATCATTCTTACATATCCAAATAGAGACTAACAACTGATTCTTAGCCCTGTACACTTCATTTAACAACGTGCATGCTTCAGGACTGACTGCTGATGTGGTAGCTGACTTTATTTATGTTGCTGGTTGTGGTTATTCAGGAATTCTGTGTTTCTTATTTCCAATCATTCTTGACACCTACCTCTCTTTCTCAGCTTTGCTTTCCTTCCTCCTCTCCAATTATAGGGTGCACAACACATGCAAAGTGTGTGTATGTGTGTGTAGGTGTGTGTGTAAAGGGGACATGCCTGCTTGCACACATGTAAAATGTAGCTGCTCTACCAGGATGGGACTAATCCCGGGGTGGCAGGAGTGCAAGGGGAGCCAGCACATGTGCAAATCTTTCAACTGTGGTTTGTGATGTTTAGTCTTGCTTCGTCAGCACTTCTTGAACCCGGTCCAGAAAAGCTTTCAAATCGCCCATAATACTAGACTTCCTCTGCCCAATCGCCCTCTGCCCATGGAAGATGAAAACATAACAAAATCATCATCATCATCATAATGTGATGTTGATTTTGTCAGGAGGTAAAGAAGAAGCCCCTTTGGCCTCCAAGGTTTTTGCCCTGCAGGGACTTTCCAAGTATCACTCATGATCTTTCATCACAAGGCAGGTTGGCACCACCAGCCTAAGGTATCACTTGCTTTTCATCCCAATTTCTTTCCCGCCTCCCTCTCTCTTGTCCCCAGTCCTCCTCTGAAATATCTCCAGGGCAGCTGATTTGACTGGCAAAACAAGCCACATTCTGGCAGGAAGGTTGGGGGGGATTCCCCTACATTTTTGGACTACGGTTCATCTCTGGCGTCCCTGTCAAAATACAACCCACAGTCATGTAATAACATCAATTATCAGCATCTGAGAGGATGGGAAGGTGGATGCAAGTCACATGCCTGTTTAATAAAACAACTTACATTTATCTATACAGAGCAATACAAGCTCATTTCAGTGAGTTTGCATCATTGTTTAATTGCTGCTTGCTCTTCATTATATTTTAGACACAAGCAGTTGAATTATTTGTCTCTTTCTTTGTTGTTTGTATTTACTTGTACATGTGCATATGAGTATAACAAACCTAAAGGACACACATCTCTGACCCTCACTCTCACTGCGGTCACTGCACCTATAGCTACAATAACACTCGGTTGCAAAACACAGGACAACTGCTCGGCACAGTAATAACTTTGCATCTGTCGAGTAACAGATGCAAAGCGGTCCGGTCACCCTGGTTCTCGGATCATAACAACAGCTGAGGCTCAACCACTTTCCTTACAGCAACTTACATGTCATGAGTGGCAACATAATCTCAGATACAATCCCTCCAAAGCTCTCCTCTAACTGTTAAAACATGTTTGTTCAGCCTATTAACTTTTTATTAAAATAATTCAAACATCCATTTAACAATGATCAAATCATATTAGAAATAGACATGGTTCATCTCCATTCAGATATTGCTCATTATGCAAACCCACTCAACCCATTCACTTTCACAATATAAGGAAGTAGAAACAGGGCCTCTTGTAACAGCTAAACACACAACACCCAGTGTATCTCTCCCACCTCCTGCACACACAAACACACTTCCTCTCTCCGGGCTGGGGGGAACTTGGAATCAAACAGAAGAAATTATCAATTTACAGTTCAAAGTGGGTAATGTGTGTGTTATCTTTACTTTCTCCTGGAAAATGTAAGACCCACAGGTGGTTAAAGCTGCTCTGGAAGACGAGATTACCCCCAAAGAAAAGGCCAAGTTTCACCTGTTCACCCGGTTACCACAGAAATGGCTGAGTAACATGACACTGTTGAACATATGAAGCAAAGCTCTAAATTGTTTTTGTTGTATTTTTGTGGCTTTACACTGACAATAGAAAAAACATGCACATACAGGTATGGTATGTTGTATAATATTGATGATAAATGTATTTCCTTAAAGAGGAGTTGTGTCATTGAAAAAGGCCTGGGGACATTAAGAAGTTCACCAGGAGATGGCACTGCAGCACTTCAAATCCATTCATTTCTTATTCTGGTATCTGTTGCTCCACCAAGTGTTCAGAAGAACACATTACACACAACTTTAAATAACCAAACTGCTTTTTACCTCATTACTTGAACTCCTGTCCCATCTCTGCATGGTAATAGTATCCCTATATTAATATACTTTTACATTCAACTTGACATAAACAAGCTGGTGACGCTCAACAATACAGTGCACACATCCTGAGGAATGAGAAAGCAGCAAATCAAATCAACTAACTGCGTGAGTATTTATATTGTGACCCTCTTACCAGTGACAGCAGAGATATGAAAATTACTGCATTCTACAGCTCATGAATAAGTATGAATGTTGTTTATTTGAATGAAGTACCAATTTAAGATGACTGAAAATGATTCATCGTCACTGCATAATAATCAAACTGGTACTAGACATGGCAAAGAATGTTAAATCAAGTTTGCCCCAAGACAGAATGAAGATATGATGTTATATGTCTGTACATTACAATGCATAAATCCCAAAACAGTCTGGCACACAATTTAGCTCTTCATAGTTACAGTTGCCAAACAAATATGGAATCCATTAATTTCCTGTACAATGATGCCAGCAATGATAGATGATGCCTCATTAAACTCTTATCCTCCCAAACTGGTTCCACCATGAGCCACTGTGTAACCTGGCAACTCATCTTGTTTGCACATTGCTATTCACTGTCGCAACATATGGAAAGTTTTATTCCAAAAAACAATCCAAGTTAACGGAAACTCATTTGAAGGCCTGGTTGATGAATTCCTGGTATGTGTGGAAATATAAAACACTAAAGCCCTCAACAAGGTAGGCTGCAATACAACAACAGACCTCATTGCAAGTGACATTATTATCCTTCCAATCGCCAAGGACCCAGTGGTTTTCAACAAAAAGCTCTGATAAACCCACTGTGCTCAGCACCAAACAGACAACAGACAAAGTGATCAAGTAGCTGAACATAGTGGAGCGTTTAGCAGCTAAAGAGCCAACTATTTTACTAAACCTAAGGAGAGTGAATATATTGGACTTACATTCAGCCTGAAACAGAACTCCCTTGAAATGAATGCTAATGCTGCTTCATTTCTGTTAAATATGTTGCTAAATAACTGTTAGCTAACACGTTCGTCTTATCAACAGTATAGTTGTGCTGACAAATGACCAAAAAAAAGAGAAAACAATTCATATGGGTTTTACTAAAATAATTAAAAAATCAGTTGCATACTGATTTTTTCTTGGTGAATCCTAATGCAGAACACCTGAGCTGTTGGATCATGTGACCAAACTAAAGAACTCTGGGAGCTGTAGTCCCAAGCTCACGATGACTGATTTTGTCAAGTAAAGGATGTGAGGAACTTAGATGATGGCCTGAGTGGCATTATTTTAAATCTCTTGCTTTTTTCCACCAATTTTGACAGACACTGTGTTTTAATTTTCTAACTTTTGATTTATAATGGCCAAACACTTACTCAAAAATACAGAAATCTGTTTGACCATACTGACCACATTGATGTTTGTATATCACTTTTAAAATCCTTTCACTTTACCCACTTCTGTAGTTGAATTAGGACGATTGAAAATGGCAAGTTGGCAAGCTCAATGAACCACTCTCAACAGCTCTGTTTCTGAGTCCAGACGTTAGGCTGTCAGGCAGGCATTTACAGTACATGCAGAGGCTCTGTTCCCACAAGGCAATGCAGGACTATGGTGGAAATTCACTTTTAATGCTGCTGGCTGATGGCTCCTTTAATTGACTTATTTTGCCCATGGGATTGTATACTGCCTCTGCATTTGGAAAAGTCGGTTAATTTGATTGGATTGTGTTGAGAATCACGTCACTATTATGAGTATACATGGCAGTCAGCAGTCAGTGGGCATGTACCAGATATACTATGAATAATACACAGTAAACAAGTTAGGCAATTGTTACTTTTACAACAGAGGCTTAATGTAAATGAATCAGAACAAAATCTATTCATACCAGATACTGGATGGAAAAATATCCCCCAGAGCCTTGAACAAGGCAGGATTGCTTCACAAGATACATCCACTTCAATGTAATAAGGATCACCTCTGTCCCTCTCCTTGACATATTACCTTTTATAGTCAGCACCCAGTCGTGAAGCATGCATGAATATTGATGTGTGTCAAATATAAGCATGATTCCAAATATAACAATCAGACATGCCAATCATGACAAAAAGGAACAAAGGGTTTAAAGTGTGTATTGTGTTTATCATTTCAATATGAAGGTGTCATGGTTCTATTCTAATTATGTCTGCTGGCCTTTCTTTATGAATCCTCTGTCCATCTTCACTGTTGCTTTTCTTTTGAGCATTACCGAAGATATCAAGAAATCAAAAAAGAAATGATGTTGGTGGATAGGAAACTGCAAATGCATTTTTTTTAATAAAGTATAAATTAACCTGGTTATAGTTGCTTTTCAATCAATATGTATCAATATGCTCCTACTGAGCATAGCATATCTATCCTTTTAGGATAGTATAGCTATCCTAAAAGAGTGCAGATTGTACATATTGTCATCTCATAAAAGAAGGTGATTTCAACTCAATTCTAAATATCTAATTAAGTTAGTTGTCCATACTATTTCAGTTTTATCAACAGTTATTTTTTCTCATGAAAGAAATATAGCTATTGATTGTGTCTTCATGCATCTGCTGACATTACCCTTTGGCAACTATGCTCACAAAGCCACTAGATGGCATATTAATGTTGCTGAGAAATTACAGATTTTTGTCTTATCAGAAGAGGGAGCTTCAAAACAGTTCAATGCAACACACAATGCAGCCACAAATCCTGTGTGGATGTATCTTCGTAATACATTTCTCGTGACACTTGCAGTATTTATTTATATAGTTTTATAGATAAAACCCTAACCAGAAGTCAGCATCTAGCAAAGTAAAAAGTAAAAACTTAAGGGTGAACGTGGAGGTGAATAGAACTTGACACTTTTACAACATTGTAAGCGCAGCTGACACAAAACAACCAAAAAAGAGCTGAAAATCACATTTAGAAAGCTATATGCAGGTACAATGAGAAGAAAGAATAAGAAGAAAATCTATAAAATACATCTAAATTTGATGCAATACCCCAAGTCAGCGGCTTTAATTTTGTTTCCTGAAGTCGCTGTATTTTGTTCCCCCCCAAAAAAAGACATAAGAAACATCAACGGTTGGCACAGTAGATGAAGGATTGGAAGAGGATGAAACTAAGCAATCATGGGAGATACGTACATCACGGAGGTAAGAGCTGGCTGTTAACTATGAGCTACAGCTTTGGGAGTCGCAGTCAAAGCAACATCCCTTAACACAATGTTGAATCCATGTTTTACCAGGTAAGGGTACTGGTTGACACTGATTTGTTGAGGTTTCTCTAGTGGCCTGATGGGGATTCAAATCAAAACCTCACTGACTTCAGGATGATGGTGTATCTTTTTGGGACAACATTGTCTCCCAGCTGTGCTAATTTTGCCCTCAGAAAATGTGCAGAAGATACCAAAGAACAGTTCAGGTAGGAAACGGTGAATAAGGTTCCACATTGCTTCTGTTGATGGTTGTCTTGTGTCAGTGGATATAGAGGGGGAAGCTGTATCTCTTCTGTATCTGCTGGTTCCATCTGTGTAGAAGGTGGATTCCTGCTTTCAAAGTAGATAAGCCATGGATGTGATGTTCTGGCAGCAATACCTGAAAGCCTAGAGCTAAGGACGTGAACAAGTTGGACATGGACCGTGGGGAAATTACTCAGTGTGGAGTGATGCAATCTATCTGATAGTTTAAGATCTTCCAGAAATGGAATTCTCTCAAATGTTCGCTCCATCTATGATCCTGTAGGAGTCCTGTTGTGTTGTCTGCTAAAAAAAATATTAAGGGATCTTTGCAGGTGAGTGCTCAGCTGGGAGGACATCAGACCTGAGTCGATTGCTGCAGGAACTCTGCCTGTTGGAGGACTAAAACTTCATGAGATGCCTGAAACCAATGGACTTTGGAGAATCAACCTCGGCACAGTTGCACCATTTCTGTGACACAAGGGAGTAGTGACTTAACTGCTCTCACAACATACCACACAAGTACACAGCACCTTTGTCTTTGGAAAGGCTTGGGTAGCTCAATTGAAGTCTGTTACCATCCCCCAAACCAAGCTCATTACTGTCACAATGGCAAGTCACATAGATGTCTTGTGGAGGAAAGAGATACACATGAATCTTCCGGAGCTGTGTTTTGGACAGACAGTGCATCAGTATTTAAATAACTCAGCAAAGAGTCTTCAAGGTCTAGAGTCTTTGTTGCCAACCGAGTCTCAGAAACTCTCAAGGCTTGGGAATCCTCTCAATGGAGGTATGTAGAAAGTGCCAGCAACCCAGCTGATGTGGCCTCTAGAGGTTTGGAGTATTTGTGGATGCATTTCTCCAGAATATGACGTGGGTGTGAGGACTGCATCAATCACAGATAAAGTATGTACTTCTTCAGAAAGGAATGAATTAACTTTAAACCCTTCAGTTTCACTGAGGGCAAAGAGTTTGCACCATAACATCACACTATAATTCATTTAAACGATCTTAAATCAGAACAAAATCTCTTTATACCAGATACTGTAGGGAAAATCAACCTCTGTGATTAATATTTCAACAAGGCAAGATTGCTTCACAACATTCATCAACTTCAATGTAATAACGACTTCCTCTGTTGATCTCTCCGATACATTCACTGTTATCAGTCCTGAAGCATGCATGAATATTGATGTGTGGCAAATATAGACATGAATCCAAATAAAACAATCAAACCAGTCAACATCACCTTAATAAGAAAACAGAGAATTAATTTCCGCATTTGTGGAAATATTTTATTAATGCCATTTCAGGCGAGAAAATTAATGAAGCCATGATCCGTTTGCCACAGAGAGGGAGGCTTGTGAGCTGAGTCACAAGTGCAGCCCTTAATGTGGTTGCTCCTAATAATGGGCTGGCGATGCGGAGCAGATGGCTGTTATTACAATAGGCAGTGGGCTGAGGAGATTTGTGAAAATGAACTGAGAATGAACAAGACTTATTATTTATAATTTGATTCTATCTTATTTTAAATTCATCTCACCAGGTTCCAGAGTATGCATTCTAGTTTAAACTGTTGAAGAGGCAAACAGACTTATTGGAACAGCAAACCAAGCAAACACAAGGAAATATACTCAATTAAAGAGATCGAGAATAAAGATAAACAAGTGAACAAAATATACACAGCAAAGGAAAGACAAGCAGTTCTCAGATATCAGTCAATAATAATACAATATTACACCTAGTAACTCTTATATTTATTACTACATATATTATACGTATGTCTACAGTATAATTATGTTAATGGGTTATTTACTGTGAGAACATTACATTATTCTCCCAACTGCACTGTACTGTGCAGCCCACAAATGCATGAATCTGATTAGCTGTCTTTCACTGTCAAAGAAAAGAAGAGCTCAGGGGGGAGGAAGAAGAGAAGAAGAGGAAGGAAGAGGACAACATAGGAGACAAAAGCATGGAGGACAGAGAAGGAGGCACTGTACCCTGAAAACAGTGTTTAGCCACGGCTTCCATCTGAGTCCCTGTTGTCAAGGAGACAAGTACAGGATGTATAAATGTGCATATAAAAAATAAATTTGCTTTCCAGTATTCCATTTATTCCACATTTATGTAAAAACAATACTACGACAAACGCCTTTAGGTCTTTGTGGTCCTTATTGTTTCATGTTTGTTTGTTGAGTATTTACAGCCACACAAAACTTAACTTCCATGGATGAATGAATGGATTTATTTGAAATTAATTGGATTTGATTGTTATTCTGATTGTGAAACACTAAGACATACATTTGACATAAGACATATGGGCTCCGAGATTACATTTCGGCAAATACTTTCCTCTTTTGCTCTCCATACAGACCATTCAACCAAAGCCTACTCCAACGTGATCGGTAAATACTACTCTGACCACAAACAGAAACCAGAAGACATCCAATACCAAATTCTTGTCCTGTTGACTACAGATTCAGCATACGATATGTAGAGATTGACTATTAACTAGTAGAAATAGTTTGATGAATGGAGCCTCTTAAGACCAAAGGTGTAGGCTTAAGGGTGGGTGACTCGAGTCACTCTCTCAGACATAGTATTGGCACTGAAATAAATAATCTCTTGCTCATCCTGTGCAAAACTCCAGTTCATTCAGTTTAAGACACTTCATAGGGCACATTACAGTAACTCCAAATTATCAATGATATATCCTGAGATCATAGATTCCTGCGAAACAAGCTCACAATCACTCTGCAATCTTGCTCACATGTTTTGGTTATGCCCAAAATAATTTCTTTAAAGTTATTTTAGAGTCATTAAAGCTACTGATTGATGTAATTTAATTGACAATTAAAATTTACAATTTTAATTGTCTCTCTAGTTGGTTCATATCATCAAGCATTCACTTAGAGGGTGACCAACATTTGCGTAGTGTTGTTTTGGAATGCTCCCCAAGAAGTGAATGAAGCATAGGGTGTCGTGTTGTGAACGCAGCCCTCAGGCCACTATCCTGTGTCTTTGTGGTGGCTCATAGTGTTTTGTGTTACAGGTGTGTATTTAATGTGATCAGTTAACATGCCAACCTGTGAAATACAGCCACCATATTTTAACTCTGGACTGACATGTTGGTGTAAATTGTTTTAGAAACTCCATTGTTGTCCTGTCTTCGATGAATGATTGCATAATTAATACCCCGAATATGAGGTGCGAGGTGAGTTACCGGCTCACCAGCTCAAATCCAGTTGCCTGGGACTATATATCACCAGATATAATGCATGTATCTGATTCACATACAGAAATATGTACAGTTCCTCATTCATAAATGTAGAAGTCAACCAAGCAGGGCATGTGTGCAACTGGTGGAGACTGAGGTTGTTTTTTTTTTTCTTCATGTCCTCCTTATCTTTTATCACCACCGCATTTCCAATGTTCTATTTTTCCTCTGTGGACTTGTCTTCTAACTGAATTAAGCTCTCTATAAAATAGTTTATAGCATTACCTGTGACCCAATGCCTCTAACGTAAAGACAAAAACAAGTTAAAGTGTTTGGCGAATTAGCTGTTACAAAAAAATCCCAGACACAAACACAATCAGAGTGACCTAAAAGCTCACTGAGGCCTATTAACATTTTCAAGATTTAACATGTACATACATAATAGATGTGTAATGGTGTGAGAGACAAAACTGTTCTGCCGGTCTTACATTACTAATCCAAAAGCACTTGTTTCTTTCATTTAGATTGTTTTTCATTTTATTCAGAAGCTAACATAGACTAACTTGATACCTACAACATCTCTCGGAATTTAAACCCTGCAAACAATATAAGAGGGCTGTTTTTGTATTAGTGCTGCCTCATGGCATCTTAGAAAGAACACAGACAGCAGAAAGCTTTCTTATGAATGAAACATAGTCAACAGTTGTCCTCTTGATTGATCTCGAAAGAAATGAAAAAGCCTCATGTTTTCTGTACCGAAGAGTTATTCACTTCCTTTTAATGACTCGGCAAAAAACCCACAATGAGGTGTTTTGAATTAGTGGGTTCTGCCAGACTCAAACAAGTGCCAGTGGAGGGCAGAGGGAGAAGTGTGTGCAGCGTGGTTTGCTTGCTCTGATGGGGCAGTAAGAAAAATACTAGTGGTTTTAAGTGTGTAATGGAGGGGATGGAAAACTATTTGTGTTCATGTCTTGGCCAGTAAGGATTCCACCTGTTTTCATTTTTGTAAAATCTCCAGGTGGGTGTGATTAAGAAACCTTGACAATTACATTTTCATGCCACAGTGAAATTAATAGAAGCCACTACCTGCCACCTGGAAGAAGGTATATCAATACTCAAACGTATAGTATGCTATAGAAAAAAATATAAGTAACTTTATGTATACACTGCAGTTATTGGTCTAAAACATGCAAAAGCAGTAACGTCTAGCCTAGAACAAGTCTATCTTCCCCTAAACTGCACGTGTATTAACGCCTTCCTTGTACGTGGATGTCTGATTCGGACTTTCATTATTTACTCCCACCTCAACATTGATCTCTTTTTCTCCTTCTGTCTGGACTGCTTTCATTTCAGCTACAGTTAAACAGACAGCTTTTGTCAACCGTCTGAATTACAACTTCCATTTTTAAAATTAACCCATTTTTTAGCAAGTCCTTGTCTGGAACTTTCCATTAAAAAAACATCTAAAGTCATTACATGTTTCTTTGTGCGTTTCAATGGGTTTAACTTAATGTCAGGGTTTGCCCAGTGACTCTTTTGATGTTGACTCCATACGGCCTAATGCACATATGCAGAAAGATAAATGACAGTACAAAAGCTCATCTTAACTATCTCTCGTCATCTCATGGTCCAGCGGTGCCTCTCCCTCATTCCTAGTTATCTCCGCCAGGCGTAAATAGGAATGTATTTGGTCGTGTGTGTGACTGTGTGTGTCCGTGACTGTGTGTGCATCTCTGTTTTATTGTCCATGGCTAATCTTGCATTCTGCTGCAGCAAACTGCACGGGGCGTGGCACTCAATCTCGCTCAATCTGCACACTTAACGCCCATCCACTAATCAAGCTCCTGTGTTATATCTACTCCGGCTCTTTACTCTAGTCTTACCAGATCTTTCAGTTCGCCAATTTGGGAACAACATCTCGGCCACACTAGGTTCTAGTGAAAGTTTCCTCATGTTACGTGAACTCTGTTTAACTTAGTTTTCTACCTGACCCTCTGGGTTCGTTCCCTGACTGATATTCATGCCTGCCTGCATTGACCAGTTCCTCCTCAACCTGCTTTCCAGTCCCTGGCCCAGCTCATCCTGCCTGCTCTGCTCCGCTCTCTGGACCTCCGACTCTGCACCAGCCCGTTCAAGTCTCCACCCATACCTGTTCAATTAAAGTCCACTTTATTTGTGACCTGATCTGGGCTGAGTTGTGATTTTGGGTCCAGACACGAACTGAGCACAACACTCTCGACTGGCAGACAATGTGACAGGATAACACTCACGCGCAGACTAATGATGATATGAGTGAGACAGGGTTATACACACACACATTTAAATGTAGGCTATACACACACCTAACGTTTCTCAGTCCTGTGATGACCACCAACCAGCTCTGCACGTGTCCTGTCTCTTTCCTCATGTGACACAGCCGTGCCTATTGTTGAATGACCACCTGAGTCCACCACTCCTGTGTGTGTGTGTGTGTGTGTGTGTGTGTGTGTGTGTGTGTGTGTGTGTGTGTCAGTGGATGCAGACATTTGCACATGCATGCACATGTTGAGTGTGTCTTTGATCGAGAGTGGTTATTGATTTAGTTGCAGTTAGATAGAGGAGAAAAGGGGCCCAAGTACTTTCGTACATAATCGAGGACACCATGCATCAGTAATCGCTTACAACTGGTTGGGTATACTAAAGCGGCAGGAGGTGCCAGAGGAGGACAATAGCTACTGAACTTGAAATAACAAATCCCAGTATCTATCTACCTGTGCCTGGGTTGAATGGGATATTCCCTATAGCAGGTAGGTGTATGGTAATTTAGCACTTTGTTAACAGAGTTCAAGCTGATAAAAACTGCACCAGGCTATTAAATTCTAAGTTCATCATGCAAAATGTCAATCAAAATGAAATAGATAGTTTGTTGATTTTTTTACATAACAATACAGTTACTGGTGATGTTAGAAACCCATGTTTCCCAGATTCACAGTGGCATAAATATTTCTAAAGGAAAATGAGGCGACATCACTGAAAAATGTCTACCATGCAAAAGTTATGACGTCATAAAATCCTAAAAAATACATCGAGGGTATTTGCATTTGCTAATCACAAAGTTACTAGATGCCTATTCAAAATGGCAGGGCATATTTTCTTTATCTTTCTGGAATCTTTAAGATCCTTGTTTTTTTTTGCTCATTTCCTCTCCACAGTGACTGTTTACCTGCATACAATCAAAGACCGCTCAAACATGATAGGTCAATACTATTAGGACTACCAATGGAAACAAGAACGCTTCCGATACCAAAATCGTGTCCCGCTGCATACTGATTCTGTATTCATATGCAGAATCTGTTTATAGAGATAAGATGAAATGAAACACAACGAGATGAAACAAGTTGGGTATTGCACAAGCTAGTTATTTTAACTGATCTACACATCGATGTCTTGTAATCACGTTGAAATTTGAATCTTTTTTTAAATTATTAAAAAAACAACACAAGCCTCATCTCGAAAGTAAAAGGTACATCTGAACCCATTTGAGACAGCTGTAGCATCATGCTCAATTTCATTGGGCGCAAACCTGCCTCTGTAGTGCATTAAGTCCCTCAGTGGTGCATTAATAGTCTATTTAAGTGAAGCTCCTATATAAATAGCCTGAAATGATTTAATGAGCAACGGTGTAAGTGAACTGCATGAACAAGTGACATTTATTAATTTGCTCCATGACAGCAGGCTAGACTTTTCATATCTTTCTCCAGGTCCACATGGTGTCATAAATGTGTCTAATTAGCCTCCTTCTCAAGAGACTTCTCTCTGGCAGAAACAGTTATGTACAGATGCTGAGTATGGCACCAGGAGAAAAGATATGGTTCTACAGTCGCTTTAAAAGATATCATTCAGATATCAGGTTGTCAGAAAGGCTGTTGAATAAAATCCTTCTATATGAAAACCCCCAAAAATTGAGAAGGAAGTGGAAGAGAGGCCAGGTAGGAGGGGCTTTTGCTCTCTCTTTGAAGCATATGGAAAGATTTGAGTTATGGCCTCAGATGTTTAGACACTAGCTAGAAAAATATTGCACTCTTTTAAAATAATTGCCAATAACGGATCTCTATTGTCTGTGTCTGTAATGAGGTTGGTCTGCCTTGGAAAATTGATTGGTTTACCAAGACAGTTTGCATTAATTTACTTGTGATGGTTATAGTTTGAGGTATGTGCGTGTTTCTGCCAAATCTATTTTGTGTTTGTGAGGTTTTGCTGCCATTGAACAATTTAACGTTATATTTGTTTTATTCTGTGTTCTGAGAACACACATCAGTTTGAATGTTTTTTTCACTTGGTAGACACTACAGCCTACACTGCTGATTAAACTTTTAGAATTGTTATAGATGTGTGTTGTAAAGCAGCTTTTTCTAGTTGGCCTGGATGAACATCAAAATGTTTTTAAGTTGTTGTTGAGCAGCATCGTCTTTACAAAAACCCTCCTGAATTGCATTGGAGTTTTATTTCAGCATATCTGTGATTTTGTTCAGTTCCTTGGGTGCTTGTTTCCGATGTATCTGTTATTTCCCGTCTCAATTCAAGGAAGCGGGTTTGACGTAGTCAGGTTCGACCAAAAGTGTTGTTGCTGTTGTTTTCCACATCATCCAGTGTTGCTTCCATCCACACCACTGCAAGAACATCAGGAGAATGCACTTGCTGATTACAGTTATAAGCTCTGCACGTGTTCTGGCTTTTTCTTCATGTGACACAGACGTGCCTGATGAATGATTGCCTGAGCTAGCGAATTGAACCACCTGGGTCCATCGACTCCTGTGTGTGTGTGTGTGTGTGTGTGTGTGTGTGTGTGTGTGTGTGTGTGTGTGTGTGTGTGTGTGTGTGTGTGTGTGTGTGTGTCAGTGGATGCAAACATTTGCACATGCATGCACATGTTGAGTGTGTCTTTGATCGAGATTGGTTATTGATTTAGTTGCAGTAGTATGTCCCTAAGATCAGCAGACACATGTGCCTGGGTTGAATGGGATATTCCCTATAGCAGGTGTATGGCAATTTAGCACTTTGTTAACAGTCCAAGCTGATAAAAGCTGTGCCAGACTTTTAAATACATTTTTTTGTTTTATTCTGTGTTCTGAGAACACACATCATTTTGAATGTTTTTTCACTTGGTAGACACTACAGCCTTCACTGCTGATTAAACTTTTGTTATGTTATAGAGGTGCGTTATAAAGTAGCTTTTCTATTTGGAACATCAAAATGTTTTCAAGTTGTTATTGAGCAGCATCGTCTTAACAAAAACCTTATTTTCTATATCTGTTTTGTGCATATCTGTGATTTTGTTCAGTTCCTTGGGTGCTTGTTTCCGATGTACAGTTGTGGTCAAAAGTTTACAAACACTTGTAAAGAACATAATGTCATGGCTCTCTTGAGTTTCCAGTTATTTCTACTCAGATTTTTCTCTGATAGAGTGATTGGAACAGATACTTCTTTGTCACAAAAAACATTCACGAAGTTTGGTTCTTTCATGACTTTATTATGGGTTAACAGAAAAAGTGATCAAATCTGCTGGGTCAAAAATATACATACAGCAACATGAATTAGCAATTTTGGTGACTTAGAAAGTTGTGTCAATGAAATGAGCTTCATAGCATGGCCTCTTAACTTCTTGTGAGTGATTATGAGTGACTACAGCTGGTGACTTCTCTGAGGCCATTTAAATAGGGCTCATTGGATACAAATGCCCACAAACGCTACAATGGGAAAGTCAAAGGAGCTCAGCATGGATCTGAAAAAGCAAATCATTGACTTGAACAAGTCAGGAAAGTCACTTGGAGCCATTTCAAAGCAGCTGCAGGTCCCAAGAGCAACAGTGCAAACAATTGTTTGTAAGTATAAAGTGCATGGCACTGTTTTGTCACTGCCACGATCAGGAAGAAAACGCAAGCTATCACCTGCTGCTGAGAGAAAATTGGTCAGGAGGGTGAAGAGTCAACCGAGAACCACCAAAAAGCAGATCTGCCAAGAATTAGAAGCTGCTGGAACACAGGTGTCAGTGTCCACAGTCAAGCGTGTTTTGCATCTCCATGGACTGAGAGGCTGCCGTGCAAGAAGGAAGCCCTTGCTCCAAAAGCGGCACCTTAAGGCTCGACTGAAGTTTGCTGCTGATCACGTGGACAAAGATAAGACCTTCTGGAGGAAAGTTATGTGGTCAGACGAAACAAAAATCGAGCTGTTTGGCCACAATGCCCAGCAATATGTTTGGAGGAGAAAAGGTGAGGCCTTTAACCCCAAGAACACCATGCCTACCGTCAAGCACGGTGGTGGTAGTATTATGCTGTGGGGCTGTTTTGCTGCCAATGGAACTGGTGCTTTACAGAGAGTAAATGGGATAATGAAGAAGGAGGATTACCTTCAAATTCTTCAAGATAACCTAAAATCATCAGCCCGAAGGTTGGGTCTTGGGCACAGTTGGGTGTTCCAACAGGACAATGACCCCAAACACACATCAACAGTGGTAATGGAATGGCTAAATCAGGCTAGAATTAGGGTTTTAGAATGGCCTTCCCAAAGTCCTGACTTAAATCCCATTGAGAACATGTGGACAATGCTGAAGAAACAAGTCTATGTCAGAAAGCCATCAAATTTAACTGAACTGCACCAATTCTGTCAAGAGGAGTGGTCAAAGATTCAACGAGAAGCTTGCCAGAAGCTTGTGGATGGCTACCAAAAGCGCCTAATTGAAGTGAAAATGGCCAAGGGACATGTAACCAAATATTAGCACTGCTGTATGTATATTTTTGACCCAGCAGATTTGATCACTTTTTCTGTTAACCCATAATAAAGTCATGAAAGAACCAAACTTCATGAATGTTTTTTGTGACAAAGAAGTATCTGTTCCAATCACTCTATCAGAGAAAAATCAGAGTTGTAGAAATAACGTGGAATACATTCATCATAATTAGTAGACACAAGTCTTGTGGTTTATCACAATTCCCTCACTATAACCTCCACACTACTTGATGATTTTACATTCATCCAAAATAATCACTGATGAAGAGACAATGGCTGAATACAATGTCTACATTTGATAAAATAGCCTTTATTATTTTATTGCTAGTTTATGTTTTTAAAATCATTAAGCTGCTGTGTTGTCATGTTGCTACTGTATGTCAGTGATTGTGTTTGTGAGTGCATGTGTGTGACCTATCACCGATAACCAATGAGTGTGTGTCAGCATGTGTCCTAAGTGTATGTCCAAGTGGAAGTCACAATGTGTAACAAGGTGAGCATGTGTCCCTGAGTGTGAGCTGGAGAACAGAATCAGCCTCAGCAGCTCATGGTTTCAGCGTTGCTTTCATGTGCTCCACGGATAGATAATATGTCTTACAATGTTCTGAAAAATACCAAGCAGAAGAAATGAAGCTTGATGCAAATCCAAAGCCCCATCTATTGTTAACTTGAGGGGATCTGGGCAAACTCCTTTGCAATATACAGGAAAGAAAGAAACATCTGAAATAAATCTACATCTAACATGCTGTAGAACAAATAGCAATGAATGAATTATTTCCCGAAACAAAATGAATGGCAAGGCATCCAGACCCATAGACAATGCTGTTAAAGTTGAGAAAAACACAGTCTGAGACTAACTCCCCACTTCTTGTCACTGGCCACAGTTAGAGAAACCGTCCCTTTGGTAATTGAATTTGTGTGACTGTGTGCTGAGAGTCAAACCTGTGGAAGAAGGACTCCACTGTAAGCAGGATCAGCTGTACTCTTTAACAAGCAGAATTTGATTTCGAGGCACACTTTGCACAACTTCCTCAGGGTGGTGATAAAGGCAAGAAACGCAACATATTTGAAGTACTACAAAGTAGGCTATAGCATATCCACATGGTCTAATAAAGATATAAATAGCGTAAAACTTAGGACAAAAAAAGCAGTTGTATTTTATTACCTATATATTATATGATTCATAGAGGGTATGATTAGATGAGTGTACTAAATTTTAGTTTCCAAAGAACGTACGAAATTACTCTTTTACAGAAGTGGAACTTACCCAAAACAAGTAGGTAGTTATTGTTATTTTTATTATTATTATTATGGTTAAAATGAATTTAATAATGCTTGAAGCCAAAGGCACATCCTTGCCTGTATGTAAGCTCAGATAATGAACATGATATATAATGAACAAGATCAAAGAAATAAAGAAATATATATACAACAAATGAACTGTGAGAGGAACAATGATGGTGTATTTTCTAAAATGAGCTGTTTTTCTATTCCATGCCACCCACCACTAACTCATCTGCACTTCAACAGGATTAGCATAGAGTAGCATGTTCTCTAACATAGACGTAGGGTGTTTATCATCTGTTCCATCAAACTCTCGTCTTCTCTCTAATGTGAATGACAGAAACATTGTTGTTCAAGATGTTGCCTGTCCTTGCATATTACTGATGGGGATTAAAGGAGATCTGGCTGTGCACTCTGGGGAGGTGGGTGTGTCCTAAGCGGGAGAGATCACATTTTTCCTTTTTGTCTAAATAATGGAAAAAGGGACAAGAACAGTATGTGTATCTGTGTGTGTGTGTGTGTGTGTGTGTGTGTGTGTGTGTGTGTGTGTGTGTGTGTGTAGGTGTGTGTGTGTAGGTGTGTGCACAGCTGTTCTGATAGAGGGATACAAGAGGGAAAAAAGTAATTTGGAAACTGGACTCAGCAAGGTGTAAAGATGTGCTCAACAAAAGTGCATGCACACAAACAGGCCAGGACGTGTTTGGCCTGCTGAGTCGGGAGAGAGAACAGCTTGTCCAATGTGTGTGTGTGTGTGTGTGTTGGCGAGCCAGATCTAGCCATCCTTTCCTCCTAACCTTTACCACTACAGGTTCTACTTTTGGCCCAGGCCGTGCTAAGTGCCTTGGATAATGTTTTGCTCTTTTAATTGTGCTTTGACTGCGATGCACTTCATTCCACGTCCTCTTGAGAGAACAGAGTGTTACGGTCCGGGTGATTGTCATTTTCTTTGGATTTTAGTCTCTATTGCACTCAGCTATGAAAAGAGATTAATTGAAATTAAAACTGTTTCATCCTGTGAGAGTTTGACCTAGAACCTGCTGAATAATGACACAAAGAGTGAAAACTATCTGTTTCTGATCGATCTGGGTGAACAGTTTAATGTGTAGATTACATCACCATTCATGCATAAAAGGAGTTAAAGTTTGTCTCTTCACACTTCTCTTCAACTTTGACCATCACACACAAGCAGTGACACAAGTATTCACAACAACAAAAAGATAACAATGTAGGTCCAAATGAGGACAGGCATGTCCTTGTCTCTGGCTGTACTGAGGGAGCACACGTCTTGGATAACGTCCCTCCCTCCCAGCTGCTGCCGTCGTGGCTGAAACTCAGTGTTCAGGGCTATCTGCTTCTTGCGTATGTTCCAGACGCTGCATTGTCCCACTGTACTTAGTCCTCGTTAATGTTAATAACGACAAACTGTTGTGTTCTTGCTCATAACAGCTTGGACAATGAGCATTGTTTAATGATGTGAACGGGACAAAATGAGAACCTACAACAGTATGGCTACAGCAAAAACAAAAACAAGCAGTAGTAGTCTCTTTTTAGAATCCATGGTCAGTGCATTAGGAGCAAATACATGTGTCCACATTCAGCCAAATTTCTATCTAGACACAGGATGTCTAGACAAGTCTTAATTTTGATGTTACTCTCCACCAGTATGCCGACTTTATCTATGAATAGACCCTTTTTTCCGAAAAAAATCTAAAATTAATCTTTGCCATTTTCACAGATCCAGGTATTATCATCATCAATTGTATCCAATTTGTTATAAAATGATGATTTACTGTAAATGCTCACATGATCTATAGATGTGCTAAAAACACAGTTTGTAGTTGGGAAAGACAATGTATGTCATTATGAGGATCAAAGCAACATCTCATTGCATGCATTGTGTTTGTACATATATTTATTATAGCTCATTGTAAACACAAGCTGCTAATTGCTATGGTAAATCATGTACATACATAGAATAACACATTTTAAATTTGTGCAGTTGGATGACTCATTGTTCTGCTTTGCACAAGATTACCATAAAATGGAAAGTAAGACGTTTGTTAATCACATCATATTTTCTGTTTATTCTACAAAAACATATTGTTTCTTTAGTGTTTAGTTTGCCTTGGATTCTACTAATACTCAGGCTTCCTTAAAAAAGCGTAATTATCTGACCAATCCTTCTAAACAACATCTATACGGAAAGGAAATCAATTGTAAATGTATTTGTAAACTCTTAGAAATGCAACACTTAATATTTTACAGCCATAGGATTCATGATATTTCCTATGATATCTCTGGACTTTAGTGCTGTTGAAATATTCTTCCCTGCTTAACAGTGTCACTGGATATAGTCTCAACTCAGGGTCAGAGCAGCAAACTGTTATAACTGTAAGAACTAAGCTACCAGGAAAACATTAAGTCATTTACAGTACAGTTGATGCATTTTGCTCGCAAGACTTTGAGTGTATGGGTAGAGTATGCACACAAGCTTGCATGCACTCACCACACTCCCCAGAGAGATATTAGTAACACAGAGCAAAAATAGAAAATATTATGTCAAAATAATAGTTTCAACATGCTTGCTGGGTGTGCTTTTAAACTTTGTATAATATAGCTTTAGGGGTTGTTCTTATATCCAAGTAATGTTCTCCTCTTCTCACCATGTCACTAAATATCTTCTTCGATCTTCAAAGTCACCAAGAAAACCCATGAAAAGAAAAGCGGAGCGACACCTTGTTTTGATGAACCATTAAAGGACAGCAACATTAATCACATTTAAGTGACACATCAAACTCACCGTCCTTCTCTCTGTCACTCTCTCTATATCGCTGCATCTGATCAACAAATAAACATTTAGCGGCATTACTAAGCAACACAAGCCAACTGTCATCATTTTAATGATGAAAGTTTAATTTAGTTTGTGTCACCTCTTCTCCACCTCGATTACAGAACATCTGGAACATTAGAAGTGGGCCGGCAGATGTCACAAACCATTACGTTTGTTAGCAGGGTTTAGAGTGACTGTGGGAGGCCAGTTCAATGCCACATATATTTAGGCTGCTGTCCATTTATGTTTTACATACTCAATGCACCTAACCATAAAATCAGCCATACAACCATGCATACTACATGTTAAAGTGTCAACAGGGTGACCACACTCAACGCAGTGAGGGAACAATGCATTATTCAAAATGCACCATCTGTCTTACATCACCTGGCTGCCTATCGCTGTCTGTATCCATTGTGCTTGTGACAAAGGCTGAACCTTTTAATTTGGCGGAGCATATGGTGAGAAAAACATTTTGCTTAAAAAATATGTTTTCCATGTAAGAAAGTCCCAATTTAAAAGAAAGTAGGGCATGGAAATGAAGTTCAGTGAGAGGTTCTCCAAAATGAAAAAGAAAAAAAAATGAAAAGAACTTCTTTCTCCTCACTATTTCATTCAACACATTACTTTTGCAGAGCATTGTGTTAGTCCATTTAATGTTCAGCAAAGTGAGAGATTGACGCAAGTGTTTTGTATAAGTGGGCAGTCTTGCGTAGAAGAAGGTCACCTCAGTGCTAATTAGCAACACAGGCAAAGTGTTCTGATTATTATGAAGGCAAATCACTGTCAAAATTCGAGAGCGCAAATGAGATTCATGCGGCCGCAAATCAAACAGCCGTGCGCGTATTTTACTTTGTCAAGTGCTTTTACGTCACTCCGCGAGCAAAATTCCCTCTCGCGCGAGCGAGGGAGAGGGACTTTCGCGATTATGTGGGTTATAAAATACTAATTTTAGTCAATGCACGCAAACCAGGTTCTGTTTATTATGGCTTTCTGCTGTGTTCTTGATGCCGTTAAGCCTTACTAAGTACACAGTGTACTCGTGTGTGTATCTCACTACACTGTGTTTTACCTGGGAAAACCTTGCAGTTGGCGCCAAGAGGCTTGCATTGCTTATGAAAAATAGAAATGGAGATATGCAAGGATCGATCAAACCAGGTTTTCTCAACTCTCATGACCCCAGCAAATTGTGACATTGCTGAGATAGGAATATCTTTAACTTTAACTAGCCAGGTTCCCTGAGGTTAGAGAAACATTGGGTGCACAGGGTTGTTCATCTGGGATGTTGATCACTATCATGCTCCATAAACATGGTGGTCCAAATTAAGATATGAGGGATGGTCAGAACACAAAAGCTGCCATGACGCAGAGCGAACTGAGATGGCTCACAGGTTCAGATGAGAGCTCAGGTAAGAGAGTGCACCGAGGTTCAGCATTTGCATGTGTGCATGAGTTTGTACGGGCATGTGTACGTGTGCTATGTACATCGGCTGTATATGTTTGCACCACCTGTTCACATCTGCGTCTATTCTCACATTACAGAACATCAGTCCCTCTATAAGGTCCATCCAATTCATGGTGAACTCAGAGCCACTAATGCACACAGAGCTGCTAGAACCAATGATACACAATTAGCTTGGTGCAGTGGCTAGGCTAACAGGCAGCCAGTATTGACCCAGTCTGTCATTAATTCCGCTCTCTGTGTGCTCTTGCTGTTGATAATGATTTTTGGGGGGCCAAGAGTTCCACTTAGATGATCACCAACAGATTGGGCATGGTCTCGTGTTCCCTCATCTTGTCACATGGTGTCCAAAAAACCTACAGAGATTACTGCCAAATTTAGCAACAGGAACATGTGAGGAAATTCTGTTTTTGGTCGATCCATGTGGTATATTGATTGCTTTTGACTGGTCAGACCTTGTTAGCTTCTCAAGAACCCGTGCTCTCACTGTGATACCTCCCTCTTTCTCCCTAAATAGTCTCCCTTGATGTTTGCACTGGTGCACTTACCTGGGTTTACACTAAGTTGTCCTTCCATTTACCAGTACGCTGATTGAAGAAGGTGCCAGTATAAGGGGAGAGAGTTAGACAGGCACCTGTGCTCTTATCTTCTTATCACTTAGCTAATTCCTTCAAAACCCTGCACAAAATATCAGAAGAGGAAACACGCAGCTTTAAAATGAACACATGCAGAAGCTTGATGTGTCAAACTGAATGAAATCCTCACCAGTAGACCTTTGTCTAATGGAAAAATGGTTGAGATATTGCCGTGGGTTCATGTGCAGTCACAACCATTACATATGTTTACCTGAACTCACCTAGACAGACCATTTCCTGGAAACAGTAGACTAATTTTCTATACTCAGAGCTGTTTCTGAAAATGTTCTTTGTACTCAGTCAAACCCTAGCTAGGTATTAAAGTACATCTGATCATAGATGCGACTTCCTCCACAGAAACCACAATTGTCTATTCCCACTATGTCCACCCATGAACAGCTTGTCTTTCTATTCTATAGATTATGGGATAATACAAACTTTTCATTCAGCCCTCACAGTGATTTTCTCTACCTTTCTGTTCTTCACGTCTCTCTATAAGCTTTAATTCAATTTAATTTCAATTTTGGAAGAAATTAATTCTCGGATCCTTAGGTGGATAATAGTGTACAGGGCATATTCACATTTGTTTTTCTCCAATAACTTTCTATTTAGTGTTTGTGTAACCATTTTGACATGTGCCAGTAAGAGTAAGAACAACTCAGGCCTAAATGATGGGAATATTGATGGCTGAATTTAGCTGCTTTGGTTTCAGGGTCCTGTATGCTGGTTCACTGTTACACTGTCATGGCTTACTGGGGCACTTTAATAGAACAGAGTTATTGTTAATGTTATTAGTAACACCTTTACTTTTCCTATTGTGACCGCATCCACAAGCATGTCTGGTGTGCCAACCAAAAAGAAAGACACTGCACCGGGACAATGTACCCTCAAAGACGACAAGTTCAACATATCATATATCATATACACCTTCATTATTTTAGTTCAAACTGTGGTTCATGTTCGAAAGCAAACCCGACACCTGTGCTGTCTCCTCCCCTCTCAGGTGTCTGCCATTACTCACCTAGCCATTAGCCATCTTTCTGCATAGCTGTTGTTAGTTTAGTCATCGGCTCCTCACTATAAAAAGAAGACTGTTCACCCTCCATGTTCTCCAGCTTGCTAATGTTGCTGGAGCAGGCGTGGTCTTTTTTATGTTCCAGTACAGTATGTCACCTCACCATCTCAGTGACATCAAAGACTTTCTTATTCCTGAGTGTTTGGATTACATTCCTGAACAATGACCACAATATCATTTACACAGCAGATTGGGCTGTTTTTTTTAGTGCAGCTGGAAAATGTATATCCTAGCAATTAATTACTCTGTATTATAAGAATTGTGGCAATAACTTTGGGACAGTTTGGCACATATTTTATACACAACAACTGATGTTTAAGTTAGTTAACGCGGAGCATCGCAACCAAAGGAACTAGGTCACACGAAATGACATGAACATGAAATTACTTATTAAATGACATTTGGCAGGAACCCAGTGGCTTGATGGGGAAAGAGTAAATCGGATAAGGAAGCCATTAGGCTTCACTGAAGGCCTTCAACTGCCGGTGGTATAAAGGTGAAAAGTCTGGCTGTGAACAGCAGGAGACAAGCTTTTCTCGCTGTAGACTAATTAGCTGGCGAGCAACTCGGTGATGAGGGTCCTTCTGTTAGCATAATCTACCCTCAGCAGTCACTGACAGTCTTTAACAGTGAAAATGCTATGCCTCTACTAGATTATATGGGTGACATACTGAAGAATAAAAAGATCTATTACTCTAACCTTGATTTGCAGACCCCCATTTAAATGCAATATATTTTTTCCCAAAAGTGACACATCAGTCACAATTTCTATCCAACATAAAATTATTTAGCCAACTTTCATTGGTGTGTGTGTGTGTGTGTGGGGGTGTGTGTTTTACCTGTCTTTTTGGGAAAAAAATGCACACCCCCATAACGTAAATCATTGCATTTTAGGGTGAAGACTTGGTTTAAGGTAAGGTTAGGTGGTTAAGTTGGTTTAGGATTAAGCTGGTAGCGGTTAGGGTTAAGGTAACTCTCCAAGAAATGAATGTAAGTTAATGTAATGTCTCCAAAAGTCTGTGTGTATGTGTATATGTGTGCTTCTAATCTTGTTTATGTGTGGTTTCTGAGCCATGTGATATCTTCTTGTTTACATATCTGTTCAAACTCCAAACCACATCAGCACAAACTCACACAGATGCACACAGATCAGACTTCATTAGGAGGGCTATCTTGTGTCCAACTTGAAGCCCACTACCGGCGCTGTAAGCATGCCTGTGCATGCTGCCTGTGTAATTATTCGAAAAATATATGCCTTATTAGTCAAACAGTAATGTCCGTGCTGACCACTGAGCAGTAACCCTCCTAGCAGTTGGTGGGATTGGCGTCACACTGGGTCAGAACGGGCGCTGGTTACACAGCGTAGATGTAAACAAAAACAGAGGAAATGGGCAGTACAGGCCACGTGTTTGTGCATATGATTTACAATGGCTCATCTTGTGTTATGAAATCCTGCTTTGCTGATTTGAGTTGCAGCACCCAGAGAGATATTCTTTCAAACAAGGATTGAATGCAAAATTTAAAAAAAAAAAGTTTATAACAATGAATAATACAACTTGTATTGGACTCAATTTAAAAACTATCATCTTCTCCATATTATTTTAAAAAAAACGCCAGTTTGGTATAGTGAGTGATGAGTGGGCTTTTAGTGGCATTAATCACGACGAGGTTTGCATTAAACCGTGATGAATTGTAATGAAGCCCTGACGCACAACCTTTGGAGACCTGCGATCAGCTAATGCAGTGTTTAGAGGGAGGGCATTTTGGGTGTCATATGGTGTCATAGCAGTCAGCAATTGAGAACCACGCTTACACTTCGCTTAAATTTAAATTTATACAAAGATGCTTTTAAACCAACTGCATTGATCTTGATACAATTTCACACACAACCCAGATGAGATGTTTCATACACCAGCTCATGTACCACCTGGAGTTAAAGTAATATTTGTTTGGAGCTGGGAAGGGGTGTTGGTGAGGAGATCGCAAATGTTTGCATAACTGCCTGGAGGGTGCAACAGCTGATGTTATTAATTTTTTATACTAAAAGTGTGTGTAAGTGTATGTGTGTGTGTGTATGTGAGACAGAGAGAGAGGTGGAATTAAATGTATCAATCCTCACCAAAGACGTGCTACCTTTATTTCTTTCCTTTCTTTCCCACTCCCTCTCTACGTGAAGCGTTTACGTAAACAGTCCTGCAAAGGGCAGCAGCTCGCTGACGTCTAAGGTTAAGGATTTATAAGATCACTCAGTGGTAGTCACATTTACCAACTTTACTGCTCGGTGAAGTAACACAGATTTGGAATTGACCATTACCTCTGATACAAGTCTGAAGAATGCCTCATGGAAACAGTAAAGCACCTGCGGCCAATTTCCCAAAGGAGCTCTTTTGTTTGCTGACTCAAAGGGAAAGAAATCATCTCATCTTACGTCTATGACATCCAGCTCTGAATAACAGGTTTGATATCCACCTTAAAACAACATGTAACCTGTGTTACTTGAGTTGTCTATGTGATCCTTTTGTTAATATTTTTTATCACACCACCTCCACGAATACAGGTTGGTAGAAAATGAGAGCTAGTCTGGGGAGAAGCTGTTGTGTTCACAGTTCCCAGAAAAATGAAGCTGGGCAAGTGATTCTCCACATTAAGGAATAAGGCTCACTACTGGATTCTGAGGACCACCTTCCCAAATAACGGACAAAAGAAACACCTCAAAAATAGGAGAACAAAATAAAGTGGGCTGTAAATATGCCTCTATCCGCTTAATAATAAATGTACTGCCTACCCTCACCAATCACTGCCTGCCATTATGAATCAAAATTTAAAGTATTCAGGGTCCTATTCCCTCATCACAGTCTTCGGAGCTTTTACTGGGACAGGGTTGTCTCCATCATCACTTTTTCATAACAAAAAATTAATTTGAAAATGTTTGGGCTGTATGCATAATAACCAAACACAAAATTGCTAATCAATTTATTCTTTTTCACAACATACCTGATTTGAGGATTTTTTTTGAAACACCATCAAAATGAATGAAAGTTATAAACGTTATTGGATTGAGTTTCATTACGACTGGATAAAAACAAACATACCCTATATCAGGGATATCACGTTTTAATATTTATTTTCTTGGTTGTCTTTACAAAATATTGAAGAACACAATTTGTTAGTGTTCTCTGGCACCCCCCAATTCCCTTCATTTTGCTCACTGTTATATTTTGAAAGCCATCACAAGTAATTTCTGCATGCTTAACAATGAAGATCTCTTTTCCAAGAGAGACCTGAGAACAAGACACATTCACGAGAACACAATCAGCAAAACACAAAACTACAGAATAAACAGGAATTAAAACCAATTTCATATAGTTTTTATATTTTCCTACCGTAAAGTTTAAACAAACAAAAAACAGTGTGTTAATTGAGCTTTAGAACTGGTAGACAGATTTTGTTGCCTTTGGATGGAACATGGCTAGTCTTTTCTCTATAAGCAAAGTTTTCAGATTGCTGGCTGTGGCTTAAGAGTGTTACAGACATATTTAGTAAAAATAAAATAAACTTATTCCCCAAAGTGTCAAACTTTTCCTCTAAGGTTGACTTGCAGATGTAATGTCACTTTTCCTCATGCTCAGATGCTAGTGGATAGTGTCAGTAACTAGCCTGTCTTTCTGTTTGTTTCATGAAGTGAACATGTATATTGATCAGACTGACATCCTTCCAACTTTGTAAGGTGAGTTCAGGTCTCCGGGTCCACGTAATCTGATGTGTTTGTCTGTGCGTTCACTGCTCTTCAGTCCATTAGCAAAATAACCACCTGTTCAGAAGAATCGCAGGTCAGACAGGTCAGATAAGAAGAACCCTCTGAACCGCCGTCTGTTCGGTGCATGTGATGTTGTCAACCAATGCTAAATCATTTCTGATAACTGACACAAAAAGTGCTTATAGTTCTAACAGCCTGTTCTGTCTTCATAAGAGTTCCACTGCCATCACCTCTCAAAAGGTTAAAATGACATTGATGGATCAAATATGATCATTTTCTGGATATGTTTCCCTCAGAGGGAGATGAAATTGGTGCCTGCACTACATAGGAACATACAATACTAAAAAAGTGTAACCCTGATTGTGCATAGAGGCCTTAAAATCACACAGAATGATGTTTTGCTTCACATGTTGTACGTCAAGTCTGACATGAGGTTGCATGTCACGGATAATAACACAGTTAACAGATTGTAGGTTTATCAAAACATGCAGGTGGTCGTCAAAGCTCTGATTGGCTCTGAAACCTGAAGCCTTTGTATTGGAAACCGCAGGATCATGCTTCATTCAACAGTTTGAACAGTCATAGCCCGGCCTGACACGCAACAGCCGCAAGTCTCACGCCATGAAAACACAGAATGACCCCTCCTTCCCTCAGCATACAAGATCAGATAGCCTCTCCTGCACCAGGAAGACTGAATTAATCAAGTCGTATCTCTCCATAAGGGAAGATTGTATCTTGCTGAGGTCAGAAGTGGTTCTGTAGAGAGAGGAAGATGATGTTATAAACATATCATCCATTTGTGGAATATAAAAAAATGTCCTTAGAATTTAGTTTTCTTGGTTGTTTCAATAAGCACAGCAGACTACACTTGCAGGCTTCATTGCACATATAGTCTTTAGATGACTTTATTGCATTTTTGTATTTAGATATTTTCCAGCAAACTGGCGCATTTTAGCAAAATACATGGATACAAACACAGCTCAATTATCATCCTCTTGTGAGGTCAGACATTTTGAGTCGAAGGAGGGGAACAAAACAAATCAAAACTTTTTGCCACTGTTTAAAAATGGTACCAAGAAAAAAGTCACATGTAAGCCTTACCATCAGTTATGTCAGCATGCATGCATCTGATGTAATTCTGGACTTATTCTGGGACCTAGACCTGTGTGCTGAATGAGGTCGGTTCTACGTATCGGGATGTGAGTCAACTACTTTGTAGTCATATACCAATACAAATTGAAATGTTAATCTGCAGTATAGCTCACACACTGATAGATGGGATTATCCCACAAATATGTTTGAAGAATTCCAAAATTCCATTAAATTCATTATGTTTCTGTAGCACCACCAATAGGCAAAATTACATCAACTTTTGCAACGGGGATTTGTGCACGTCACCAAATCTTGGTTTCAATTGCACAAATGGGGTTAAAGATGTATGGTAGTTGCAAGCAGGATAAAACAATGCAATATCATTAAAAAGGGGAAAAAAGAAACAATATTTCACCTTTTCAAGCATTACCAAATATATAATATTGTGTATGAAAATTTGTAAATCATTGAAATTAGTAGTGTAGAAACTGTCACCCAAAAACAATTAAATGGCTGTAATATCAGGAAGACATTTTTGGAGAATCTAGAGTTGTTGCTGTCTCACTGTCACCTGGCCAGCTCATGTGTTGTAAAACATATTCTGGAAAACAAGTAAATCCAGCAGACTTTATTGGCCTTTGTGGCCTCTGTGACATAAGCCAAAAAACCCCAGAAGCTTTATATCTCCAGCAGCACACTCACAATCACACAGACATAGCCTGTATGTGCATATACGCCAACACGCATACACACATATGTGCTCTTGTAAATTAGACTCCTCACTAACATATTATGTGTCGAGCTTGTTGCACAATCGGGCCTGTTTGTGTGTGATACGCCATCACCAGGAGCGGGGGTGATGACACAATGCCAAAAATGTTACTGTTCTGTCTGTATTCAGATTTCTGATTATGTGCTTAAATCTACGTCACTGCTCTTTGTCAGTCAGTGTGTAACTTAGGCCGTTTTTTGTGCTTCAGCTGTGTCTTATTTAATTCAAAGACTTGTAAAAGAGGTCGAACCACAAAACACAAAAGCTCCTAGCAGCAAAAAGACTCTCAGACTTCTCCATGGCGCAGCTGTGTCTTTAGCCTTTATTGTATTTTAACTGGCAAAAAATAAGGAGACAATCCATTCTCCTATTTCATCCTTCTTATTTTTTACAAGATTGGATCCTTCACAATAAAACATGGCTTGGATGTGTTTAACTGAAAACGTCTTTAATTAATCACTTCACCAATTAAAAAACAAAAAATAAAAAAACATCAGCTGTGAAGCTCAGTGTCCTCACAGTTTTTTTTTCTGTCCTCTGCACTAATAGATGAAGGCAAACATGGCTGAGAAGGAAATGAGTCTAATGTGTGTCATTGGCCGTGGCCTCAGTGGGCTGCAGCTGGTGTGCTTACTCTGCTTGAGGGCCATGTTGCCAGGACAGTGCATGTGTCGAGGTCCTGCAAACAGAACAAGCTGCAAACAGGCTGGGACACAAACAAGGGTTAAGACTGAAGACCCAAGTCAAGAGGCACACAGAGAAAGAGATTGTGCCTTAAAGATACATTTTACTGTACTATTTGTGTTTTCTAGGACTGACCCTGAGCTGGGTCTTAGGTAAGCAGCCAGGGTCTATGTATTTGTCATTGAGAACTCACAGTTGAAATGTTGATGTTTCTCTTTCTCTGACCAAGGATATAAAGAAACTCTAACGGCTAAGCTCTTGCCATGATCTGTTTTATGTCAGCTGCTACCTTTTTTATGAAGCAGATTTTGGGATGCTCTACATGTGTTCATTGAATAAAGTCAAAATCTGTCTTGCACATAGGTGCATGCAGAAAAAAACTCAATTACAATTTTACCACTAGTATCCAAGTGTATAGTAAAAAAAATGTAATAATTAATAAAGGCCTTAAAAACAACTGGCCTATCAAAATGCATGGAGGTAATTGCAGATGTGTTTCCCTACAGGTAAGAAAATACATGATATTCCCTCCATCATGTTTTTTTGTGCAGGCAGTGTTATATGTCTGTGCCGTGCTGAACGAGCCTGTATGTGTGCTGTTATACGCATCGCTGGGAACACACTGGCTTAATTACTGACCAATAGTGAAGGGGGTAGCAATGGTTCACTCCGACCTGGTTACACAAACCCGTTGATCAAGCAGGGAACAACCAGGCTTAAGTACACCTATCTGATTTCATCCTCAGTGCCCTACAGAGGGCTAAAAAAGCTCATCAGTGTTGGCAGGTTTTAGGTTTCACATGAAACCAATGTAAATACCACAATTTAGGACTATAGGTTTTTCTTGGACCTGTTTTGGACATTGTGTAAAATATGGTGTTGTTTTTTTAATTTCAGGAATGGTTAGAGAGAAGGAGAAAAGTAAAGGGAACGAGTAATGATTTAAATGGCAACCTTCTGAACCTTGCTGCTTTCTTCAACTTAATCCAGCGATGATGCGAGTTTGTAAACTCAGGGACTCTTGACACACTGACATCTATATGTACCAACTGTCAAAATGGACATTAAATAACACAAGACATTTTAAATTAAAAGGGGAAAAAATCCTCATGGCTAGAATCATTTAGAATGAATTATGATCATAATCGCCTTTCCAAAAAGCTCAATAACTGTGGTTTGGCTTATGTTCTTTATCAGCCCTTTGAAATGACACGTGATGGATATATTATCTGTGTTTTTATACCTTATTTACGTTTTACTATAATTTGTAATGTACATATAAAAGGAAAGTTCAGACATGATAAAACAACAGCAAATAGATGAAGCAATATGAGGCTCATGTAGCTATATGACAAAAGTTACGGAAATACTAGATTAAATAGATGGTTAACACGGTTAATATTATAGTAGATGCTGATACCGTCTTGGGAGCACACGTAACACATGAACCACAAAGAAGATTTCTTTGAGAAGTAATTTTCTCCCTCCACACTGATTCACAGGTGAGAAGAGGAGATCAAGGTGATAAGTGGGTAAGGTGGCAGAGTGGATGAGCAGAGTTTCAGTCACTAAGGGAGGGCTCTATCTTTAGACGATCTGTGGGGTACTTTAATTAACACATACAAGAAAGTCAATACAAATTTGATTGGATGGCCACCCAGCTGTTTTTTTTTTTTTTCTTTTCTCATTGTTATTTTTGTACATTGATGCTTGCATTTACAATGATCTTACATTTCATCTCTCCCAGCAGATGTAAAGCTTTTATGTTTAGAAGGTGGATAAATCCATTAAATATCCTCTTGGATTCTAATTTGAACAAGGATCTGGGCGATAGCACTGCCACTGCTTCTAAATGTGTTGTATATTTTTGGAAACTTGTGCTTGTTTAGTCTCCTTAGCTGGATAATGTTTTCAATCTGATCGCATGTGACAGTTGTCATAGCCTGATTATGTGGTTTGTATTGTATTTATTGTTGTAACAATGTTTTTGCTGCCCTTTTGGAAATCACTCTGAAATATATGTTAATCCCACAGAAACTGTAATTGTTGCATTTTATGAGACTTTCAGTTGCCCCCACAGAGGACTGTGATATACAGTATACTGGTCACAATGTACGGCATAACCGTATTATATATGATGAATAAAAAATATTTTTTAAATCTAATAAAAAGAAGAAAAAAAAATGTAAACAATAACTACAATAGATAAGAGGAATTAAACAAATAAAAAATTCATACAATATGTAAGACCGCTGTACATCGGCCTAAGAACAACAAGCTTCAGTTAAGATTATACAACATCACACATAAAGTCATAAAGTCAGTATGAGGATTAGAAGAGCAGAAACAAACTTTTCCAGCTTTAACAAGCCCAGCTGCGTTCTCCTCACCTCACTTCATCCCGCTGCTCTCTCCTGAGGGAAAGTCTGTTCACTAATTAGGTGATTGAGGAAACAGATAAAGCCAATACTGCCTGCGTTTCTATAAGCCAAACAAAGAAAATGCTGTTTAGGTCCATGCACATACGAGGTTTATTAAAACCCATTGGCGTATGCCTGTTATATTTTAAGATTTAAAAAATGTCAAATGACATAATCGACATTTCCTAGGAAGTTAATTTGTGGGTAATTACGCAAAGCAACATGTTTTAAAAGATGATGTATTCTTTTTGGAAACAAGCTATCTTTCCCCTTTTTCTGTTGATGAGGGAGACAGGGCTGACGCACAAAAACAGCCATAGTAACATTATAATATCAGGTCTCGCTCCAGCTCCCCAAACTGGTGGGTGACGCATGACGCATTTGGGAGGCGCGGCAAACTTCCCCGATAAATCCCCAGCCTGCTCTACTCAGGATTCAGAGAGACAGCGAGGTTAGAACCTCTCACATCACTGAAAGGACTTACAAAACATCTCTTGCTACAGCACCATCGACCTCCAGGTGCAACTGCTGCAAGCATGATTAAGAAAATGTCACCATCCGAGAATGAGTTCGACATACCGGCCAAGAATTGCCAAAGGATGGTGATTATGGGCTCCACTAAAGTTGGAAAGACAGCCATCATCTCTCGGTTTCTGAACGAGAGAGTTGACGACCAGTACACACCCACTATTGAGGACTTTCATAGGAAACTCTACGGCATCAGGGGAGACGTTTACCAACTGGACATTTTGGACACGTCTGGGAATCATCCGTTCCCTGCAATGAGGAGGCTTTCAATTCTTACTGGTGAGTTGAGCTTTAAAACGTCACGCCGATAGCATAATGCAGTTTGCAGAGTGCATATGCTGCTATTAAACTGTTATTATTACTTGGCATTGAACGCGTCTTCCGTTGTATTTTCCAGGTGATGTGTTCATCTTGGTATTCAGTCTGGACAGCAGGGAGAGCTTCCAGGAGGTGCAGCGCCTGAAGCGCCAGATTTACGAGTCCAAGTCCTGCCTGCGAAACAAAACCAAGGAGAACGTGGACGTCCCGCTGGTGATCTGCGGCAACAAGTGTGACAGAGACTTTTACCGTGAGGTGCAGGAGGACGAGGTCGAGCAGCTGGTTGGTGGAGACGAGCACTGCGCTTACTTTGAAATCTCAGCGAAAAAGAACACCAACGTGGACCAAATGTTTCAGACTCTCTTTACCATGGCCAAGCTGCCGAACGAGATGTGCCCCGGTCGGCACTGCAAGGTTTCCCTGCAGTACTGCGAGGTTCTTCGCAGAAAGTCCTTCAAAAGCAAGAAGTGCAAAGATGAGAACGCGTATGGCATCGTGTCGCCGTTTGCACGGAGACCCAGCGTGCAGAGTGACTTGATGTACATAAAGGAGAAAGCGATAGGAGGCAGCCAGGCCAAAGAGAAAGGCTGCATCATATGCTGACACTTTTCTTTGCCTGTGTGCGGCTGACTTCCTGAGACTTTCCAAAACTGAAGCGGAGCCATTGGGCATGCAGGGCACATAAGCCCAAACACTGTAGCCTGCAGCGCCTGAGAGACGCATTGTGATCCAAACTGTGATGAGACACTTACATGGGGCAAGTGGCCCAGCTCATAGGCCTGTCACCGTGAAGTGATGCAGTAGATGCTCTGAAAATGCTGTAAAAATCGGCCTCTATATTATTGCCGATAACGGTACTGCAGAAAAAAAAGTTTACATTTAGCAATTTTTTTCCCTCCAAACTTGTTGGACCTTGAATGTTTGTTGCATTAAGAACAAATTTGAATCTGAATGTTTATTTATTATGTCTACGTCAACTTTTTGGATAAAAGAGAAAATAAAACCACTTGCTACTTTCCTAGTTTGTCTTCCTCTTCTCTTTCCTTTCAAGCAAAACACAGTGAAGTTACAAGAAACACTGCACTCACGCAATCTCACAAACTTCATGCAGCAGTACCTCTGGGTTGTCACTTTACTGGGAAATAGTCTTGATTTGTTAATACATGCCCGATAGCTCATCCTGTAACTTCATACAAGCAGATAACTGACATGATGGTCGACAGGGTCCATTAACACCTTCCCCACACTTTTTCAACTGTATTTCAGCCATCTGCCATGCACCAGCAATTAAATGTGGATAGGATATATATATATCCCACTATTGACTCATTGGATTCTGAATATCCCCAAATCCCCTCTTAAAAACAACCGGATGAATAATCACATTGCTTAATTTTTGTGTCAAAAAGATGCTTAGGCTAATTTATAATAATGGTCAGAGGCTTAAGAGAATGTGCATGTAGTGTACTAGTAGGGAAATCAAATAAGGCTTTAAGCCAAAAGTTGATGATCAATTATTTTAATACAAAACATTGCAAGATATTACAGAAAAGGATTAACTGAAAAACTACATTGAACACAAATACTGTAAACCAAGTTTGCATTTTCGCAAGGCAAAATAAGGACAAACAAGGGACAATGTGTGACGTTCAAAAACATTGAGGGAAAAGAAGTCCATGTTCATTTAAATGTCCACCCCGTGTTATTGAATGCCACATCTGCTCCACAGATGAGGATGAAAACAAAACCTCGACTGTCTGTGAGCTTCCTCCAGCCAGTGCAGTAATCCAGTCTTCGGTTGTCACGATGCTTTTGGCACGTCAAACATGCACAAACTCTTGTATTTCTGCAGCAGCTGGTTCTTGGTGCGGACCTGCTCTCGCAGCGTAGCTAGCTGCTGCTGCTGCTCCAGCGGACTGCTGTCTACCCCGGGCATGTTGGATATCTGCTCCCGAGCCTCTTGGATCTTTGTCTTCAGCTTGGCCAGTTCTTGGTGGACATCCTGGCTGTCCTTGTCCATGCTTAAAAGACAGTAGGGTGAATATGGGGAAATGTTATTGCCATGTTGACATTGTTTTGGACATTTAGCTACCTTTTCTAGTTGTAGCGGAATACGCTAACGGTAGCTTTAGCTAACAGAGTTTTGCTACACCCCCAAAGCGACTGTTTACGACAAGCAAAGAGGTTTTCACAGAGCAGCGAGTAAACACGTGAATCTGCCGGCAATCTTACCATTTGATAATATCATGAACTAAAGGCAGCAAAGAGCAATCCTCGCTCTCTTTCTCTTGCCTTGGTTGAGACACCGCCATCGTCTTCCCTGCTTCCGCGGCGCAGATAGCCTACGTCATGCGCCATATGATGACGTCACGTCATAAAGTCAACATTCTGCTACTTCTTCAAATGGGCCTAAGCGTAACACTTGGGAAATGACAGCGAAGTCTACAATAGTGCTGAACATCACAGAAAGTTTCATATTGCATTACAACAAATAATTAAAACCAAAGTCGTATAAAATATGCATACATTAGCAAATAATGGAGATAATTTTAGTACATTATGACACAACTTGTTACAGCCATAGTGGGTTTTTTTTTTTTTATTTCGGTGCTGGGTCATCACAAATATTAAGGTAACAGAAGGACTGGGTTATTTATAGTAATATATCTTATTGCTAAACTGTGCTTAAATGAAGGTTCTCAGACAGCTAAACATTATCTTATATTTCACTACAACAATAAGTGGAAAGATGGAAATAGTGCAGTTTCACCCTACCGTGCTTATTTCCCTTTGCCTAAATTATAGGAGTCATGTCACATCTAACCACAATATAGACTGTATGCAAATAGAACACCAGGGCAACAATCTTCTGGGTTTTTTTAGGGTCCACTGGGTCATAAAACTATACTTTGGAGAGGCCTAACATGAGTTTCTTTTCCATGAAATCACAGTTATCCCGCTATTTATGTGAGACTGTTCCACAATTGAATTATCTTTTGAATGAAACCCCTGATAGCCTATATTTCCCCTGAAGTAGGCCACCGAATCTTTATTAATACACTGAACAAAGAAACCCGACCTTCGATACCCGAGAATAATGCCACATGCCGCTACCTAGCAACCTTAAGCATCTATACCTCAATTCAACCTCCTATGTCTACAAGTGTGCCACAACACGAGGTGTGCATGTAGAGTGAAACATGGCAACCAGTGTAAATATAAGTGTGTGTGCATTAATACGGGCACGAAAATGGTCTAATGGACTCCAATGAGTCATATAATGCATCTATCCTATAGATGAGTGAAGAGTTTTATTCAGGTCATGTATTTCTGTTTGGGCACACATTGACCTTGTTTGGCATACATTACTTTTTCATGTTGAAATATGATTGTTGGCACAGATAAAAGGGAAAACCTAACATGATATGGACAGGAAAGCATCTCATGCTTCCTGTCTTCTCTCTTTGCAGTGCTCTGCAAATAAAAACATACCTTATGGTCCATCGTTTTCTCAACCGTCACTGACCTATATTCATGTGATATCAGGCCTAAATCCCCCACAGGTCTCCATCCTCTTTGTGCCAGTCGTAAGCCCAAATAGCCTGACAACTTGAATGATTTTGAAATAGGCTCCCTTAGTTTTTGGAGATTCTGATAAGTCAGAGTGAGTCAATATTGGTATTGACTGTGTGTCATGTTAATTGAGTTGCTTATCGCCTGCCTGCAAATGGAGGGACAACCATGATGAACAGCATCACAGCGACACATGTTATCTATACTGGGCTTATGATGTAGTAAAGCAGAGGCTTGCCACCATTGACATGCAGCTTTATAAATGAGTAAACAAATGAGTTTATTTGGAAATGTTGACAACGAATACTAGATTACCTCTTTCACAGCCATTGGCAGTTGTGCGGCCTGTTATTTACGATAGTTTGCTTGATTTTTTAACTTCACCCAAATTCCACAAAGACATGCTCTACTCTGCCTCTGATTGGCTACAGCACTGTTGCCTGGTGGTGGAAGGTTGGAATACGATTTCAACTCAGATGTGGATGTTTCCATACCGATGACAGCTTTCTTATATGGTGCTCTCATATATGATTACAATGTCCGGATTATGGGAGAAAAATGTTTTGGACATGGATGGAATAAAGTTACAGATCCGCTGGAGATTTACATTTTTATGTGGTGCCATAATTTCACCTAATGTTAAATTTATGGCACACTGATTAACACTATGGAAACGGTTGCCGGCACCTACTGTAAAGTGTCTACGGTCTTTTAAAAGTCAAAAGTAACAGCCTCTACTAATTCTAATGCCTTTTCTTCAAAGGGATTACATTTTATCTCTTGATCTTCTAAACCTCATTGACCACTATACATTTCCATAGCAATATGATCTCATTAAGGGATAGATCCAGTAGTTAATCCCATCTGATTCCCACAAACACATGACTACTCACACCATGGGGAAACATTCTCATTAACCGCCACAGCAGAGCCACCGTCGTGACACAGCCAGTGAAGACCTAATTAAGAGTAGCTTTAGTGAGTCTTAACCTTATTGAGCATTTTCTTTGGTCACACCTCCGACTGAGTGGTTGTGAGAATGACGTTGATCGTGACATACTGAATTTACAGAGAAGGATTTGAGTTTGAAGGGTATTATGTAGATCAAGTGTTTTACCTTTTGGGTCATGGGGAAAGCTCTGAAATGGGCCATTTTGTAACCCAATAATTTAATCTCACACACACAATTGAACATATTCCACTGGAATGGCAAGCACATTGTTGTTGTAATTGGACAGATATTAGAACATAACAGCTGTGTCATAGACTGAAATGATGTGTGTGTGGTGATAATAAAAGTTGTAAAATATCCTGTCTAGGTAAGATAAATATCACATATATGTGCACATAAGAGTTTGTATTTTATTTTGACTTTTGTTTCATCCTTAGTAACTTCAACCTATAGACAGCCGGGATATCTGCAACCAGACAGGAAGAAGCTTCTTATCTCACTGTTATAATCTGTCCACATATGGATATTCTATCAGGATTACAAGCAATATTCATATTTTGGTTATAAAGCCATATTGTTTCTCATATGATTGTTTGTATTTAAATATGAATATGTATTTTACCGAAACTTTAGTTGCAATAGATTCATAGCAGACTTTTTCTTTCAATTCAGTTTTTTTCTTTGTAATCATATTCAGACATAAGATAAACAGTTATAGGTTTGAGGTTTCATTCATTCATTAATTTACCGACTGTCTCTTTATTTACAATGATGGAATCGTTTTATATCTATCTTTATATCTATTAAACAATTATCCTTATGGACCATGGTTCAGAATATTCAAGCAATGTTTCATTCAGAAAGATAATGAAAGAGATAATACCACAATGACCATATGGAAAGCATAAATAAGGTTACTCTTTTGATTATGTCCTCAACTAGTTTTTTTTGTTTTAGTGTAAACTTGCTATTTAAATCACCACTATAAAAGACTTGCTTCTGCAGATTATTATAACTATTAAAGAAGCAATGATTCTGCCATAGAGCTTTATCAGTAAACTTTCTTGAAATGGGAACTTTTGGTCTCGAATGCAATTCATTCTTTATGAATATACATTCAGTTAATATACACCCTCTATTCACACGCACATCCTTCCCTCATCTCAGCAACAATATATATATACAATATATATAACAAAAATTACTTTTCCTTGTATATGGTTGACTGAAGTTTAAAAGCCTAATGAAGCACCATTTAATCAATTATAAATTAATTTGTTGTTTTCCCTCTACACTGTGTAATGGTCGTTCTTAAACATGTGCAAGGAGGATATAATATAATTTATTTCGAGTTAGTGTCTGAATTGGTTATCCTTTTTTTTAAGAAAGCTTAGGTTTACACAAAATCCTTCATGTCATAAGGTTTTGAGAAATACCTCTGAAGAAATGAGTCTAATCCCTCAGCACTTCTAACAAATTTCAATGATAATCTAATAACAAAAAATCAAGATCACTTAACATGAAAATGATGTCAAGCAAAATCAATGAGAAAGGCCACAGGTCTATTGGTTTTTTATAAATTCCGGGCTCTTAGCAGAAACTCCCATGAACTCCAGTGATGAAAAACAAGCATCTTTATGGAAAACATCTCATGTGCTGAGTAAACATGTGTTTTATGACTACCTAGGGAGTCCTGGTTAACTTTTACAGCCTGGGTGACTTCAGGCCTCTTCTAGTTCAAACCCTCCATAGCACTCTCAAAGTGGCTTGCCTTGCCCCAGCCAGCCCCTGTGATGACATGAAAGGGCCTCTGACTGCTTCCCACAGATGTGTCACCACCCAGCAGAGAGCTGGCAGGATGCATGTCCTGCCTGCTGATGTGTGGTCTAATATTTTATTAAATATATGACTTTCTTAAATCTAATATATACTGAGAATTAAAGATATTTGTGTTTCATTTGACAGGAAATTGATTCCCAAGAGTCCAGAGAAGCTACTTGGAAAGAAACCTTCACTAACTGTAGCCGGTCAGCTGGTTATTATTGTTTAATCCAAAATCACCTTTGATTAAATTAGTTAGTTGCACTTATTGTATTCGTATTGGTTTGTTTTTGCACTGTACTCCTTACGCTCTTAAATGCTTGTTTAAAAAAAAAGATGCACTTATGACTTCTGGTGACTAGTAGTTCTCTTGAATACCAATGTTGAATGCACTTCTTGTAAGTCGCTTTGGATAAAAGCGTCTGCTAAATGACTGTAATGTAATGTAATGAAATGAACAAAGCTTCCTAGCCTTACATTCTTGGGGTCATTAAATCATAAAGTCCTGTGTGTGTAAAATGGATCAAGAGTCAAGAGTCTCAACCAGGTCCTAAACCACCTTAAGTGAATCAACTAAATGATTCAGTGAAAATTGAATGAATTCAGGTGCTTCATTTTACTCAGAACTGATTGTGCCATAAAACTAGTGCATACCCATCAGTGTCTGTTAGGGCACTCAAATTTCCCAGAAAGCAGACGTTCAGTTCCATGGAGCCTAAATAATCTACTGATTTTAGCACACCTCGTTGGGGCCTTAACTGCATTACAGCTGTTATTGCTGCAAAGGAGACATGCAAACAAACTGTATAGTTGCTGCCTGTTCGTCAATCAATTAAGCACTTTGAGCAAAAGGCTGATTGTTTGCAGGAGCAGCACTTCATTCCATTTCAGATGAGGGACACTGGTATGATTGTAAAATGCTGTAATGATTACAATTACTAAGGCTTAGAACTGATGGTTTACCCCTAATTAAACTAAGAGGCTTGAATGACATCTCCAACTCCTTCTCCGAACACTTATGCTCATATAAGTCCTTACACTATCACTCTCATTTCAACACCTTTCATTGCTTACATTATATTTGCCCCCCTTTATCCCTTTCCTATCATTCCAACAATTCAGCTGCTCTTTAAAACAAAGTTAAGCCAGCAATGCAGTTTATCTCCCAGCTATACATAATTTGATTTAGTTCAGTTTACAACTTTTCAAGCAATGCAGTTAAGCTCATGCTGCTCATCCATTTCAGCGCCAGCATTCCAGCACAATTTTGTCAAGTATATAACAAATGTACCATTTATCTATGTTTTTACTCCTTACATACCTTGGACAATTGAAAAATAAGTCATCAGTCATTGAGAAGATTTTACTGAACACCCTTGCATTGATGAATACTGTGAAGGGACTCCAATCAAATAGAAGATGAAATGTGAACACGCTGTTCTTTTTGCTCGGAGGACCTTGTTTAAGATGTGTTGTTTCTCCCATTGAGTCATGGTAAACAGAATAATCTGAGACACATTAGTTCTTCTGTTAACACAGCAGGTGACCGAATCTTAAGATTTAGACATATTGGCCTGTTGTGCGAGTCTCTCTATTAGTCAGTTGGCTTTGTTAGCCTATACACAAAAACATGTATTCATTATGTTTCGCCATACTCACAGTTCTTATCATGATTTTATTTTCTGTTAATACCAGACAATGTCAATGGAAACACCCAAAACGCATAATCTGACTACCTTACTAGAAGCAGAATGCTCAGACTTAATTTATTTGTACATAAAATTATAAGAAATGAAAACAATAATGTAAAAAGCAGTCTGTGCAGAGAAGAGAAGAGAAGTGGAGAAGTGCAAACTCATGTCATTTGTATATGTGAGTTTATTTTAAGATTTTAAAATGGCATACACTATAACTCATACAGGACTGAGAAGGAATGATTTACTTACTTGAACTTATATTGATTTTTACAATTAGTAGTACAGGACTATGTCTAATAGCACATTTTCCTCCTGAGAGATACGAAGTTTAACTGTGGGGCTAGGTAGCCTTGCACTGCCCCCAAGTGAAAAGTCGAGGGAATCACAACTTCACAAACAAAGCTGAAGAGCCTTTTCTTTTCTTTTTTTTTTAATCTAGAGCTATAAATCATTATTGAGAGACAGAGCCCTGTAGGTCAGCGTGTAGTTCAGAATATGTAATGGGGGTTATCAGTATGATGTTGTATTAGAGTAGGGGTACCCAGAACATAATGAAGAATAAACAGGTCAGCGGATTGCTCTGGGTCATCTCTCTTTCTGGTGGTTCATTACAACTATCTCCATCACCTTCCCAAAGATGAGCATGTCATTTAACATTCCCACTTGAGTACAAGGTCCATTAACCATAATACAAATTGACAAACGTGAGTACATTTTTTTTAGATCTTCATTGGGAAAAGACCAATTAGTATTACTTTCCAACACATAGTAAAGGCCATACAGCATCCTGATGCCTAATTATTCATCCTGCTCTACTAGTCTCATGTCAATGTGTCCTTGAGCAAGACACTTAACCCCAAAATTGCTCCCGTAGCTGCGTCTACGGTGTGTAGATACTGAATTGTAAGTCGCTTTGGATAAAAGCGTCTGCTAAATGACCATAATATAATGTAATGTAATACGGTCTGCACCGCAGTATGATTGTTGTACACATGTTCAAAATAAACTCATTAGATAAGGAAAGCTCTTGCCAAATCTTATTTTTGAGTTCATCAGGGCTTTGGGATTCTATCTTTTTAAACTGTTGATATGAGTTGTCGTCATCGGAGCATCAGCCCTGCAATTCTTTTGCCTCCATGTCAATCACAGCTGAGATCCCATTTGAGACATGTGAGACATGTGAGGCCGTCATGGTCAGAGAAGCCTGGGCCCTGGTCCAGTTGGCACATCATGTATTCATTGAACCATGTTCAATTGAGTCGTGTAATGCTATATATCAGTGACTACACACACATACACCATACAACCACTAGATGGTAGGCTTTAATTGATGATACTAACGCGTCCCGGGTTGGGACGTTTGCTATTATAAATAAGGAAAGGGGCTTTTTGCTGATGTTCAGATTAAAATATTTAGGCCTCGTTTAAACTCTTTGGATGTCACACAGTCAACTAAATTGTAATCATGAACTGACGCTTCTGCGTACGTGATGGACATATATACATCCATGAGACAGCGGAAGCATCTAGCACATCAATCAACAATGATTGACATAAAGTAAGGGCAATAACAGCTGACTTTGAGAAAAACAAAGGACACCATTCAGAATTCCGTTGTAAATGTCAGCCTCGGTTATATCTTCCACACTACCCTGAGTGGTGGGTGTTTTTGTGTCGAGGTAACGTCATCGATGCATCCCATGATTAAAATACAACAATCACCCATACGGAACACATTGGAATCAAAACCAAGCACACCCGACGTGCCCTAAAACCGACGTGGTGACGCAACGTCTTTGTGTAGGCAAATCACGGTGCACGCTGGGCGGGCATTGTGAAGCTGTAGTGTTGAGTGTTAGCAGGCTAACTAGAGAAAGAAAGCTAACTAATCGTGAGAGTGGAAGTGGAGCTAACGTTTGAGGAAAAAGGCAACTGTCAAAACAGCAAGAGGAGCAGCAATTTAAGTGATAATTCCGTTAGGTGACCACATGAACAGATGTGTTGCTAGTTAATCGTGTACCGTGTTTGTCAGATGCCCGAGGAGCATTTTGGATACTACATCGATTGTCCCGTTTCCAAACGGAAACCATTTCTGGACACAGTTTCGGGCTAGCTTAGCTAGCTAGCTAAGTGAATCATCCAGGAGACTTTTCATTGTCACCTAAAAAACCCAAAACTGAATGTTTTGTCTGTCATGAGTCCGGCCGGGTGCTCCCATGTGAACGGTTATAAGGTGGATAACTGGAAACAAAACCTCCGAGTCATATACCAATGCTTTGTTTGGAGTGGCACTGCTGAGACCAGGAGACGCAAGGTAAAAACACAGGAACTGCAACGTTACCTTCAGAAACAAAAGTGAAATAATGTTAATGTAGCACAGACAGACACAGATAACTGGAGTGCAAATGATGCCCCAACATGAAGTACAACCACTGGACGGGTTGGAACAAATGACGGTGTTAGTGAAACTGTACTCTTGCAGCAGTAGTGTTGCTAGTACCAGGGTTAGCCCGCTAACGTTAGGTTATCACCGGTAACTTGGCTAGCACGACTCTACATGACGAGCTGTGGCGACTGGTGGCTTCTTTGCAACGTTTAATTTCTCTTTATTAGCCCAAGCAACTATTATTCAAGCTTTTTCGCCGTGAGTCAATCGGTTAGCTTCTGTTTGGTAGAGGCTGAACAGTTAGCTGCATGGCTAAACTTGGGTTGTAGCCATGAGCTAACGATACCGCACCAAAATGTACCCATTGTGGCTCTCCACGCGCACACATATTGGGTCGACAGATTAGCGGCTCTCTCCTGGGCATCCCAGGACAGTGTTTATTTTTTTAATTTATTTTTTTCCCTGCGCTGGTCATTCTCTCACGAGTTTTTGGATGCTGGGACGTCAGCTGATTACTTCATTGCCAATTTCCTTTTGGGCTTATCCCACACCTGCTCGGCCTACACAGCTCCGAATAGCTCCCTACAATGTGATGTCATCCCCGGACTGTGTTGCAGTTCCCCTTCCATCCCTCCTTTTTGTAAACATTAACTTGTTTTTTTTTTGTGCCACGATGTTGATTTACGACAAACTTACAGCTTGATTTGTATTATAGATTAACAACAATTTGTAGCCTGACTGTTATACAAACAAAAAATCCATGCTTCACTTAAACATGTCATACATTTTATGTCGTTGTGATAAAATAGGTGCTTCAGGGTGATGCAGGATGGACAGAGCTGGTGAGTTGAATTATCCCCTCCTCATCTTCACTGACATACTGTAGTTCAGATGAATACGAACTGGCTTGCTTTCTCTCCTCTTGCTCACCTTTCTGTGTGCCTCGGTGCCTTTTCATTTAATGGACTGAATACTAGATGTGAACCTACGTAGTGGAAGAATTCAGCCCCATCCCCGTATCTGCTGTGATACTCAGTTACAGCCAGTGAGATTAATGGGTGGGATGGTGGACTATGAGCGGCCAAAAGCATAGCTCAGTTACATTACAGGCATGTCAAAGCAAATAGCCAGCACAAAATGGTCGATGACCCTTTTTGCTCATACAGTGTTGTAGTGTCACGCTTTGGTTTGAGCGCAATGTCTTTAAGAATCATGTTTGCACTCAGAATTATAGTGTTAAAAGGGAAGTGTAGTGGGTGTCACCGCAACCGTTTTACCAGCATTTTTATAAATGTTGCTATTGACTGTTTAGTTTGTTTTTCACATTGTTCCTGTCAGGAATGCAATCAACGGGAGCTCATTCACATTTCATGAAAATAAGACTTACTATTTCTATTGCGCACTTCTTAGCAATTCACAGTGTTCTGCCCAACCCTGAGGGCTTATCAGCTGTTGCAAACCTTGCCTGTCGCTTTTACTTTTGCGAGAACCGTTTCTCCATCAGTTTTGAATACTTCTCAGCGTCATCACCCTTTGCCTTTTTGCCAAGATGACCAGCACCACAACCAGTGCTTCAGCACAAACCACCACCGTTTCCTTTATTATTTGCTTCCCACAAAAACTGCCATTTTGAGAGAAACACTATATTAGTGATATGGTAAAATATCTTCACCCTGATTTTCTACCATGCCCTGTACAAGGCGGCATGCTGCATGAATACCAGTCCTCCAGATCTGAAGGCCGCTATTGTCATAGTCTTTGAGGTTAGATGGCATTTAAAGTCATACCATTATAATTATTTAGTTGATCTGTTGTGAGCCGGTTTCTGTACACTTGTCTTTGATAGTTTCAGACTGGATTGTAGTTTAGTTTTATGCGCTGTCCAACTCATGTCATCCATCACTGCAGTTTTTAATTCTTAAAAATGAGCACCACCTAGTTCCTCTCACATGCCACTGTGTCACAGTACACCTGTGGCCTTGGAATTTTGAAGTAACAATAGGCATTGAAAACTTTGCTGTGTAATACCAGGACTGTATCTAACAGTGACATTTTAGAAAGCATATTTCTGGCTGTAATGTCAGTGAAAAGAGAAGGACACGCCTCTGTTGTTGTTATTATAAATGCTGCTAAGTATATATTATTGTATTATTTGAAATAAAAGTACAGTTGTTTACAATCAATGTTGAGTGACAAATGGCATTAAGCAACTGATACAGAGTGAAAGGAGAGTGGCTCCTGAATGAAGTGTACTCTCTACTGCTTAAGTGCACTCCACGAGTCCGAGTCTTGTGTCTCGAACCCTTTTCACCGAGGCTTTTTACCACCGAGCTGCTCTGACATGCAGATCATGTGATGTACTGCTCCAGTGGTGCACAGGCAGTGCAGTCTGGGGTTGTGTTCAGCTTCAAGACTAGGTGCCTTTAACATCACATTCGGGTATCTTAATATGATGTAATATAAATACAAATCCTTTACTCGGGTACTCTGAATGTTGGCATGGTGGATGAAACAAAAACTCATCACTGCACTGCTTACTGCTCATTCGTCTTACAATAGTACAATAATGGCAAACACAGTGAAAGCCCTGTAGTACAAGAGGCACCTTCTGCATAAATGGAAGTTGAACGACCCTGCCATTCAGAAGAGACTGATGAATGGAAGAGATGTTTTTACATTGTATTCACACTTGGTTTGATGAACGAGTGCCTGAATGGCTGTTTTTCAACTCCTTTTTTCCCCTTTTCCTGTAGTCTGTCCTCAGCAGCCTCCCTCCAAGCTGTCATCCTCTACCTTTTAAGCTAAAATCAATTCCCAGGCAATGTGCAGCAACATGAGTGGAAAATCTGTCACCTGCTCTGCGTGCACAATGTGAAACCCACATGGGGAACAAATGCTAGAATGAGTGCCAGAGACAAGAGTCTGCAAAGATGACATCACAACCCAGTGTGGCTTGGGATCTGCCATCCTTAATTAGTGCGCATTAATTAATGCTAATTCTTTTGGGACGTTGGTCCTCGATGAAATGCCCCATTAGCTTACGCTGTGCATGTGGGTTAACGCTAACGCAGTGTATGAGAGCGTGCAGGCTGGAGTGGTGGCCATAAATTATAGATTTAACTTGGTGACAAATTTGATATTGTTGTAGACTCCTCCAGGCCTCGAGTCCGATGTCCTTTTGTGTAAACATTTCTCAGTTGCCCCGTGCCCACAAACACCAACTATACCTACATCGTTTGCTAGTTCTATGTGACACAAATGCTCCATGAAGAAAAAACAATTATTTAAAGATTGAGCAATGTATTAAAGATGCCCCACATAGGGGGATGGTAAGAACACACATGTATGTAAATAGTGTTTTCTCTTTGCTTTTAATGAACGTTAAATCTTTCATGATTTTCTTCTGTGCATCTGTACTTCATTCTGTTACTTTCTGGTCGAGGTGTGCTACGTGCCATATAGCCAGAGGGGCTACACCCACCGTAGACTGTCAGTTTGTGTCATGTTACAAAAACCGGGCTCAATTTCAGATTGCAGAGGAGGAACTATTGTTCTGATGTGCTTCCTCTTCCATCTTCCCGGTACCTTACTTTTGTTCCCGTCTCTTAATCTATTCTATTACTGTGTTGTGAGTGTATGTTTAATGAGTCTAGCAAGCGACTCTTTGAGTACAGCACGTGAGCCTTTAGTGTGCCTCTGTCTGCAAAGATTTCTTGTTTCCTCTTTTAATATAGATTCATGTTACCCCCGTATTGCACAGAAAGATGCGGGCACAGCGCAGAGATAACAACCTGCAGTTGCTTTTAACAGTTGAATTCATTCTTCTTTAGGCCCAACTCCAGTCATATTCATAATTTATAGTTGGTGAATGGCTTTGGTGGTGGAGGCATAGAGTAAATATTCATGAAGGTCATGGTTATGTATTTTGTGTTCCGCTTCATGCAGCAGAATAGGCTCTATTTGCTATATCTCTAAGAGGATGTCTACTAAAACACTGCCGCCATAAAGGAACCTGCTATGCAGTTAAACCAGAGCTATTATCTCAGGTTGAGTGGATGTTGGATGAGATGAAAGCACGGTGGGTGGGGTTGGCTGGATTTTACAACCATAACTTCTTTGAAGAATTTGCCGTCACTTTGATTAAAGGGGGTAAGGGTCGTGATTAAAGAGCTGACTGAAGTCAGCTTTTTTTATCTTCTAGTTTTGATAAATCATATATGATCAGAGGAACCACAACCCCCCCCCCCCCCTTCCCACTCGTGCAACCCCCAGTTCTGCTTGTGATGAGGGAAGATGAGAGAGAAATCTTTTGCTAGATAGATGTTGCCGGGAATTTCAGAGGTAGGAAAATTGATACGTTTCTCAAGGATGACACATTTACTTCCTTCTGTCACTCCTTTTCTCCCTTCTGTTCTTTCTCTTCACACACAAAATGCACTGAGGCGCGACCAATCCCAGAGAGCGGCCGATTCCCGTACTGTGAGCAGATCTCTTTGTCGGATCGGTCTCCGTCACATCACAAGCCTGCTTTCTGACTCATCAGCATACGTTTGTAGCATCGGGATCTATTCGTCCAGCCTCTTCACAGCCCTCGCTTGTTCCTCTTCTCTGCTCACTCCCACGCTTTTTCTCCCTCCTTTTCCTTTCTTTTTTTTTTTTTTCTTTCTTTTTTTTCTATTTGCAAACCTAGTTCAGCTCACAACTCATTGCCTTTTGACTATCCCATTGAATGTGTGCAATAAATATACAGTGGGTTTTTTTTTCAGAGGTTTTCATGGGATTACCTAGGATCCTTTTGAAATTCATAGCACATTTTCCCATCTTCCCTGTCTGTCCTTTTCCCTCTGCCTCACAGGAAACACTCAGTGGGTTCGGTGATGTCAGTCAATGGTTTCTGGCCGCCTTCCAGCTCCATTTCTTCCACGTCTGTTTGCTCTCCGTCACTCCCAGGTCTTGTCTAATGTGGCTTTCGGTCCGTCAGTCTTTCTGGCTGTTGCTCAGTGACTAAACGAATGGCACGAGGCCTATGACCCACTCCCTTAGTAATGGGCCTGGTGTGTCACCTTGTGGTGTCCCCTTCGCATGCTATTGCCTCCCAATTTATCAGCCTCAGATAGTCTTCTCACACTTGAAGTCTACGTCATTTTACTGACTATGCTGGATGTGCTCTGCTACGGTGCTTTCATCTTTTCTGTTTATTTTAGATCAGAGATGCTAAAGAAGACAGCCGGAAGATGCAGCACTGGCATGGAGAAAAGAACCATGTTCAAAAAAATATCTGTTTTATTTTGGCCTTTTGGGGAATGGTTATTATAGCTATAGTATGTTTTTAATGACCACATATGCTTATGAGGCTTGAGGAGTAGTCATACATTTTGAAATATAGCTGCCTGTGGAAGAGCATGACTTTGCGTTTTGATTATAAGCTCCTCTCTTGTGTAAGCTGCATCAGCCCCTCCCCGCTCGACAACTTCACTTTGACTGATTTCTTCTTCCATCTCTGCCTCTGACCATTTCCCCTCTTTGCCCTCCCTTCAACCAGAGACAGAACTTCTCATTTGACTGTCCCACAAAGCATGCTGGTCATGGCCTGAACCAGCCAATGGGGCGGCTGTCCAGCCCTCCCATAGTACCACCATCTGGCTAATGAGCTGTCAATCACTCCCCAGGGGCCGGCCCAAGCCCAAAACCAAGAGGCGATCAATCTCTTCTCGTGTGGACACTCAATTATTCCCTATTGTTAAAACCTTGGGCCCAAGTGACGACTTTTCTTCGGGACAAGGCCTTTTGTGTAAAAATGGTTCTCTCCCCTCACGAATATGGCATTAGACCCTTGCGATATAATTTATTACTTAAGTCTGCTCAATATGTACTCACTTTTACATACTCTGCAGTTGCACTGTGCCTCATAGATTTTCCTGGAAGTAATGTTCAAGGCTCCTGAGGGTCCTAATTGGTTCTATGGGGATAAAGAAGAAATCAACTGATGATGTGAAGAGATTTGAGTCCAAGGAGTCGAGTTAGCGGTCTCTCTTCGGTGTGTGTTTGTGTGTTTTCTTTTGGTGGCTGTGGGCATCTGGTAGCTGCACGGTTTGACCGGTGATCACGCACCCGTTTGTCAAGCTGAAGCTAGACTGTCAGCCATCTGTGCAGACAAACACACTGATTGCTGCAGGATCCTCCCTCTTGTCGTACATGTTTGTTACGATTTTTTGCAGCCTTGGCCAGTCTACTCACTGGTGAATTGGATAAATATTGGCTTGATACTCTTTTGTGAGCGGCCTTTGTGTGAATCCTTTTATGAGGCAGTGTGGCAGTTTTCAAAGCATGAGTGTTTGGTTTGTGTTCCACTAGTCCTGCTCTGAACATGTGGACACAGGTAGCCTGTCTCAGACCAACTACATCTCTGTACTTTAGTGAGTGGAAATCTTTCCGCTGCCTCCTATGTTTTTCCCCTACACCCTCTGAAAATCAAGAAGGAAGCACAGCCTATCTCCTCCAAATTGAGTGTTCTTAATCAGATTCACACATGCACGCCTGTGTAGATCCATCCCATGTGCTGCAAACCACCAACCGACACAACTTGCTCAAACCCCTGAGAAACATTGGACTACATTTTTCATCATGGCATCAAAGCTACTCCACCGCATAGAGTATCTCAGCTTAGTTTCACTCCATCCTCACTTTATCCAGTTTCATTTCTGTTCCCGCAGACAACGAAAAGCTAGACTCCCATCGACTGGGGCTCAGAATTTAGCTCTAATGTCCTTATAGCAGTGTCTGACAGTATGAGGCCAAACTGCACGCCAACAATCCCTCATCTCTCCCTGGACTCGGATTCATTTGAATGAGGTGGGAATACATTTTCACACACAGACCATACAGCGTGTCATTGTCAACAGAGGTTACAATGAACTGATGGGAGGACGGAAGTGAAAAGAGAATAGAGTAGGATTGGTATTGTGTGTGTGTGTGTGTGTGTGTGTGTGTGTGTGTGTGTGTGTGTGTGTGTGTGTGTGTGTGTGTGTGTGTGTGTGTGTGTGTCCCTAGGGCTGCTGACTGAGACTGCATATTGCAGGCCAGGCATTGTCATGTGGGGATAGTGGGAAGCGAGGCTGCCAAAGGCGCTGACAGGCTGCAGCCCCACGGGGTCAGTCAGCAGCACGGTTCTGGAGCATCACCATCAGTCCCCCTTCCCCAGCCTCCCTCGGCTTCTTCATGTTAGTTAGAGAACGAGAAAGGGCCGTGTGCGTATGCATCAGTGTCTGAGCACTCGTAGCAAACGTCGACCATCGTCTGTGTGTGTATATTTAAGCTTAACGAGGGATTCTGCGAGTATTTTAACGCATATTTATAGCACGGTGTGCATGTCAGCCATTGTTAATATTTTGTTGTATTATGAGGATGTTTCCGTAGAGAAGCGTGGACAGGCTTATGAGGCAGTTGGTGAGTCACTGCTCTCATATAGCCGCGCTCTCTCTACCCCGTATTGTCTCTCTCTCTCTCTCTCTCTCCCCCCTCCCCGGTCTGTTCTTTGCAGCATCGGGAGCGTGCTCTGTAGAGCCAGACCTTTGTCCACATCATAATTGTCGTCGTCATTTTCTCTCCTCCTCAGTTACAGCTCATCGCATTGCTAGCTCTGTTTGAGTATGCAAATGCATTAACCCTTAACGTTGAGGTAGGAATAATGCAGTCGGATTGAAAGAATGCAGGAGGAGATGGAGAAGCTGAGTATGGGTATCACTTCATATAGATAGTTAGATCTAGAACATTGGGCCGCTCATGCTGTAATTGTTGGACCCAGGTCATTGTAAGCTCAGCAGACCCACACAGCATGTATTGCTATCTTATCCTCATGTTGAACATGTATCGGACACGCATTCATCCAGCTAATGCCTTTCTGCACCTGTTCTTCCATCACTCAGCAGCTTTGTACATTAGTGGGGTGATTCCCCCGGACGTGGATCCCAGCCTAACTTGTCTCAAAGTGCGCCTCCCCAGATGGGCAAACGCAGCCTAGCGCAGCACAAACTTGAGCTTGCTATACCTGTCGGATACTTGTTCCAGTCATCTGAGCCAGCGGCTGATCAATAGCTGATCTAATAGAACATTAAAAGCCTCTGGGCGCAGAGAAAGGCAGGACTGCTGACACTGATGAGTAGACAGCCTGTGAACCATGGTGAGAGGGAGAGATTACAGAGAAGCCAAGGGGGTGCTGGAGCAGAGATGGATTTTCTGCCCGCCATAGGGGTATTGAGGGGAGGGGGGGGGGGGGCAAGGCGTGGCATTGGCAGGGATTCTTGTTTTTGACTTGGAGTCCTGGTGCAGTGGAGGTGGAGTGGGGATGAACAACAACAACCCCGCCTCTGTAAGATCAGCTCAAAGAGGCAACTAAAACATTCAGCAATTCAGTTGACCTCAGCTGTGTTCCCACAATGTTTGGCCTGTTTTTTTTATCTTTTGCTAGTGCATGTAGGGTTTCATTTAGATTGTGAAAGTCCTGCTACACACTCTATAATTTTTCACACACAACCTCTACCTTAAAGGTTCAAAGAGCTCACTGTTGATGCGGTTGGTTTTTAGTGGCAGTCCACACATGTTTCCTTTCCTTTCCTTTCCACCACTCCCCATACATTCCTCTTGGAAAAGCATCACTCGCTAATTTGGTTCCACCCTTTCTTTTTCACAGCCATTCAGAGCCGGCTGGCTAGCAGACCCAATATGAAAAAATAACAGCTTAGTGTCTGCGACCCTGCATATCCCCTCTACTGCTATGTCATCACAATCCAACCCACGCCCACTAATGCGCAGCCAAAACACAGACCTGACTGTGAGTTTTGCAGCCTATCTCAGGCAGCAGTGCATAGTAGTAATATGTTTTATGTATCACCCATATACCTAGCTTACCATGATAGAAACGTCTGGTACCCTCTGTCAGTATCCATACAAATAGATGCAAATAGAGAGATTTGCTTTGGACTGTTATTTCAATTTTGTCCCAGTCCCACAGATGAGCTATTCCAGTCCTGTGTCTGTATTCCTATTGTTACCCAATGCAATATATGCCAGACGTTGGAACATCAAGATTCACAGCAGCAGTGTTAGTGTTTAAATAAGATGTGGATTGGGGATGCAATTATGTGAACTATTTTGACTTTCACACAATAATGCACGTCTAGAGATTGAGTGAAGAAACAGAACTTTGTTTGGCAATGCACTTTGATACCCACAGTTTATTGGAACACAAAGCATTTATCCATAGTCAAGAAGACCAATATCTTAATGTTGTCCTCACTATACCCGCTGACCAGTGACCACTTCCAACCATTTATACTGGAAATCCTTTGTGAGCAGCAATTGTTTTAATTATTGTGGGAACTACAATCTCCCAAACAAAGCTTCATGATGAAATTAACCTAAAATGTGTCACTGGATATTTGAAGTTTTTGAGTCATCATGTGAGTTATTTACAAGGGTTTTTATTTGTCATTGTACTACAGGGTTGCACCACGACATTTAGATTGTAGTCCCAATTTGCTACATAGGAAAGAAAAAGTGTTGTAGTCGTCCCATTGCACAGACCGTTCTGTGTTCTGTGTCATCCAGAGAGGAGGAAGTGAAACTGACTGGAACAACCTCCTTTATTACTCTCCAACAATACGCTTAAATGTTGTTCATATGGTGTCAGGTTATACTATTGTGTCTCTAGTCAAAAGATAGCAATAGGCCGACGATGCTGAACAGGGCCCTTGAGTTTCTGTGTGTAGGAGTGTGTGAGTCTTTCTTTCAAGCTAGTTTCACAGAGTGCACCAGAAACAAACAAAGCTGGTAAATCTCTCCAGCCAATAGTTCTCATTTTGTTTCTCTTCACCTTTGCTTCACACCTACTTTCCCTCTGTCTCCTCTCTACAGTGTGAGTGGGCGACTCATTGCGGCTGTAAGGCTGTGATGAGATTGTCTTATTTAATTTCTCCCTCTCAGAGCAGACTGTGTTGCTATGCTTTCACTCACATTACCAACAGAACTGTATAAGGAAAGCATCGAGTGTAATCACTGCCAACAGATTTTGCATTTGTTGACGTAATCATTTGCAACAATCTTCACCATGTTCACAGTTGTCGACCACATTTTGTTCCATTAATCTTTTCTCTCCCTCAGCTTATTGCATTTTGGTCATGGCCACTCAAGCCTTCTCTGTTCTCTCCTTTCTCACGGTTGTTTTACAACTTTTAGGCTGCGACCAACCACCACCAAATCTAATCTGGATTAGCTCCTGTGCAGCCAATGTAGGGCTCGATTTTGCAGTAGATGTCAGGCATCCTAATGTCCGGTTACCTTTGGGTGCCATAGTTGAACCAATTACACACACACTCTGTGTGTGTGTGTGTGTGTGTGTGTGTGTGTGTGTGTGTGTGTGTGTGTGTGTGTGTGTGTGTGTGTGTGTGTGTGTGTGTGTGTGTGTGTGTGTGTGTGAGAGACAAATTCTGCTTGCCTTCTCCGGTCTGCCTGCCAAGCATCAAATCCCATCATGCCCTGCATGTGTTAGAGAGCAAAAGATTCAGTGAGGAAATATGTTGTTATTCAACTGCAAAGGCCCAGTAATCTTGAGTCTGTCTCTTCATATCAGGTTTGTTCAAGCATCGTGTCCTCCAAAGTGTTTATGTGACTGACTGGAAGATAGAAATCTGATTCAACTAGCAAGGAGTTCCACTCTGTCTGCCTACGCCACTCTACAGCATAGCTCAGGGCTCTGTCCTGCTGCAGAGGATTTTCTCACCACACTGACGGTCCTCTCCCTGTTTTTTTTACTGTCAATTCCTCCCCCTTCCCTCCCCAACCCCACTTGTCATTGGGTCTTTCTTTCAAGGCCAAGTCGTGCATCTGTCACATGTGTGGAGCCCACCTGAACCGACTCCACTCCTGTCTCTACTGCGTCTTTTTCGGCTGCTTTACGAAGAAACACATCCACGAGCACGCAAAAAACAAGAGACACAATCTAGGTAAGCCAACACGCTCACTCGACAATAAATCATTTTGGAGCACATTTTAATTGATTTCTAGTATGCACTGTGAATGATAATTCTCTACATTCAAAATAAAATCTAACAATAGAGCTAAAATGATGATGCAACATGCATATTGTCCCTCCCTACGTCCAAGGCCCGGTCCCATCACGTCAGTCCTCACATTCACATGCACCCCTGTGGCTCACTGCAGCATCAGCTATTACCAGCAAAGGATTACAGCATTACTTTGGGCAACTTCCTCCCCTGAGCAGACAGGGAGCCTCACTCTAACCGCAGCACATTACCATTCTGGTGGGGAGCGCCTTAACCAGTCAAATGTCATGAGTTTTAAGTTTGCACTCTCTCTTTCACACAGCAGCAAGGTGACTGGTAGACATTGCTAATCCACAGCTACCCCAAAAAGCCTAGCTTCAACCCTACATGCTAATTAGGCTAAATAAGATAATGACACTAATGAGCGAGATTCTGATGTTACTCCTACAAGGACGACTAAATATAGAAACCAGGGAGAGGGTATGGAGACTTGGTAGTTGTTTGAATGGCTTTAATTGATTTAATGCACACAGATACCCCCGGTGCACGGCACACAGTGTTAATTACCTTTGAGCTTTCCACAAGAGCCTCGCTGACACTGGCGCTCTGTTCATCTCCACCTCTAATCAAATTAATCCAAACTCCCCGTCTGCTCTAAAACAAGATGGCAAGCTCCCTTCTCAGGACTCATTTTTACATTTTTTTCTTCATCATTTTTCTTACCACCTCATTCCTCAGGACACTTTTCAAATCTTTTTCCTGTCCTTTTTTTCCCCCTTGTCCTAGCGTACGTCATTCTCTGGACACCTTTCACATCTCCTTCTAATTTTCTTCCACTTCCCCTTCATCCTTCTTTGCTCTCCTCCTTTGCTCAAGTGAGCATGATCTACATTCCTCCCTGTATCTTGTGCAGCACTCCATCCAGTCTACATCTTCATCCTCTCGTTGTCTCATTTTTCTCTCTTAATCGGGTTGCTGTTGTCCGGAGAGGAGCAATCCTTTGTTGCCATGGTTTACCAGAGAAAAGAAAGATGAATACATTTTCTTCTTCACTTTATTTCTTTGTATGTTCTCATATCTCTCTCACACACTCGCACTCACACACACGCACACACACAAATAACATTACACAGTGACGACAATATATAACATACACCAGGTTTTATATATATATATGATGTGTTAGCTCACTTCTCAGTGTGGGAAGCACCAAAAACAGAAACATGTCCAGTTAAGCTTAAAAAAGAATAGGTTGTCACGGCAACAGAGCTGAATTATTGTTGCCGCATGGTGTGTTAGTTAGATAGCCCAGGTGGGGGGTGGGAGACAAATAGACCTATTCCATCACTACTACCCTCATATCTCTTATAATTGCTAATTGCACCAAATGAGATGGAAACATTGCCTAGAAAAGCATGTTATACTGTAAATAAAACCCAATGTGTGTTACTGTGCTGGAAAAAAATCTATTTGTAATTATTGCGCAATCTCTCTTTCTCCTTCTCTTTCCCTCCCGCTCACAGCAATAGACTTATTATACGGTGGAATATATTGTTTTGTGTGTCAAGACTACATATACGACAAAGACATGGAGCAGATTGCCAAAGAAGAACAGAGGAAATCCTGGAAATTGCAAGGTAAAGCATTTTGTCTTCTCTCTCTGAGGAACTTAATGCAGCTTTTTTGAAAACAAGGCCGTCACATTTGTGTTTTCATTTTTAATCGACAGGCATCGGGGAGAAGTACACGACATGGGAGCCGACCAAGAGGGAACTAGAATTATTACGACACAATCCAAAGCGGAGGAAAATCACTACGAACTGCACCATAGGTAAGCGATAGGCTCGCTGTTTAGTCTGCACTGCTTTTTATCTGTGTGTGTCTCTACATGTTCCAATAACGCAAGTGTACTTGCGGTCACCCTCGTGTTTAAGTGTGATACCCAAGGTCGGTAAGACCGGGCAACCCCACAGGCACTGTGGAAGACAAAACACGGCGCTCCCTCTCTGATACTGTAGATGCACACACTGTCTGTGTCTCCCCAGACATTGTTATGCCTCTACAGGGACTTCATGTTTTTGGGGTTGTCCGTCTGTCCGGTCTATCTCTGGTATGACTGAGAGGAATTTCTTTCAAATTTGGCTCAACTGGCCACCTGGACTCGAGGATTACCTGTGCTCATTATGACAATTTCACACAAATTTCTAATAGGATAAAAAAAATGAAGCGATGACATTTTGGACAGACATAAACCTGCAAACTTGACTGGTTGACGGAGGCTTACAACCGCTAGGCAGTTATTCTCTGTACTGTTTTCTCAGTGATTTGTTTTTCATTTCTTCCTGCCATCTTTGTTGTGTCTCTGATTTTGGGAGGTAGACTTAGTGTGTTTGTGTGTGTGCACGCACACCGGGACCAGCCTGAAGTATTAAAGCTCTCGCTGAGCATTCTCTTCCAGAACCAAACCTTGCTCAATTGGATTTGACCCAGGACCCTGCTGTGTTTCCCTTGTTCTACTGGCCATCACTGCAAGACTGTAGCGTTTTCTTCTCGCTCTAAATGAATCCATTCACAGCTTTTGGGGTCTGCTCCAGGATACACGCAGTTTTGCTGGCAGACCTGAGCCAACACTATATTCTTGTCTTTTACGTTTAATAACTATACCGGCATATTGAGATGTGGTTCCATATAGATTCGCAACTACTGAATATTTACATTAACAATTAAGCTGCCAAATATTTTTCGAGATTAATTGATTACCAGTTTGTCTTATGAAATGTCAGAAAGTAGAATATGTCTTAAAGCCCAAGCTTACGTCTTCAAATGCTGACCATTAACTAAAACCAAATAACCAAAAAGATAAGCAGTCCACTGTCTCATAAGACAAAGAAAAGCATCACATTTTCACAATTGAGAATCTGTAACTAGGTTGCTTACTCACTTAATGTTTAATTGGTAACTCAAAATAATTAGTTTCGTATCAAAATATAAATACTAATATGTCTGGTTCTTTTGGCTACCAATTCAGTAATGCTCTCTACTTTTGGTGGTTTGTAATGAGTAAGTTGAACAGTCCAGAGAACAGAGACGAGGTCTTTCGTGGGGATTCGTTTCCCTCCGTTGGCAGCAGAATGAATCAGAGGCACTGTCGTGTTTAATCTTTGTTTCCATGTGTCTCTCATGCTTTTCTTTGTCTCCTTTTTGTCCTGCAGGTTTACGAGGGTTAATAAACCTGGGCAACACATGTTTCATGAACTGTATTGTTCAGGCCCTAACACACACACCGCTGCTGCGAGACTTCTTTCTCTCCGACAGACACAAGTGCGAGATGCAATCAAACTCCTGTCTGGTGTGTGAGATGTCGCAGCTCTTTCAGGAGGTATGGTGCAAACATTTGCGTGTCTGAACTTTTGTGTCTGGACAAGTTACATAGGTTTAAAGAAAGAAAGAACGTCTGATTTTGGTTAAAACTGAGCCATAATTTCAGAGTTTTAGTTTTTTTTTAGCAACCATATAATACAGAATGTTCTCTCACAGTGTAAGCCACTGCAGAACGCTGAGTCACTGTTCAGCTCTTTTGTCAAGTCCAAGAGGGAGGCAGAGAGGAGCGAAACATTCCTGCCTGAAAGGAATGTACAGAGCCACATGCATATGAATACGCAGAAAGCCGTAATTATATATTTTATTGAACCTGGTCAGTCGATGCGAATTATCTCGCACAGCTATTTATAGCCTCTTAATCCCAGCTCTTTGACACAAAAGTTTGGCATTTTAACATCCAACAAACACCATCAGTCCTTGACATTATGTAATATCTGCCTGGGCTGCTCCCACACTGCCTCGCTTTTTTTCTTACACCCTCCCACATCCCGGTATATATGGGCCCACAGATGGTGCTATAAAGAGTTGAGTCATCACCAAACTTCCCTTCCACAGCATACACACAGAGCCTTGCCCCATCGCAGTTTGCTGAACCATTCAGCTACATAACACATGAAGGAGGTAATCACTCACCTCTATCGCCAGGCAGGCAGGCAGGCATTGACTGAGTATTCAGCTGGAAATTCAGGATCAGTCATACAACAACAACAAAAATCTATTTAAACGTACCTTAACACACAAACGATATCACTCCCAAGTTTTTCTACCTCCACGCCTTGTCCCCAACTCTCTAATTTCCATCCCCCTACCTTTATTTTATTTCAACCCACCTCCATATCTTCATCAAAAGCTGGCATCTTCTGCCTCTGCAGACACACACACACACACACACACACACACACACTCACACTCACACTCACACTCACACTCAGAGCTTTTTTAGATGTGAAGGTGAGAGGCGTGGCCCCGGCCTGCTTTGATCAACCACTCTCTCCTCACTCTCTCTAGTTTCCTCCTCTTCTCGTAGCATCGTTTGTTTGTCAACTGCCTTCAAACTGCCGAAAAGGAGTTTGTAAGACTCAAAAGAGGCTTCAGCGCGGCATGTTATTCCCCTCTCGCAGCTCTATCAGATTTCCGACCGAGCTGTGGAGATTAAAGCGAAGTGTGTGTGCAACATCTACGTGTCAAGACATGAGAGCCCTCTCTGGCATTAATGAGCTCTGGTTGGAACTCCACTGTAGTGTTTGCACCCTAATAACTCTTGCGCTCCGCTCATCTCTGACCTGGATTGTCACTCACTCAAATTCCCAAAGAGTCTGCATCCATTTGTGGATGTTTTTGCTCCAAACACACCCGTTTTCCAACCAGTTCTTCCTCTTCCCTGTCTTGCACATCACACCTCTCCTCTCTACGGATGTGCTGCTAGGCGACATATATTGCAGAATCCATTCACATCTGACGAGGCCTGTAGAAAGTAGCTGCTAAAGGAGTCAGAAAGACACTCTGACTGACAGCCTCACATGTGTTGTGCTTCAACAATGAATTATAGATGACAGTGTGCAATGCAGCTATGAGGTTGGCATAGAGGTGATCAAATATATATTCGCCTGGTAACACCTGGAAAAATAGGCTAACCACCCACTCCTCTTCACCCCCGCTACCTCTCTCCTCTTTCTTCCCCGCTCTCAGTTCTACTCGGGCCACCGTTCGCCCCACATTCCCTTCCGGCTGCTGCATCTGGTGTGGACTCACGCACGTCACCTCGCAGGCTACGAGCAGCAAGACGCCCACGAGTTCCTCATCGCAGCATTGGATGTACTACACAGGCACTGCAAAGGGGACACCATCAGTAAGCCATAAAAACACTAGTGTGTTGTCTTTAAATACAGTAAGATTGGAGGGTTTACTTTAGATTTTGTTTTCTCGAATATTTTCTGTCAGGCCATTTGCAGCTTGTTCAAGTCGGACTGAATGGGGAAACGCAGCAAAGAGCAGTGTGTCAGTTGAGATTGAGAGGAGTGTGTCTGGGCCACCTGCCTCTGATCCGGCATGTGGAGTTATACCTTAGATCTACTCGTAGAGCGCAGTGCCTTACTTCCCTGGAAAGCGTACTGAAGGAGACTGGCAATGGTGTGTACCAAAGGGACAGGAAGCAAGCAGTGTGAGGAATGTCAATAGGGCCCCGCTGCAGTTGAAATGACGGGCTGACTCGCCCACAGACCCTGCAGTAAGGTTTGTTTCGATTATCTAGAATCCAGAGAGTTGTAAAGTAGCAGAGAGGCTCAGCTGCAGGGGGATGGTGAAGTGAGAAAGAGGGCCAGACGGAGTCCTTCAGAGGTGCTAAACAGGTCGTAGGTGTTACCTGTGTGTCTATTTATACTTTCTGCTCTTTGTGGTCCGCAGGAGACGACAATGGGAAGAAGGCCAACAATCCAAACCACTGTAACTGCATCATTGACCAAATCTTCACTGGGGGCCTGCAATCAGATGTTACCTGTCAAGTTTGCCAGTAAGTGTCTGTGTCTGTCTTGTGTGTTTGCGACTTTAAAAAAAAAAGAAAAAAAAAAGTGATTACCAAAATAAAGTCCCATCTGAGAGATTTTTCTGGCCATTTACTTGATGGAGCAGCACGTCACCACCTAAACCCCTCCTTCCTCTTTCCCTACATTCACTCATTCATCCATCATCCGTCTATCCTTATTGTCCTCCCAATTGCGTAGTCGCCTCTCACCGCCGGGCTGATCGATGTTGGACGTCACCTGTCCTCCCAGAGTGGGTGAACCAGTGGTTGTGTCCTCTCCACCATTCTCTGTTAGAGGCCCGGTCCGTGCAGAGCTGCTGTAAGAGGGGGGTTGTCTAGACAGCAGCACAACCCGAGCGTTGCCTGCCTGCCCCCCAGAGCTGTCCTGTCACATTAACACTAACACGCTGCACTGAACTGCACAGCACCTCGCCCTGACTAGCAGGCAAGCCGAGCCCAGCTCTGTGCCATGTTACCTGCCTCCACAGTGGAGCGAGAGACTGCTGATGCAGAGCTGCTGATGCTGCCTAGAGTATCATTCTGCCATAAACTCCTCTGTAATCATTACACAGGTCTCCTGTTGACCACATATTACTTATGGGTAAGCCTTAAGCAACATAAATGCATCCCCCTAAGGCTTTTTTTTGGACAAAAATGGAACCCTAATGGTGCCATATATTACCGCTAGGTCGCTCTTTTACCCATCATAAATACATGCCTACTTGTCTTAATAGCCACCTGCTGGTACCACGGGGTGTTGCAGCACCATGACTCATCTAATGTCATGCGTATATATTTGTGTATACTTTGCGTATACTGCATGCGTTCTATACTGAAAGCCTCCATTTTGCCCAGGCTGCAATCCATCGCAGCCATCGGGCTGTAATAATACAAATTCCTTATGTAAAGCCAATCTTCTCTGATGTAACACTTCATTGAATTGCAAATGGACCTGGAAGAAGAAAACAGTGTATATTATGCACATGCACATACTCAATCTTCCAGCAGGCTTAAACAAAAACATGATCGGAATATACAGTGGCTGTGTGAATTTCAGCTTGTGTATTGCCATCTGTGTCATCATCCTTTCATCACGGCCTGTAATAAATGACACACAATCACACACTATTTATTCAGCCTCACAATCAAACTCCCTTCTCTCTCTTTTTTTTTTTCTTCTTTTCCTCTAGTGGTGTTTCCACAACGATAGATCCATTCTGGGACATCAGTCTGGACCTTCCTGGCTCATCCACGCCTTTCTGGCCCCTCAGCCCTGGAGGGGATGGCAGCACAGTGAATGGAGAGAGCCACCTGTCAGGGTCCACCACTCTCACAGACTGCCTACGCAGGTACCACTTCAGTCTCAGCTGACAACAGACTTTTTTTCCTGTCTGTCAGGCTCTCGTTTCTTTGTATCTATCTAAACAAACCTAAATTTCCTGTCATGTAGGTTGTAGAATATCCAATGGCGCTAAATCAGAGTCGCTTCTTGACAAAAACAAGTCAGCTGCCTTACAGTCGTACTGCTAGCTGTGTTCTTCTGTGCTGGTGCAGAAAAACAGTATTAAAACTTTGTCAGATTGAAAATGAATGATGTTTATAACACATGGAAAGGAAAAGGAGGTACTCTCACTCTCTACTTTTTTTTTTTTTTCTTCAATAGGCTTATTGTCCTTTATCCCTTCTGCCACCTCTCCAAAATCATGGGTATCAATCGTCTCCAAATACATTTTATTCATCTCCCCACTTGTCTGAAGGGGTCACATATTGAGTGGCACAGCAACCCTGTTATCACTGGATCTCATCTTCCTCCATCACCAGGTTGGCAGATGTGACCTCTCATATCTCCTCTACTGCCTCTTCATTCTTGCAATTTCTTTTTCTCCCCTCCTTATCTCATTTCATTCCCTCCCCTCTCAAATCAATTCCCCCCCCCCCCTTATGTCCTCACCCTCTACCTCCTCGTATTCCTCTCATCCTCCCCCCTCTCTCTTTCTCTCGCCTCCTTTCCTTCTGACTTTTTTTTTTTTTTTTTTTTTGCTGCAGCACCTCACACACCCCTAGTTGCTGCAGCAAGTCTCTTAAAGGTACAGGACCGGTTGGTGCTGTTGCCGTGGTGATAGAGGCGCTGGAGTTACCGGCAGGGGTCTTGGGTTGGGTGGGCTCACACACAGAGTGGCTGCACCAAAACTCTGCATGCAGACTTTGGATTAGTAGGACTAGAACCAGGTGTTGCGTGGTCATAGGGTTATATTTGTGTAATATAACCAAATAAATAAACCATAATAGTTTTCACTTCCTGTCTCCTGTTTTGCCCACACGTGTTCTCTGCACTTTCACAACCTCTCTTCTTCTTCTCTTTTTCACTCCCAACCCATCCCTCCCTCCCTCCTGCAGGTTTACGCGACCCGAGCATCTAGGAAGCAGTGCCAAAATCAAGTGCGGCGGTTGCCATAGTTACCAGGAGTCCACCAAACAGCTGACGATGAAGAAGCTCCCCATCGTAGCATGTTTCCACCTCAAAGTGAGTCAGACAGTGACGACGTGCTGCCCAGGTATCATTGTTACATTACCTGTCACCGTCTTGACAATTTTGATTATTTAAGGGTAAGCGTTTATCTTTCACACGTCTAATGTTGTCATCACTCCCAAAACGGCAGATGAAGCCGCGTCTTGTAAAAAAATAGGGCCGTGTGATGCGGCTTAAAACCATCATCCAAATGTACACACTGCAATATATTTACAAGCTGTAATATATGGTCCATCCTGTGTGTGTGCAGCCTCACATCTGATTTAGGCAAAGTTCAGGTTTTGCAGAGACTTGGCTGTCTTGTGCGTAGGTGTGCTCAGAATTCGATTCAGTTGTTGGTGCATTACCTTCTACTGTGCAGCCCGTTCACACAGTGTCCCAGAACACCTACGACTTGTACAGTCCTCATTTGTCCATGTTTTATTTATCATAACAGTATTGAGGGGGGGGGGCGGGGCTATAATGTATTTATGATATTCATAGGAACAGGCTGCCAGACGATTGTCTAAGATCAATCCAAGTCCTGCTATTATCTTGTTATGAATGCGTAAATGTGTGACATCCAGGGTGAAACACAAGCATTTTCACTTTTCACTTGCTTTGTTTTGTGTTTTGTATGTCTTGTAATGATGATGCCTGTTGTTTCTAAATGTGTCTTCTCCCCTCCCCCTTTTCTCTCTCTCTCTCTCTCTCTCTCTCTCTCTCTTTCTCTCTCTCTCTCTCTCTCTCTCTTCATGTTTCTGCCCCTTCCCCCTCTCTCACCCTCCCTCTCTGGCCAACTCCAGCGGTTTGAGCACTCTGCTAAACTGCGGAGAAAGATCACTACATATGTTTCCTTCCCCCTAGAGTTGGACATGACGCCCTTCATGGCATCCAGGTAAGCCTCTCGTAGGCCCCAAAGCTTTTCTACACATGTAGTGAGTCTTCACATCCAGATATATTTAAAAACAACAAAACATGTAGCAGCTTATTTAAGTGTTTTATTACATCGTAATGTTTGAACATACATACCGTTTGATATACTTTACATTATGTGTACTCCAAGAAAATGCACATTTCTTCATCTGCAGCCAAAACAGCATTGTTAATTGCTCCCTAAAATATATATTGCTGTCAGTGAAGCATTCAGTAGCAGTATTGCCCCACCCCTGGCTGAAGCATCCATTCAGCTCTGTTCAGAGACGTTAACATCATTAGAGGCACAGGCAGGGAAGATATCGGCTTTCACAGACAGGATCATTCTGCCACCTAGTGGATGTATGTGCCAGTGTAGCATGTTTACCCATACATGCAACTTAAGAAATGTTAATGTGTTGCTATTCTTTTTCTGTCTCCCACAGTAAAGAGAGCAGAATGAACGGGCAGTATCAACAGACAGTCGATGTATTAAACAACGACAATAAGTGAGTACCTTGCAAAGGGATTTATTAACACAGCAGCAGTGACATCATTGCATATGCTTAATGACCTGAAGCATCTGTCTGTGACTTCCCCAAATTAAATCAATTTGAAGCCAATTAAAAGCTGCTTAGTTTTTCTCATCCATGACAGTTACAATAGCTTTCATTTTCCAGGACGGTCACAGGGAATTTACCGTCTTAATACCATTGAATGGTTCCTTGTATAGAGTCAGTTTGCAAGGCTCCTTGATGATGCCTCTAGTAGATAGATAGGTAGGTAGATAGATAGATAGATAGATAGATAGATAGATAGATAGATTTACTTTATTAATCCCGCAAGTGGACATTTGCTAGTACACAAGAAAGACCTAGAGCAACAGTTTGTGGAGGATAATGGGGCTTATGATGTTACAGGTGCGATGTGTACGATGTCGCTCCAAACAAAACAGGGGGCAGCATTCCACCTCAAGGCATGCAAACTTGTCACCATCGTCAAAATTCAACATTTTGAATCCTACGTGATTTAGGCAAATCCGATGCACAACAAGCAGATTGCCGTGCATGTCAATTTCACTATGGCGAGCACAAATGAAACTGACCTGAAGCTAGCAGTTAGCTGTAGCAACTTCCGGAGCTGCCGCACGCTCTCCTCTTGGCAAAGTAGTACCCTGGTTGCAGGGAGGACGAAACAAAAGTACAAGTCGTTTTTTTGTTTCTGCCACTTTGGATTGAATCCATTAAACAACCCATCGAAGCGAACGCGGACCACGTATCTTCACTGTGACCGCGTACCTTCACTGTGACCGCGTACCTTCACTGTGACCACGTACCTTCACTGTGACCACGTACCTTCACTGTGACCACGTACCTTCACTGTGACCACGTACCTTCACTGTGACCACTGTGACCACGTACCTTCACTGTGACCACTGTGACCACGTACCTTCACTGTGACCACTGTGACCACGTACCTTCACTGTGACCGCGTACCTTCACTGTGACCACGTACCTTCACTGTGACCACGTACCTTCACTGTGACCACTGTGACCACGTACCTTCACTGTGACCGCGTACCTTCACTGTGACCACTGTGACCACGTACCTTCACTGTGACCGCATACCTTCACTGTGACCACTGTGACCGCGTACCTTCACTGTGACCACTGTGACCACGTACCTTCACTGTGACCACGTACCTTCACTGTGACCACGTACCTTCACTGTGACCACGTACCTTCACTGTGACCACGTACCTTCACTGTGACCGCGTACCTTCACTGTGACCACTGTGACCACGTACCTTCACTGTGACCACGTACCTTCACTGTGACCACGTACCTTCACTGTGACCACGTACCTTCACTGTGACCACGTACCTTCACTGTGACCACGTACCTTCACTGTGACCACGTACCTTCACTGTGATCATGTACCTTCACTGTGACCACTGTGACCGCGTACCTTCACTGTGACGACGTACCTTCACTGTGATCATGTACCTTCACTGTGACCACTGTGACCGCGTACCTTCACTGTGACCGCGTACCTTCACTGTGACCACGTACCTTCACTGTGACCACTGTGACCACGTACCTTCACTGTGATCACGTACCTTCACTGTGACCACTGTGACCACGTACCTTCACTGTGACCACGTACCTTCACTGTGACCACTGTGACCACGTACCTTCACTGTGACCACGGTGACCACGTACCTTCACTGTGATCACGTACCTTCACTGTGACCACTGTGACCACGTACCTTCACTGTGACCACGTACCTTCACTGTGACCACGTACCTTCACTGTGATCATGTACCTTCACTGTGACCACTGTGACCACGTACCTTCATACCTTCACTGTGGCCGCGTACCTTCACTGTGACCACGTACCTTCACTGTGACCACGTACCTTCACTGTGACCACGTACCTTCACTGTGATCACTGTGACCACTGTGACCGCGTACCTTCACTGTGACCACGTACCTTCACTGTGATCACTGTGACCACTGTGACCGCGTACCTTCACTGTGACCACGTACCTTCACTGTGACCGCGTACCTTCACTGTGATCACTGTGACCACTGTGACCGCGTACCTTCACTGTGACCACGTACCTTCACTGTGACCGCGTACCTTCACTGTGACCGCGTACCTTCACTGTGACCACGTACCTTCACTGTGACCACGTACCTTCACTGTGATCACTGTGACCACTGTGACCGCGTACCTTCACTGTGACCACGTACCTTCACTGTGACCACTGTGACCGCGTACCTTCACTGTGACCACGTACCTTCACTGTGACCACTGTGACCGCGTACCTTCACTGTGACCACGTACCTTCACTGTGACCACTGTGACCGCGTACCTTCACTGTGACCACGTACCTTCACTGTGACCACTGTGACCGCGTACCTTCACTGTGATTGACGAGCTGTCGGGGCAGCTGTACTTCTTTGTCCTCTCATGTTGGACTGAGGACAGACTGGACACCACAGTGACTCACTATCGTCTCTTGAGATTCAAGTTGTATTACAAGACGAGATGGGCCAGGGCTAGCACGTTAGCACGCTTATATGCAACAAAATAAATGCATCTTTGACATGATGTCATCACTGTAACCTCTTCACATTCTGTTGATAATTAGTTAATCCATCTTTTTTTAAACAAAAAAAAGTCTGGACAGATCTTACACATTGCACCTTTTTTAAAGTGAAGTTGGACAACAGAACGGAGACAATTTCACATGTCTTGGTCTATTTCTAGGTATTCCTTGTTTGCTGTGGTCAACCACCAAGGCACATTAGAGAGTGGCCACTACACCAGCTTCATCCGCCAGCACAAAGACCAGTGGTTCAAATGTGATGATGCCATAATCACCAAGGCCAGCATTAAGGATGTACTCGATAGTGAAGGGTAAGAATGCAAACAAAGACATTAGCAGCTCTACAATGTCATACAGTATGAAATCTCAATCGGATGTTTCTATTTTGTCACCCCTCAGGTATCTCTTATTCTACCATAAACAGTTCCTTGAGTACGAGTAGTCTTTGTGACCACTGACCACAAAGAACCACTGCTTCTGATGAGAGAGTCAAGGGCCCCGGGGGACAGGATGAAACACAAACACACAAACCTACCTGAAACTCTTTGACTACCAGTCTTTGCTCCTCCAGCTCTGGAGGACAAAAATAAAAAAGACGTGTGAAATCATGCAACCGTTCAAAAGGAAAAACAACAACAACAAAAAAGCACTGAGCTACTTCTTGGCATCTACTTGACAAAACTGAATGAAGAGGAGAGATGGAGGAAGAGTTCCAGGCTCGGGCAGAGAGGAAGAGGCTCCACCCCCACCCCCCTACTCTCTCTCCCTTCCCTTACCTGCTGCAGGGGCTGTCTGAGTGTGACTGACTGTCATGTTGATTGGGCACATCTGGAGTTTTCTTACAGTATTCTGACACCCCCCCCCCCCCCCCCCCCCCCTCTCTCTCTCCCTCCCTCCACACACACACACGCACCCTTCATTTCTCTCCCATGGTGCTCTCGTTTCAACTGACCAAGCATTTTACTTGATGGAAGACAGTTTGTTGTCATATGCATATGGGACTGAACACATAAACAAAAAAGAACAAGAATAGAATCGTGAGAAACTTATTATGAACTTTGCAAAGGACATTTTTTTTTTTTTTAAAGGTATGGTTATGATTCTTATCATTTGTGAATTTTTGTTATGAAATACTGTATGACTATAGTATACATCTATTTTTTAAAGAGCAAAAAAAAAAAAAGAAAACATGGGAGAGCTTAGAGACGCTGCCTTTGCCAGTTGCTGGGGAAGTGCTGCCATGGAAACTAAGCAGATTTGGACCTGAGTGTGCTCATGTTCCATTATATACTGTGTTGATTGTTTTATTTTTAAGTCTGGTTGAGGGCAGGGAATATCTATTTTTTTAGCAACTCATTCAATTTTTTGTTTACTGTTCTTTTCAGTGTCTTTTTTTATTTTCAGTACAGTCATGTGTCCCTCGCTGTCCTGGTACTGGAGATGTTTTTTGGACGTATTATACTTTCATTCTTGTGGAATTGTTGGTATAATGATGGTGACGGTTAAATTGGCTCACTTTTGCTGTTTTATGAATTTGTATGTTGAATGTGAGCTTTGGGTTTCATATGGCATTCTGAAGAGAAGACTCGATACATGAACTCCAAAAATGAGGTCCTGTGATGTGAGACTGCTGTGGTCTCTCTTGAACACCTTGAATGCTCTGTGCAACAAAAAAAAAAAAGAAGAAAAAAAAGCCCATTTAACAACACTGCATGCGACCGGGCTCTCATGATCTTATAAGATGTGAAAAATTGCCCTCAGTAATGCCTCAAGGCCTGCTGCCCATCATGGTTTTTGTTCTGGGAGGGTGATGGTGTGAGATGTATAGAGGCTGAAACATATTGCACGTATACGGGCGCTGTGCGACCACAGCCTGGCTCTGAATCCATCAGTGTTAATCTTCTCCATGGCAACTGTGTGGCTGGTGTAGACCGGTGTGGTTCGTGGTGCGTCTTGCCTCTGCAGTGCAGTAAACCCAGTGCTCTATTCAATCAGTATGCTGTCAGACTTTAGATAATGCACATACACATCAGGGTGTTGTGGTCTGTTTTGTTTGAATATCACTGATTGTGTATGTATTAAAAAAGATAATAATAAAAAAAAAAATACTGAATTAAAAAAAAAAATTCACTCATGTATAAGATGAGGGCCCTAACCTATCACAGTAATGCCACATTAAAAAAAACCCACAACCCCTGGTTGTTTAGCTGCTCTGTAATTGAGAACAAACATGCATATCCTTCGGTCTGCTGCAGAACCTCAGCTAGAGGGAAACAGCGGGGTTTTCCCCCCGAAACGGTGAAATCAAAGACTTGTGAAATGGTCGCACTTTGGTTTTGGTGTATCATGGAGCAGTTAAGGCCACCCAAGGACATTCAGGGACGCAGCTGAAACGAGAAGGAAGAGGAGAGCTTCATTATCTGTTTCAGTGATTAAACTCAGAACAAAACTGGAGTGTGTATGTTCTGTCTTTTGTCTCATTCTTTCATTCACATGGCCCTTCATGAGGACAGTATGCTGTATGTCCCAGAATAGATGTACTGTAGTGTATTCATGTTGGTGTGCACTCATGGACGAACAAGACGGTACTGTAAAGAAAACAAGGTATTTTATTTACTGAGAGTTGGCTGAATGCAGTGCAACACACTTGCAGACATGCACACTCACTTTTTAAGCTTTCTGTTAAACGCTTTATTTCTGGTCTTGGAGCAGCTCTAGTTATGTGCTTGATAATGGCGCCACCTTGTGGTCAAACCCAGAAACTCAGGAGGTCTGGAAGGAAAAAAACAATCAAACCTGCCTTCAGGATTCAATGCAGTGTAGGTATTAAAAATATGTGGACAGGAAATGTAACCCTTTTCAATGAAAATATTTTACATATGTCATACAGTCCAAATGTTTACATTAATGTAAACCTAGTGTCTTACCATTTTTTTATTAAATATTTTGCATCTTTTAGCATTTCTTTTTTTCATAGAGTATCCCACGACTTTGCACCAAAAATCGACTTTACTTACTTTATTTAGTTTCAACACAGCTATAGACACTTCATGTTTATTCCATTTAATTGATGTTTCGGTAAAGCAGAACAGAACAGAAACTGGAAGAACATGCATTATGCAAACTTTCTATGGAAACAGTAACAATAAACAATTTTTACGATTTTCCAAAGCTTGTGAGACATTCGTGGAACAAATGCCAAGTAGAAAGTCTGCACTGTAGTCTTAAGAAATGCAGGTATGTAAATAAAAAATAAACTATGAACATTGTTGGAAGAAAAGTCTTTGCCTGAATCCTAATTATTACAAGAACTCTGCAACAGCTGGATGATATTGTACAACGTAAGGTGTATGGTTTTGTTTTTATTGTTTTTCTTCATCTAAACAATGTCAACATTCATTATTCATGTCCAGAGTCATTTCATTATGCAAATTAGTGTAACCAAGGGACTAATGCTCTTCGTCGCTGTTGCTATGGAAATATAAGACACTAGAGGTGTGTCATGTCTTTCAGTGGCAATGAGATGTTACAGACCGGGATACAAATTCCATCATAGAGAGAGGGAGAAAGTGTGTGTGTGTGTGTGTGTGTGTGTGTGCGTGTGTGTGCGCACATCTGTGTATCATTCGAGACTGTCAAATGAAGAAGGAAACAACATGCTTAGAGTGGTTTGTATGTATGTATAAATATATAGTCACAGGATGGCAGGAGGAACGTTGGACTCCTGAAGCGGCACAGTGTTGATGATTAGGGAACACTCTCAAGGATAAGTGTTCTAGCCCTCCAACAAATTCATGTCACTGAGACACCCGGAGACAGAAACAGAGGATGGTTCAGTGTCATTACACCAAGTGTTTACAAGTAGCTTGCAATGGGAGGCAGCATGTGCGAAGCTAGAGCAGATAGAGGAGCGGAGGGGGTGTACAAAACAGTGTTTTCTAGAGTAGAGCACAGTGAAACAATAAATTGAACATGTGTTTGAAATGTAATATATTTAAATCCAGTTTATATCCCGTTTCACTACCTCCAGTATAGTGACCCATCTGCTTCTTGGGAGCAAACAATTCCTTTGCAAAATATAATCTGAACAGGTTTTGTGCTCTCAGCTGACATAAAAACACGAAGCTGGGCCCCTACTCAGCATTCATGTTGAATTATTTAGAGTCGTGCCATTTGGAATCTTTTAACAATAGCAGACAACTGCAAGCAATGACAGCAACATTATTACATGACATACATAAATAATGGTAAATAATCCATGAAAAAGAACAGTCCGGTAGAAACAGACATACAGCGGCATTGATTTATATAATACGATTCAACATTTTAGTAGTTTTATACATCTCAGCAGCACTTTGGTTAGAGGCTGGCTTGGTATATCGAGCCACCACCATTAATGTAAAATAAATTATGCATGTAGCTATATCGTTGCAGTGAATGACACAGGACAGAATAATTGCCCGCCGACTGAACACATTTACATTATTCACATTTACATTTTAAACATTTCTTCACAGGTAAAATTAGCCACACATAAATCAGAAAGTTGTGCTACAAAACACAAGAATCAATGGCACTGACATTTATTATGTTCTGCGTCTGAAAAAGAAAAAAAGCATTACTTATTCACTAGTCAGATTTAGGGATCAAAACTAAGTGACACTTTTTTTTGCCCATTTTCTGCACAGTTATTTACAGTCAAGAAGAGAAAATAACTTTCAGACAAGACAGGAACAAAAATAGAGGAATGATAAGGTTGCCAGTTTTAACAACAGCATGTTGTTTTCCAGCCTATGAACACCCTGTTATAGCGTTATTTTTTTTTACACAATGCAGGACTGTGGAAACTTGGCACAAGCCCTCTGCTCTGAAACTATGTATGTAATCCTGAGTCTCCAGGGAAAATGAACGTCACCCTGGGGACTATTTCCAAGTGGGCGTTAGTGTATCTTCTACCATACCTCAGAGTCAATACACTGAGAACAAATACAGCATAGAGCAAACAGTCGCATTAACTTCTGATTACGTTAAAATAGATTTCTTTACAGCCAGAGAAACCCAACAATGTGTCAAAGGCAGATAGAGGAACAGCGCAGTTTGACAATCTGTTGTCGTTTTGTCCTCCTTAACAAGGGACGTGTTCCTCTGTGAACCTATTGTTTAATAATGCCCCCTTCCTCTCTGATGTGACCTAGGAGATGCTGATAAGAGCTGACTGTTATTTCTTTCAGATATGAGTCTGTATGAGTGTATGTATGAAAGTGCCATCCCCTTTCTCTCAAATGCTGGTCTGCAGGTCCCCGTTCAGCAGAGTACTTTGGGTCTCCGTGGGGTCATTTATCATCCGAGACTTATCCTGCCGGCTATCGCTGCGATCAGCCTCGTCCAGCCCACCCACCTTCTTAAGACACAGGACATTCTGGAAACTCTTCTTGAAGTTCTCCGACAGGAAGGCGTAGAGGATGGGGTTGGCGCAGCTGTTGGCGTACCCCAGAACCACCACGAAAGCGAAGGTGCTCCTCAGGATGGGAGTGGTGCTGATGGTTCCCGTCACCGAGGTGACATTGAAGACATAGAAAGGCAGCCAGCAGAAGACGAACACAGCCACCACGATGGACACCATCCGAGTCACCTTCCTCTCTGAGCGCTTCCTTTTGGAGGAGCCCACACGGATGCCCGAGGACTTCACCTTAAAGATGATGAACAAGTAGCAAAGGCAGATGACCATGAGGGGCAGGAAGAAGCCCAGGATGAAGGTGTAGAACATGAACGCTGTGTAGTAGGCCTCTTGAGGCTCCGGCCACACAATAGTGCAGAAGCAGCCGTCATGCTTTGTGATGACTCCGCTGTAGATAACGATGGGCAGGTTGACCATCAGCGACGACCCCCACACTGCCAAGTTGATGGTCTTGGCCATGCGCGGCTTGCGCCACTTGGTGGACTTGATGGGATGCACCACAGCCAGGTAGCGGTCGATGCTCATGACCATCAGGCAGAAGATGGATGTGAACTGGTTCAGGGAGTCGACGGTCATCACCACCCTGCAGAGCACAGGGCCGAACGGCCAGTGGACCAGCGCCAGCTGGATGGCGATAAACGGCAGGCCCAGCATGAAGAGCACGTCGGCCACCGCCAGGTTGAGGATGTAGATGTTGGTAACTGTCTTCATTTTAGCGTAGCGCAGGATCACGTAGATGACGAGAGTGTTCCCGCAGAGTCCCACAGTGCAAACCAAAAAGTACATGCATGTGATGACCACCGTGCTGGTTTTATTGAAGCTGTGGTCCGTGTAGTTTCCATGGAGGTCGGACTCGTTGCCCTGCATGAAGCTGTCGTACATCAGGTGCTCCGACAGGTTGGGAGGGGACGATGGGAAGATCCAGGAGTCCATGATACCTAGCTGTCTCATGGGGATTATGGCATCTCACCTGCACACATAAAGATTTATCTCAGTAAAAGTGGAAATACCTTAAAGTTTTCTTTTTATTACGAGTGATTTTTACAATCCTGACAGTTATGGTCAAGTTGACAGAGAATAAGATAATCATTCGACTTGATATATTCTGATATTGATTTTATGACGTCCAGAAGATGAAAAGAGAGATCCACAGTCGTTACCCTCATCAGATATTGAGTGTGATCTGATGAAGTGATTAAACTCGGCCAGACATTGTTTGTGTGTTTATTAGGCCAGGTACTGCTACCCAGGGAAATCACTCTGCACACCCGACAGTCGTATAAGCTCTTCCTGGGGAAACGCTTGCCCTTTAAATGTTGCAACATGATCAGCTGCAACGAGTTACACTGAATTCTTTCCTAGCACATTTTTGAAAATTTATTAGGGGGTGGGCATGGATGTATATTAATCCCAGCCTAAGTAATTGAATGAGAGGAGTCACAGTACTGCCAATAGCCATGCTGCAGTCAGATTGAAGTGCTTGTCACTGCCAATGCACATGAAGCAAACATGGTATGACAACTTAGTTTGGTGCCAATAACATGAGAGGTTTTATGAGGCCAGTTCATCATTTTCACCCTGGCAGCAGAATAGGATGGGCACCATTCAGAGTCTTGTTTTTGGTGACTACATTTCAGTAAAGGGGATGATTGAGCTCAGTGAAAGGCTTCAATGGTGGAATATTATATAATGTATATTTGGAAATGCATTGGGAGAAAAAACTTTAGTTTGTGTTGCATAAGATAAACAAGATTGTTTATTGTTCCAACAGAAAAAGAGCCACTGAAAATCAAACATAAAACCCTCTGCACTTATAGGAGCTCTGTTGTTGAGGTGAACAATACATAAAATGGATGACTATGGAGTCATGAGTAATATCTTTGTCTCTCTTATGCCATATTATTTTATGAACTGCTGTATTTGTCACATTGGTATTCAGGTATGCTTTCTTTAAAACCAGACCAAACCAGCCCAAAGCCAGCTGTCAAAAGAAAGATTAAAATGTGGTTTGCCATCAGAACAACAGGTGGAATACCATTTTAATTAAGTGGCTACTTAAGTTATAGTCGTTTCATCTGGTATTTTTTTATTCTTTACTGCTTAAGGCCATTCATTATGCTCTAACTTTTGGTTTTAGTTGCTGAAAAGTAGAGGATTAGAAGACAGATATGCAGCCCAATCAATGATTACCTGCTCATAGCTAATTGCACATCCATTTTAAGGAAAGGTAAAGTGAGAATGACGTTAAATCAGGATTTTCATTTACAATGTTAGCAAACTCTGCACAGACCCAGCTGAGGGGTTTGGTGGCAAAATATCACATGTGTTTCAATATTCGAACCGGTTAACAATAAAATGTCACACTGAGAAAGAATTAGACACGACAGTAAATATTGGAGCGAGAGCTTTACATTTTGCTCAATTTAGACAATTTCTTCAACTTAATTTGAACGGAATAATCACATTAACCTGTTGATGTACTATTCTCTCACATCTAGACAATTCACCAATCACTACAGCGAATCAACAAAAGTATAATCTTACCTGCAACTGGATTCAATTTCACTATAAAATGCGCCACTTCTGAGATGAAAGTATTTCGGCGTTTACGGAAGATTCAGCTCATTCATCTCCACATAATCCTCAAGTTTGTCTCACCGAAGTGAGAAATCTCTCTGCAATGGGATTTTTTTCTTTAAATAATCCCATAATGTAGTCTGCATCACATACGAGGAGAAACATACAGAAAGGGGTTGGACAAGTGAATAAAATACAAACGTGCCCTGCACAAAGCTTCGATGATGCGCTCGTGGTGGGATACGCGCTGTGACTGCCTCCAGCTGGAGAGCTGCGCGCGGGTTAAAGGACGCACACAAAGAGCGCCGAGGAGGTGCTGAGGAGACTCACCTCTGAACCTAAGGGATGATATCCAGTGCTGCATACAGGTGGAGCCAAATGGAATTAAGCCTACATTGTAATGCCATGTCGAATTCATTCAGCGCTTGTTGAACATATGGTTCAAATTAAGTTGGCACCAAAAGTCGTAACGCTGTTCACAAAGGAAAATGTCAGGTTAACTTTCTTTCTTTCCAATGCTTGTTACGTGTTTTGTTTCCTCTAAATTCTAACTGCCTTCACACAAGAACGTCAGTGTTAATGGTTGAACAAATTCATTGAGCCCAGGTACCCCCCCCCCCCTTCAACCACATGGAATTCAAAATTGAATTTATAAAACATCACATTAATGACCAATTAGTCAAACGTACCTAAGTGACACAATGTTTACGCACTGCTCATCCATTGATCCAAGTTACAGACTAAAATCCGATATCGACCATGCAGTGCTGTGTGTGTGTGTGTTGCAGTACCTTGTTGATAAAAGTGAAGGTAGCCGCCCACCCCCGACCCAGGACAGTTTCCACTCACGCTGCTGATGGCCAAAAGCTGTTTTGCAAGCCCGCTACTCAAACCCATCTTACATTTAGCTCCCAGACATGAGAGGCAGCACCGAGCGCAGAGAGTCGAAGCAACGCTTAAATTAAGCGCCATGAAAACCCCACGCAGTGCAGCAGATTGTTTTTAATGATAGCCTCATCAATAAGATACAAGTGTTATAGTAAGTAGGTTTATGTGTGGAGGAGGGATGGGAACCTCGGTTTAACGCCCCCCCCCCCGTGTTGTAGTGGTTGCAGTATGTTCTCTCCACATTAGTTGCACTTCCTGTTGGTTTCCTGATGTGCTCCAAACAATTAATTCTGACGCCAAACATCCCTTCAACATACGGTGGGTGGTGATGCAGAGGCCAGGTCCGTCTTTCAGCTCTTTGATAGAAATCCATCCAAAACGTGGTCCAGCTGCTGCTAAGGTAAGGAACATTTAATTATCCTCCAAGCTGGTATATTGGCGATGTGGATGTTATTGTCAAGCTGGGTTTAATGCGTTTGGTAGTAATGAGAAAGTTGTAATGTATCCTGTTGTTTCTCCTTATAAGGACCGTCACGCTAAGTGTTGTCATTTGTTGTGTGTGTGTGTGTGAGCATCAGGAGGTTGTTAAATGAAGACATTGTTTTAGAGTTTTATGGCTCAACAAACTGCTCAGCATTTTGTTTCTGACAATTGTGTTCTTAAGCACTTGGTAGCACCTGTCAACTAAGTGGTTAAAAGAAATAACAAATAATACGCTTCAAGGAAAATGTTTGGGGCACTGGTCAATATGATGGCACACGATCTTGGCCTGCAGTGCTATGGACTAACCAAGCCAGGTATCATCTTCTGGAACCTGAAGTGATGACTGAAACTTCTGTACTCTTTGGCTTCTGTGGTTTTACAAGTAATGTGTCACATGTATGTGTATGTGTGTTGGGTATTGGTTTATGTCATTCTATATGCTGTAACCCATGAATGACCACATCCGATTTTTCGCTTTGCAGCGTGAGAATGAATGACTCGCGTGTATAAGTTGAGCTAAACAATGTTAAAATGAACAGTGCAGGCCCGCCCGTTTTGGAGCATTATTGCTAAGAGATTTCATCAATCCACAACGTTTCAGATCGCAGCGTCTGCAGTGGCCTTTTCATGTCATCTTATGACTAAATGTCAGCTCATTTGAGCTGGAAGTCTCATCTAGCTCTCACTGCAAACTCCTCTGTAATATCGAAAGTGAAAAAGGTCCTTCGCATAAGTCATCGTCTCAGAAGGGGATGCTGAAGTTACCAAATTTGACTCCATGCCTTTGGAGATGAGGAAAAAAGGGTCAGTTGCATCAAACACATACTTCACATTACATTTTTGTTTGAAATTTTTTATCTGTTCCGGAGACTGAAGGTGCTTGAGTATTGTTTTGTCAATAGATGCCTGTTTCTTCTCTTTGTTTTTTAAAATTCACTTGAGCCCACTTAACACTGACTGATTCCACATTATTCTTTGGCCGAAAAGTAATTAAGTGAGAGCTGGAAAATGAGCACATCTTAACTGTTCGAGAGAGACAGCAGTAGGTAGTTTCTCTCTCTCGTAGCGGTCACAGGGGGAAATGAAAAAGGTTATAGAAGGAAAGCATTCATTTATTAGAATCTTTCATGCCACCGGGAACAATAATCCATCAACTTGATTTAGTGTTAAATACAAGAAGGGTTAAATAAAGCCATATAAAACAAATGGTGCTCTGAAATTTGTTAAACATAACTTAGCTTTGATGTACCGTCTGAAGATTAATAAAGGCTTATTAATGACCCTCCAGGTACTGGCATTGTTTATCAGGATTCTCCCAGGCTGAAACAAACATGCCGATACGTATCGGCATTGAATGATGCTCAGGGTGAAATCCTGGGATGTTTAGTTCCGTGTTACTTTGACTGATAGCGGTGATATAATGCAGGAGAGAGCTCGAAGCTCAGGTCTATATTTGCTCCTAGTTATTGAGGCATGACCAATCACCTCAGGCCCTGAATTGAAAGAATTGATTATACATCCAGCCAGGGTAAATTGACAAACAATTAGCATCCCGGGGGCATGCTGCAGCATATTCAGTGCATACCATTGACGCTTTTGGCATCTTTTGTAATGGTTCTGCTATGAGAGAAACACATTAGCCGGGCGCTCTGAAAGGTATTGCTGCAATTTGTTTTCACAGAACAAAGGTATAGTCAACTTTTTTTCTCATTCTCAGATTCACTAAGAGAAGGCTAAGACTTGGAGTTGTTGGATTTTGGTTTTAATGAAGCAAAGCTATATGTCTGTGTTGGTCATGCTTTGTGCCATCATGGATAGGTGTACATTTCATAATGTATGTCCCATGCTGCTATGGATCTAGTGGTTGTCCTTCTTTTGCTACATATTCATGTCTTTCTCGAGGGCCTGTTAGTCAGTGCTCCCTCCATGTGATTATACTTCGTATATATTTTCTCTGTCCAGTTTATTGTAATGACATTTGTCCCTTTGGGGCTAAATGTTTATCAAAATGTTAATCAACTACAACTTCATTGTTTTCTCCTCCCATCTGTTCCTATCAGGTGTGTAACGTCGCTAAGCTACTGACATTGTGACCCTTCACAGCATGAAAGCAAAAAGGGTCAATTCAATTCTCTTTTTTTCACCCATTATGCTGTAATGTTATGATCATGCTGCCAGTGAAAGTGACATAGAAATGGAAAATAATGTTTACCTGCGTGGCCATCTGTCAGCATGAATAGAATTGACAACTCATTTTAGTGTAAATGCTAATTATATATGAAAAACAAACATGCATACAAATCAGTGTAATGTTTTCTCTGCTAGGCTGCAACTAACTAAACAAATGATTTTCATTATCTGTGTAACTGGCTGATTACTGTCTCGGTTAATCGGCTCGATGATGTTGCAAAATGGTCATCATAGTTTCTTCATGTAGCTTGTTTTGTCCGCCCCACAGTTCAAAACCAAAGTATATTAAGCTAACTGTCATACATGACAAAGAGCAGCAGAACAACCTCACATTTTAAAAGCTAAAACCAGTGAAAACATTTTGATTATCGAAATAGTTTTTTTTCTTATAATTTTCTACCGACCGATTGATCAACTAATTGTCTAAGCCCTACTTTGCCCAGGCTGTTTCTGTATCCCAGGAAGTAAATGTATTATTACGCTTTCATGGGCACTTTACACAGAAAGAGGCAGTCAGCTCATGTTGTTAATGTTGTTGCTCTGCCTACCTCCAGTTAAATGGACGCTCAGTTGCAACAGTTCAACAGTCATGAGTGAATCCTGCCTTCAGTTTTGTTGAAACGTGTCAATGTTCATTTTGGAGGCAGCAGTTTCTGGTGCTGTTGAATGGTATTGTGTCAAACTTACAGTTGTATCACCTGTAAAACAAAAACTCAACATTACAACCTTGAAGGGAGGGTTTATTGCAACACTGGTGTGTTGGACTGCATTCGTTTTAATTAACCAAATAAACTGAGTGTAATTTGCACACTGATTTTGAAAAGTTCCTTCTGTGGCCACAGTATATACTGTGTGTGTGTGTGTGTGTGTGTGTGTGTGTTTGTGTGTGTGTGTGTGTGTGTGTATATATACAGTGTGTGTGTGTGTGTGTGTATATATATATATATATATATATATATATATATATATATAAAATGTTAATTCTCTTTTATTGTGAGTCTTATCAAAAAAAGCATTCTCAGACGTAAGCCTCAGTCAACACGTACAGTCTGCTCAGTGTGTACTCTTTGCACATTGCTGTTTATTTACATATAATGAGTCTGGCTGCTGTGATAAAGCCTGCTGATGCTAACTTCAGCTCCTAGGAGACACTATTGTCGTGACTGGGTGATTCTGATGGATGTTGATCTGTCAGCTGTGTTGATGTTTTTCCAAAAACAAGCACTAAGAGAGTCAGAAATGTGCCTCATATTCTTATGGTCAATTCATTTCTTACACACATATTTCTGCCCCTGAAACACTGTCCTAACGCACCTCTTCCCTGAATTAAAAAAAAAAAAATTGTGTAGATTGTTTGCCTTGTCAGTCTTAGTGTCTGATATAAGCTACTCTGTTTTAAAAAAAAATAATAATCCACAAATACCAGTTCTATGAATCTCATGATGTACAATTTTGCCAAGGCTGTATTTGTTTTTATTTTGTGAGTGAGTTCAGAGATACCTGCCTTGTTATTACCTCCACCACGGAGGTTATGCCTTCAGTTTGTCTTTTTTTGTCAGCAGGAAACCAGCTCGATTTCATGAACCTTGGTGAAAGGTTGTAGTATGTTCCAAGGAAGAACCCATTACATGTTTGTGTCCTTTTTAGTTTTTGTCAGTTTGTTGAGTCATAATGGATATTCTGTGTTATTAAAACAGTTATTTCTATTATATTATGAGTTTTGTGAATATTCTACTTTCCATGTACAATCATTTTGGCTGACTTGAGTGTTAAAGTCCATTGTTGGCATTTTGGAAAATAATCTCAACACGAAGTCCACTTACTTGCTTTTTCTGGAGCTTTCAACCGCATCTCACACTTCATCAGCATTCATTCCATTCACATGCAACGTTGTACACAGACAGTGGTTATCATCTCCCCCTCATATACATGATGGAAGCTAAGCCATCTCCACTGAGCTAACCTCATTACGCAGCTGAAAGCTCTGGAAAAAGCTGGTAAATATACCTTGTTATAGGACATGCATATACCGTAGATGTAGTTCCTGTCTATGAGTTTGACATATTTAGGACACTTCCATCAGCTTTCAAGTATGATACTGTGTCATTCATCTAACTAGCAGGTTGTGAAACTGCAGGTGAAGAACACGCTGGGACCAAACAGTCAGAACGTCTGAATAATGATGAGGAATCAGTTTAGATTTACCGCAACTCAAAATGAATACTAACTCATTCCACAATTCCAACAGTAGATGTAGCCTTGAGCTTTGACAAAACTGCATGTAAAATCCAAATTAATTACATATTAATTGGTGTGGTTGTACTGCTTCATTTGAAATTGGATTATAAATTAGTTTGTGTTTTAATTTGTGGGTAAAGTTGAGATGATGATGGTGTTGGAGGAAGCACACATACATACCACTGTGTAGACTGTGTTTGTGAAAACTGCTAAATGGCTAATCAGCAATGTTATTGCTGCCTGTGGTGTGATGGATTGAATCAAACATGCACAGGTTAAGTTTCTTTAAATATTTTCCAGGTGTGGCATTCAGCTACAGACTGTATTAGAGTTCTGACAATCCGTGCCGATGTAATGAACACATGTTTTGTAATTGAGCAGAAACACTGATTAGTGAAGAGAGCATGTCCGCACTGCACTGTTGTAGCTTTTGTCGTCTGTTATGTCTTAATAGCTGACAGCGGGTCAGTTCCTGGTGTGTCTCTAATTGTGCTTGTTGCAGCCTGTTATCTGGCATGCAGAGCCACCGCTGCGCACTTTTTTCTTGTTTACAAGAGAGAAACTCTGCCCCTTTTTAAGGCTGTTAATTGTGATCGATTGTGTTTGCTGAAGATCGCACCACAAAACCTCTTTAGGCTCTCGATCCAAAACTCTCTTTAATTCCCTATTCTATTGTAACAATCGCAGGCAGTACATTTCTTTCATCACATTCACTCTCACAGCATCAACGATCAAATATAAAACATGTAGTACACAAGACAAGACTGTTGTCTCTTGACTGTTTGGTGCCTTGTGGACGTATTTCTATTTTGGGTGTTTTTCCTGCTCATTCTGTTTCATTTCTCGCTATGTTAATTTCATTTTGTGTTCGGTTATGCATACACATGTTTTATTTCCAGTAAGTAATTAAAATGTAAATGAAGCCTCTGAATACTCTATTTTCAGACTTCAAGATAAGTGCCATGTTTGAGCTTGGTTGCCAGCTCACAGCCTTTTCGTGTATGTAGGTTGCCATCTCAAAGTCTTTTTTTTGCAGCATGTCTTTAGGGTTAGTGACAGTATAGACTATTACATGTTAGCTCACAAACAGATTTTCCCGCCACCTTGTTTTCATTCACTTTTCATAAAACTCATGCCAACTGACAGATGAATTTCCTATTCACAGCTGTGACATTGTCCGACTCGCTTTCCCTTTCAAGGATTGCTGGCTGAGACTTCTTAGGTGCTGTGAATCTGGCCCTGACAAAATAACAAACCCAAATCATTGGACACTTGGAACCTGTGGAATGAATCATTAAAATGGCAAGAAGTGTTTTCAAAATGAGTATGAATTGAGATTTTAATCTTGGATCTTACTTTTGTTTGGACTACAGTTAACTCGCTATTTGTGCCTTGATGTTTCAGCTTTTCAATGGTTTGAATGGTCTCTTTTAATACTAGAGCAGTAATTTAACTGAGTCGCTCCAGTATCTAACTCTATCACCGCACTTAAGTACATTTTTGAGTTACTTGTACTGTGGCAATCTGCCGTTATTTCTATTTTTTTCTCTCAATATAAATGTTCCTTTCACACCCCAGTCGCACCTTCCATGTTCCGGCAATGGGATTCTGGCATCCACCCAGTCGGCAACCTTTTGGGTCTGAAAAGTGAAGCCAATGCAGAAGTGCCTTAAACTTGCATTCTCTCTACTGGCCATCAGGAGGCGAAGTCTATGAGAAAATGATCCTACTTTTCACTTTATTTATTACCTCAATAAACATGAGTTTATGATCTCAATTGCTAGTTTCAAGTCTTCTTCGATACAGCATAATGTTCATTTAGTAAATCATGGTCTCATTTAGAGTAAAATAGACCATACAACCTCATACAACTTTAACCCTTTCACATTGTGTTCTCAGTTCATCAGTTCATTAAAGTTAATTGTTACCTTTTTTGGTTGCCTAAAATGCCTCATCCAGCGTTCGGTTGTACTTGGCTCCATCCTTTTGGGTCACTCATGGTTGCAAAAAACAAGATGTCAATGGTCAAAACGCCAAACTCAAGGCTTCAAAACGGCAGTCCACAAACCATCCAGTGACATCACGGTGACTACGTCCACTTCTTATATGCAGTCTATGGAACCACCTTAGTAATCCGCCTCTTTCTTTTTAGATGGTGACGTTAAAAACAAGATGGCATAAGCAGTGTGTTCTTATTTTTCCATTTACTTTTTACCCCTTCTCCACTACAGTTCATAGAGAAATAATACCTTTTACACAATTGCATTTATTTGACAGCTTTAGTTACTTAGTCTGTTCACATACTGTATATAACATGTGAACAGACATCCAAATTTGTGTGTATACATTATGAATGAGTTTTTCATTCTATAGTTATTTTTTTCTAAAGAAAATACACAGCCACATTTGAACTATACATGTGAGAGAGTGCATGCTTAGTGTGACCCCTGGTCATTGTGTGCAGTGCAGCTTTGTAATCTCATGAAACCTGGAATTGGTTTCTACTCTTGTTTTCAGAGCCAGGAGATGATAGATAATGTAGCTCATGGAGGGAGGCAGACGTCAGCTCAGATTTCTCAGGTGGGCTCTGCCTGAATGAGCTGTCAGTGTCACCAACCACCTCTCTTGGCCGTCTGTGACCTACCACCGTCTGTGATTTACCTCAGTGTGTGTGTGTGTGTGTGTGTGTGTGTGTGTGTGTGTCCTCAGGAGTTATAATCTGAGAATCAACTCTCATTGCAGATAAACAAACATCTTCCTCCATACAGTGGCTCTGTTTTTATTTCACTTGTCATTTCTGATTTCCAGCTCTACTGAGTCCAATCATCCCATTATGTGGTGTGCAGAGCTTCCTTCAACGAATACCTCACACCTACACTCCTCCTAGACTATTAAATGCCAATTCTTTCAGTGAGTTTTGGAAAGTTCCTTGCACCCTGTCGCCTCAAATGCCACTCATTTATCCTATTGACAAAGCATCAGGAACTCCTCTTTGCAAGCACTGATTGTTAATTGCTAATCACAAAATATTTCCCCCCCGATACAAGCTCGGCTACTTTCAAAGTTCAGTGATGTGATGAGTTTGTTTGTACTTTCAAGATTCTGTTCTAATTAATGTTGCATAATGTGCCACATATAAATAAATTTTAAAATAATGCCCGGTATTAAAATAATATTTATTTAATAATAAATAAAATGAAGACGTATGATTGTGAGTACATTGTATCTATAAATTGCCTTGGGATCAGGAAAATGAATGTTAAGTGAATAACACAATACTAACTTCTACAGTGCTATTCCCGCTTCTTTGATAGATTAAAACCTGGAGCTTAACATTATTAAAGCAACACATTGATGATGAAGTTCCAGACTGCTAATGTTGCGCACAGCATGTTATTTGACCCTAAACTTATGAAGAAATTAATCAAGCATAGGAATCTACAATTAGCTGCTTTTACACTCTGAATCTGGAGACTAGTGTTACTCTAATAAATAGTCATACGTATCATCCCTGCCAAACATGCAATGGAAGTCCAAACCATTTTGCAGTCACTGAGTTAAGATGCTTTTAAAATATCTATATGTTATTGGGCTTCTAGTCCAATTTGATAACGCTTCACTTAGTACCATGTGACTAATTTAACTGCTTTTAATTTGTTGTCAGCCTTCGCTTTCAAAAGAATATGTTGTCAAAGACATGATCAATTTATGACATACTTATCACGATTCAAGTAAAATAAACATCTATAGATAAATCTTTAATAGTCGTTACCTTGAAATGTAATTGCTGATGGCATGATATTTACATAGCAAGTGGAAGTACACAGTACAATTAATCTAGCCGTAAAAAAGGAAACATTTCAAAGCAACTGGTGATTGTCAGAGCACTTAGAGATATTCGTGAAGATAACGTTTTTTCTTCACATAACTTGATTTTGTGAATTATTTCTTCAGAGGGTCATCTGCATTGGTATGTATGTGTGTGTGTGTGTGTGTGTGTGTGTGTGAAGAAGGCTGTGTTCCACCTAATATATTAGCTTTCAGACTCGGGGGTGTGGATAGGGGGGCAGATCTGGCTGCGGCACAGTTCTGGAGGAGAGGTGTAAACAGAATGCACAGCCATCTGCACAACACCGACCTCTCAACTAGCAGCTACAACTGAAACACCCTCCATCATTCAGATTGCTTCTACAAGTAAATTAGAACCTAAAGTGGCTTTAACTCAACATGACTAATTTATTTGATATGTTCAATGAAGATGTGTTTGCATTATGAACAAGCTATTTTGCAAGGGTTTGAATAAATACAAGCCTTTGTTATCTTGACTAAACATAATATGTACATATGCTTGTTTGCCACATGATGTCTCGGTCTGCCTTTTTATTGTATCCAAAAGGTTAAAGCATACTTTCTGGGAACTAATTAATCCATTCGGCTTATCTGCCAATAGCAATAAGGGATTTTCTTTTCATGTATCAGTTATATGTGACTAAAACTTTCCAAGCTAATGTCACCTCTTTGGACAGTAAGAAAATGATATGTATGTATGTATGTATTTGAAATCAACAACCATGTTCAGACACCGAGAACAAAGCTGGCAAACGAATGAAAGAGGTACAATTACTCTTCTAGAAATCAGTATGACATTTAGTTTCTGTGGAGGCTCATGCTTCATGAAACCTAATTCGTGTTCATGTGTAAGAGGAATTCAGCCTGATATTTAGCTCTAATTTGCTGCTTCTTATACTCCGTATCTTGCACAGCAGCAGCCACTGAAAGCCTTTGTCCTTTTTTTTTTTTTTTTTTATTGCTTCTCAATGTGTTCCTGTGAAATCTGATGACCGTGTTTAAGGAACAGTTCAATTCACATGAGCTGGTCCAACATCTATTATTAAAGTATTCTTTATTTTCCCAATTATATTGAACCTTTTTTCCTTGCTCTTCTTAGCTTTTGTCTTCCCTGCACATATAAAGAGAACCTTATTTTACTGATGATTCTGTCCATTTCTTGTGGAGCCTTTAATGTGCATCCTGTGGTTTGAACTCATCAGGCATTCATGATGAATGCAAGGAAAAAGCTCTTACCCCTAATTGGAAGTTATCAGAAGGATGAAATTGTCAATGTTTTAAAACCTTGTCTGTATGTTTTATTGTTTTATCATGGTCTGTTAACTAGCAAATGGCCAGTTGTCATCTTTGCTGTGGCATAACGCACACGGTCGCTTCCAGCACATTACAGATGCATTTAATAACTCGTTTAATAAACACACATCCACAGCATGAGAGGAGTTGGCTAGCACAACAAAAGGCTCATTTGAATGTCCAGTTTAGTAAGGTAGATGAAAAGCAACCGGCTGAAGATGCGCCCACCTCCCTGTCTTTGTGTTTGGGATGAGTTGTTTTCAGCTCTGGCGTTATTCATGCTTACAATGTGCACCCTGTTGGCCCCGTGGGGATTATCTCCGGTGCCATGGATGTGCATATTTATCCTGCTTAAATGCCACCGCCTTGAGTCTCTCAACACACACACACACACACACACACACACACACACACACACACACACACACACACACACACACACACACACACACACAACCTCAGATTATAACATGAATAATGTGTATTTGAGCCGCTGAACCATCAAGAGTTGGCTGTGCATTTATTTATACAGGGTTTTCTGCATTTTTTAAGCAAGTCACCTTTTATATAATAGTGGTCACCTTACATCCCTTTGAGTAGAGATCTTCTTCTTCGGGTATGACCCATCCATCTCCACTGTCTCCTTTTCAGCTGTACTTTTATTGTTTCTTGTTTCTACAGGTTGGCATTGTTGATTGTGTTTGGTCTGTAGATCCCCAGGAGGGGTCTTAGACAGTGATTAGTGAATGACTGCAGCTTGTTGATGATGTTAGTGGTGGTCTAAAGTTTCTGATTTATTCAGCACAATGGTCTTAGTATTGGAGTTGTAGATTTTGAGTTTTGTCTTGAGTAAAATATTCTTGCTTTCATGTTTTCCTCTGTTATTTACATCCACAGTTAGTCTTCAGAGGTGAGTGAAATTATTGACCTCTTTAAGTTTGCTTTTGTTGTTAATCCGAGTGTTTTTGGTTTTAGTTTCATTTATTGTCAGCTGTAGTTGCTTCGAATAGCTGGGACTTGTCCTGCATCTGTTGGCTCATCAGCGAATGTTTAGGCCCACAAGATGTTCTGTCAAGCTCCAGTAGATGCCGGTCTGTTTATTGTTGTTTGTTCGGTTCATCATCCATGCGATGCATAAGAGGAAGAGGAAAGTCTTGCCTAATGCCTTTTGCATGCTGCACTGGCGGGACTCTGTTTCCATCTTTAATTGGCTGCAACAAAGTCAAAAAGTCACATTCGGTAAAAAGGAAGTTCATCAGCAACCCAAAAAAGATTACATTCATTAATTTACTTGTTTGTTTTGTTGTTTGTTTGTGTTCCCTTAGCAGAGTAAGTAGTAATCTGTTTATTTACATGGTGCTCAGCAACAGCTTAGGATATAGGCTTTGAAAACTGTCTATAAGGCCTGTTTAATGTTTGCTTGGCAACGCAGATCACAGAACACAGGGCCAGGGACAGATGGCTGTGTAAGGAGATACAGAAACGCGACAAGTGGCAAACAGAGGGAGGGAGTGCGGGTGACAGAGAAGGTTGCTTTCCTGTAGCAGCTGAGGTGTGCTAAACAACCAGAGACGCAGTGACAGAGATGGAGAGCTCGGCTGCAACAAACCCTGTTTCAATGAAGCATCAACCGCCTCTTCGTGAATCTTTAATATTGAACAAAGCAAGAATAGTGCTGCTCTTGAAACCTGCCATGTCTTTTGAGCTGTGTTATTGAGATGGAGATTTGTAAATAGTGCGGTGATGAAATATAAATAACCCATAATTATATTTAACTAAACAGATTACATGCAGTGTGGTGTTCAGCACTTTCACATGAATTATCACTCATATTAAAATACAATATACTGTAGTGCCTTGCAGTCATGTCTGTGGCGTTGTTACACTCTGTGTGTGACTTTGTATGAATAGTCTGCCCACTCTTTTTTCTTCACACCTTTTAAAGCACCCTTTTTAAATCACTGTCACACTGTGCTGCGGAGAGCGAGAACCCACAGCTCGTCGCTTGCGTTCACATAACGCTTGGTGACAGTGGCGCGCTCTGACGCTTGCTACCTGCCTCTGTTGAGGTGATCTGATGTGGATGGATGGGCCTTAAGGAGAGCAAACTGAGAGAAGAAAACAACGAACATGACTCTGTCACATTCATTAGGTCCGCCACGGTGCAGAAGACCTGAGTAAACGGTGTCCACTAGTGTCTGCCAGGAGTGTCCATGACGTCTTCTTTACACACAGTGGATATTTAGCGTGAGGAGAAGATGTCGTTCTTTGTTCTGTTTAAAGCATTGTGTCACAGAAATGCAGGTTATGGCAAATACAATACTTTGTATTCGGAATGGTTTGCTTTATTGCTGCAATCGAGGTTAGAAACTATTATTTGTTATAAACCATTATAATCCAAACAGGCTGCAATACAAGCTTGATAATGTTCTGCATTTCATTCTATGCCTTTCTTGATTACAGCCGAGGTCACTTGAACATGGACCTGAATCCTCTGTGGTTAATATTTTGTATGATTGCTCCATTGTAATTATGTATGGATTACAGGACAAAAGAAAATCAGCTCAAATGGGTTGATTTTGGAGTAGATGGGGGATTTATACCATACAATCCTAACATCATTTCTGCATTGTTCCCTGTTTGCATGCAACTATTTCAATCTTTTCAGTTTGTCTTCAATCATTCAAATAATTGAAAGTCACAGCTGTCCATTGCTTCTTCAATCAGTCCCCATGCCAATACTATATGATTTTTAAGAGTGTTAGTGTGAGAAGTACAACTGCGGTGTAGAAGTGGAACATTTAACTGTGTCAGTGTGGAGCTGACATCGGTGCAGACGTCTACTGTGCCGTGACCTAGCTAATCACAGCAGGTGTCGATAGCCATTTAGGGCGTCCCGACCCATCCTTGTAATTTTCCCAAGCATCCCGACATTCAGCAACGTAACGGAGCACATATGACTCTAAATGGATTGAAGCAGCTCTGATGCCACTGAGCAGAGGGGGGGGGGGGGGTCTTTATTTAAATGAGACAATAGTTTCATTGCCACGAGAGTTGATGTGGTGAAGGTTTGCAAGGTTTAGTGAGCTTCTGTGGATTTAGTTGGGGGTTTAGATGGACTCTGTTAAAGGGTTAGAGAGACGAGGGGTAGCATGATGAGGTGAAGGGCTCCTGGGACTGAGAGCTGTGACACAAAAAAACAAGACTCATGACTTTCTTTTTGGTGTGCAGCATGACGAAATTCTTCCTCCACAGCTGAAACAATGAATTTTACTTTGTGCCATCTAGTTAGATGTAGTTACACACTTGACTGGTAATGGCAGGTATTTCTGTTTTAATTGGCCACAGTTTTGCTCAAACAAATTAAATTCATACTTTGTTCAGCTATTTTTCATTAGCTGATATGTTTTTATGGGAAAACACAATGCCACTTAGATGTCATGACTCGTATTTTGAAATATATATATTTTTTTAATCCAATGTCTCTTTGCCAGTGATAAGGTCGTGACCGGAGGCAGTGTTATGAGTTTTTTGAATTTTGCAAAAGCTCATTGCCGTTGGGGGGATGATGAATTGTAGGTGATAGTCAGCACAGATGGCTCATCATTAAGGTCAGAAGTGTAATCAAATATAGCTAGGGGACATAAATGGCTCAGCTAGTTTTATGTGATTCTCCACCCCAAATAATTACGTTATCAAATGTACTTGAAATGTGGCTCTAAAACAGTTGTAGTGTGCTTTCTCACAAAGAACAGGGACTCTTGCCATTTACAATGATACGTTTTCACATTAAACATAAATACCATTTATTTATTATGATCATCATTGTCGTCATTATTGTAATGTTCGGAGAAACTTCCGAACCACACTAGCACCATTATCAGTTTGTCTATTATCCATCCAGATGCTGATTATCTTTGAAACAAACAAATATGTCTTCATAAACTGCGTATGTGCCTCACTATTGTCTCTCTCCAAGAGCTTCCTGCTCCTCATTTTTTCATTTGCTAAAAAGTGAAAATATTTTTTTTTACCCTACAATGTAGGGTAATAAAACTTTTGTTAGCCATTAGTCACAACTATACCATGCATGATTAGAAGATGGTGCATCATTGTCCGGTTGGTCTTTTATTTGTCCTTCTGCTCTTTGTGTTCAAAAGATGGCTTGAATACTTATACACAGTATTTACTTTACAATTGGAATTCAATATGCACCTTCAGATGATCCTTCTGGCTCTTGGTTTCCCACTGCTGTGTGTTGTTGTAATCAAGCTCGTCTTTATTAATCCTCTCCTCAGCAGAAGCAGTAAAATCTCGTTGTATGCTTTTATACATTCAGAAGAACTTGTGCTGCCCCTCGATTGTAGTATTCAGCAAGGACCAGGAATCATCTGCAGCTGTCTTTTTGTCAAGGATCCAAACACCCTGAGGTTTTTATATTAACCCAATGACACTTTTCTGAAGCTGCTGAAAAGAAAAGAGACATCCCTTAACCTCTGCAAACGGACTACTGAAAAGGTCAGATCTCCTAGAATTGGGATGTGAAAAGCTGCAGTATATTCCTTAAATGTGAATAGGCATTTTTGTGTTGTTAGGCTTGGAAATAGACGTTAATTAGGTTAAGGATTTGTATTTCAAAAACTAGTTGTGAACTTAAACATGATTAAATCCTTATGGTTTCAGCACTCAACCACAACCTTTTATGTGCTTTGAGACTCCAGGCAGATGCTCTACTTTCCTCTGTCCATGCAGAGTAGGACATGCTGTGAGTGACCTCTTTGGTATTGACACCTCTCAAACATGTTATTACCAATTAGGTTGCCCCTTCTGGGAGAAAAATCTCTCTGTGACTTCCTATTTATGTCAGTGTGTGTGTGCGTCGTCCATGTTTGTGTGTTGGCGTTAAAGTTTATTAAGGTGTCAGAAGAAATAGGCCCAGGCTCTGGGGAGAGAAACGTTTGGCATCATCAATCACGTGCCCAGCAGACGGGAGTGCCAAAAGGCCAGACTTCATCCAGTAAACAATTCCTAGGGAAGTGGGTTGCTTTGGTAGAAAAGACAGTCCATTTTCATGGACCATATTTAATTAGTCTTGTAACATAAAATGTATCCTGTGGAGTTTTCATTGAAAACAAAGTTTTACTCATTATGTTTTTCACCAAAACACATGGTGCATACCTCAACAATTCATCAAACCTGAACGACAAAATCAGTGCTTTGTCAGATACTTTGTATCTTGAAACATTTTCCACAAATTGCTTCTGATGGCAATGGCCAGCTCATTGACTGATGTGGCAAATAATAAAGGTGGAAGGGGACATCTTTGGGGAGTTGCTCTTAAGAGACTTTACGAGCATTATTTGTTAATTCATCATCCATTCCTTTCTCTGCCTCTTTTTGGGATCATTTCTCCCTTTTTTGTAGCTCATTATATCTCACTGCAGTGGCAGAAATGTTACCATGCTGCCATGTTACTCCCTTACTCATGAGATGCTTAGTGGTCAAACACATCACAGGGTACCTATGTAAAAATATTTTTGATCGCATCATCATTTTTTTAGAAGTTAAGCCTTGTTTTCATTGAGTAACTTTTTGTAGTGGCCTGAAGTGCAAGCACCATTGGAAGATATAAGTTATTGATGACCCTCTTATCTCGCAATAGAACATTTTAATAGCATCTTAACTATAACAGCTCACCGATGACTCAGCAATCTAACTGCATTAAAGTTTTGGTCTTTTGTGAAACTATTATTGAATGTGAAACTCTTGATGTGTAGTGTTGCACTGCAACAATAATACAACTCACTAAAATGGAACCCAGTTCCAGATATGAATGTGTTGTCTCCCCCGGAGTCCATTATAACTCTCATTTCTATTTTTGAAATGACCTGATAAATTATATATTTTATGCAGATATTTTTCCTGCAACGCTCTGCATGACCAAACACAATATCAGGATGCCCCAGGAATAATTTACCTGAAACTGAGAGCCAGAGGGTTTATCCAGAACATACCTGTTGAGAGAGATTAAAATCATTAGATCCTAAATGGGACATTTGTATAGTGGTCAGGGGGTTTTATATTACTAACCGGTCCATCGGTATATCAGGTGGCAGCCACGGAGAATGGCAGGAAACCTTAACCACTGCTGTCCTGTGTTTACAGGCAAAATCTCGCCATTACTATTCCATTCCGTCTTGTACTCTGGGTTTAACTATCCACATAGCAACGAATAATTGAATGACATGGCATATGATTTACTAGATGGAGGAAATTAACATAATAGAAAACTAAATAGCGCGCTCGTCTCTCACGTTTCCAATCACAGACGACAGAGAAGCCCGCATGAGGTTGAAAATAAAATGTAACTTTAGAGGGAAAAAACGATTTTTGATGAAAGCTGTCCTCACCACTTTGAGAGGTATTAAAGGAAAGAAAGGTGCCACTCAATATGTCAGTCTGATAAGTTGGGGACCACAAAATGAGTTTTCTGGCCTCCTCTTAATGGTTTTGTGGTGCTTTTCAATCTACGAAGCTTTAGGGGATTAGCAATAATGCTTTCACATTGAACTGAGATATAAAAGCAGAGCATCTTGAAAGATATATGTTCTTCATGCTGGTGGTTTGTGCCGCTTTTTTGAGATTTCACAGCTCAAAGAGTAATTGATTTTATGTGATTCTATCAGTGGGATCAAAGTTTTTCTTTGTTTTTTTGCTTTTGGTTTCAAACTATTGAAGCCTTCACACATCCTTTTGTCTCAGTTTGTCACAAAAAATAGCTCACTTTTCATATCGACCCAGAATATATTCAGACTACATTAAATGATAAGCTAATAAATCAAACTTTCTCCCTGTAGAAGTGCTATTTTTCCTTGCTTATCAATCTATTTTGTTACACGTAGGATCTGTAACCTGCACAATAATGTTATATTACTGTGCATTATCTACAGTAAAATCATGTAATAAGTATCTGCCAATATTAAAGTTCTACACTGTTGATTTATCTTTGGTGATGTGGATATCAGCAGAAACACATTGTTCTCTCTTGCTCTCCTGTTGGCTTCATGCTTGTCAGTGATTGCCATCTGTGTTTGGCTGAGCTCTAGCAACACCGGGGAATTTGAAAGCACAGTCACCTGATGTGTTATCACACACCAAAGATCACAGAACATAAGGAAAGGATATTGCCCAAACCCAAGCAGCATTCATCCTCCGTCTAGCACAAGATTGACCGACAAAGAGGGGTTTTGTTTGCAAGAGAAGTGGCGACGGTTTCCTTTTCTTCTGTCTGAAAGGTTACGGGTTAACGGTTTCTTTACGGTTTCTCATTATGAGAGCAGATATAAGGCTTGATGAGAATCATTTTCATTATAGCTTCAGTCAGCTGTGTCCCCCACAATCAGTGTGCAGCTGATCTCAGAAATACAACAATAATCATGTTCGTAGCCAACAGTTTAACAATAGGCTTTGATTTGCAGGCAGCAGAAGATAAGGGATTCTAAAAGTAGCAATGATAACATTGTGCCATTTTTATTTGTATTTGTTTTACTTGTAATTCTTTTTCTCTTTCAAAATGTGTCTGCAGCATAACAAAGAGGTTGTGTCAGGTGCAATAGAATACTTTTCCTTTTCCTTCCAAATACTTTCTTAGTGTTCACAAAAATACATTTGTGCAATCCTTTCGTCTGTTTCAACACTATAGATGTAAGTGATATATGCAGATAGAAAACAGGCAGGTGTTCCACTCATTGTAGGTTTACACACTGTATCTACAGAATCACAACTATGCAATCTCAGACAGAGGATGCCCATGTGTCTAAGGATCTACTCTAATAGATATACGACTTGATTAGCAACTGCAACCCAAAGTCATTAGATATGATGGAGTTGGAGATAGTCTCCAACTATCAGCACAATGAACGTTTCATTTAATTATATATTTTAGATATAAGATCTGAGCATGAATTCATATTTTATTGTGTCAATTGTCTCCATTGTGAGGTTTTAAGTGTACTTGCTTTAACACAATATGTTGATATTCAAAATCTATGCCCCCGATATTTTCATTTGAACATAATTGCACCAATTATACTTTTTTTTATCAGCCATTAGGCTCTACAGCTGTTGATATAAACAGCATTATGTTCACAACCTCCAAATGATCGTGCTGCTGTGAGTTGATAGACAGCCACAGTCAAGTGACGCCCAAGCCTTACTATCGGTCACAGACATGTTCTGATCCGACAGTGGCAGTTACTCTTTTACAGTAAACATGTATTTTGAAGGACAACTTAGAGCTGTGGGATTTTAATAAGCTCCTGGAGCAATTACCACTCTGGTTCCATGCTGCTCCTGGCGGGAGAGTGTTTGGATATTGGAGCCTGAAGCAGCAGACCGTTGTACTGATAAGGAGGATAGCGATTAAGACTTGGCTCTTATTGGTTAGTCAGAAGAATGCTACATCATTTGATGAAGTCTGTGTCTTGAAACCGAATCAGTTTAGACAAATGAGCAACAGAGTTAAAGGCCAGATGCCTAGTGTGACTTTAATCGCGACCACCCTCAGATATTTTCCCCTTCTTCGCTTTTCTTCTCTCATTCATCAAGATAAACATTTGTCAGATTTTTCACTTTTACACTTTGGAATAAACCAGTACCAGCAGTCACACATGTGCACTGATCTGTGGGACAGAAACCTCAAGCAAACTACATGAAGTCAAACAGCTTTTACGAATTGCAGACATACTTACCTCTTACCTAAGATGTCATCATTTTAGCAGCTCATTATTCGTAGGTCTTAGATCCCATTCACACATTACAGTTGTGGTCAAAAGTTTACATACACTTGTAAAGAACATAATGTCATGGCCCTCTTGAGTTTCCCCGTTATTTCTACAACTCAGATTTTTCTCTGATAGAGTGATTGGAACAGATACTTCTTTGTCACAAAAAACATTCATGAAGTTTGGTTCTTTCATGACTTTATTATGGGTTAACAGAAAAAGTGATCAAATCTGCTGGGTCAAAAATATACATACAGCAGTGCTAATATTTGGTTACATGTCCCTTGGCCATTTTCACTTCAATTAGGCGCTTTTGGTAGCCATCCACAAGCTTCTGGCAAGCTTCTCGTTGAATCTTTGACCACTCCTCTTGACAGAATTGGTGCAGTTCAGTTAAATTTGATGGCTTTCTGACATGGACTTGTTTCTTCAGCATTGTCCACATGTTCTCAATGGGATTTAAGTCAGGACTTTGGGAAGGCCATTCTAAAACCCTAATTCTAGCCTGATTTAGCCATTCCATTACCACTTTTGATGTATGTTTGGGGTCATTGTCCTGTTGGAACACCCAACTGCGCCCAAGACCCAACCTTCGGGCTGATGATTTTAGGTTATCTTGAAGAATTTGAAGGTAATCCTCCTTCTTCATTATCCCATTTACTCTCTGTAAAGCACCAGTTCCATTGGCAGCAAAACAGCCCCACAGCATAATACTACCACCACCGTGCTTGACGGTAGGCATGGTGTTCTTGGGGTTAAAGGCCTCACCTTTTCTCCTCCAAACATATTGCTGGGCATTGTGGCCAAACAGCTCGATTTTTGTTTCGTCTGACCACAGAACTTTCCTCCAGAAGGTCTTATCTTTGTCCACGTGATCAGCAGCAAACTTCAGTCGAGCCTTAAGGTGTCGCTTTTGGAGCGAGGGCTTCCTTCTTGCACGGCAGCCTCTCAGTCCATGGAGATGCAAAACACGCTTGACTGTGGACACTGACACCTGTGTTCCAGCAGCTTCTAATTCTTGGCAGATCTGCTTTTTGGTGGTTCTCGGTTGACTCTTCACCCTCCTGACCAATTTTCTCTCAGCAGCAGGTGATAGCTTGCGTTTTCTTCCTGATCGTGGCAGTGACAAAACAGTGCCATGCACTTTATACTTACAAACAATTGTTTGCACTGTTGCTCTTGGGACCTGCAGCTGCTTTGAAATGGCTCCAAGTGACTTTCCTGACTTGTTCAAGTCAATGATTTGCTTTTTCAGATCCATGCTGAGCTCCTTTGACTTTCCCATTGTAGCGTTTGTGGGCGTTTGTATCCAATGAGCCCTATTTAAATGGCCTCAGAGAAGTCACCAGTTGTAATCACTCATAATCACTCACAAGAAGTTAAGAGGCCATGCTATGAAGCTCATTTCATTGACACAACTTTCTAAGTCACCAAAATTGCTAATTCATGTTGCTGTATGTATATTTTTGACCCAGCAGATTTTGTCACTTTTTCTGTTAACCCATAATAAAGTCATGAAAGAACCAAACTTCATGAATGTTTTTTGTGACAAAGAAGTATCTGTTCCAATCACTCTATCAGAGAAAAATCTGAGTTGTAGAAATAACTGGAAACTCAAGAGAGCCATGACATTATGTTCTTTACAAGTGTATGTAAACTTTTGACCACAACTGTAGGTGTCACATTAAAAACCAGAACCTGGTGAGAGACGTTTGCGCCATCATTTAAGCCAAATATGATATTCAAGAGATAATATCAGTCATTTTGTACAAGAACACACACACACACACACACACACACACACACACACACACACACACACACACACACACACACACACACACACACACACACACACACACACACACTGCTGCTGTGGACGTCTGTGTCCTCTCAGCAGATGTTGCATGTTTCACACACATTGTATGATATACTGATACTGACTGCTAAATCATAGCTGTGGGCATGTCTTCTTCAGCAAAACTACATCTCCCTTGGCAGAATATAATTATAACAGAGCAAATTTTTTTACAAATCCATTTTAGCAGTTTGCGGAGATTAGTCATTCAGGATATCTGTTTCCCCCTGGAGATACACATAATGTAACACTGAATGCACCTCACTTGAGTTTCAGGTCAGCTAAATGAAAGATTAAAAAATGTACGGCGAGAAAGTCAGAAGCAGGTTTGATATTGTCTTGCAATTTCCTGGCAATATCCTGTGATATCTGCTTTCCACTCAGTGATGTGATATTGTATGAATAGCACCAGGCAAGTGTTTGATATCTTTACATGTTTATGTCTGTATAAGTGTTATTTCACAACATTGTATAGATTGCCACTTTACATTTGGTGCCCATTTAAGCATTTTTAGCTTAGCTCAAGTTAATGTCATCATTATATAACAGTTCATGGGTGTAACCGTGCTTACATGTTTGTTTACCTCTTTCTATGCTGAAGGAAACCAGTAATTTCTTCCAAAGTGTGGAAGAAACACCAGATATTTTCTGTAGGTGTGGCTCACCAAGACTCGGTGTGCAACCCCATCCAGGTTTCATAAGCAGTCTCAGTGACCCATCTGTCAGTCTCCTTTTGTGGCCAATACATCCTCAGCCACCAGTTCTCACGAAGCATTTCTCAGCAGTCACCCCAACTGAAAGACAGCTTGACGGCAAGTGAGCCATCCCATCAGAGTGAGTCACATTTCGTCATTTGGAGTCGGTCAGCTTTATAATGAAATTAAATTCTGCTCTTTTTGTCACCAGAATAGCAAAAACAGAGAGCATGGCATTACATACAAATATGTATTCAACTCTGCTGCAGAGTTTGTGTCTTAACCAACTGAGCCACCAGGATGCTCCATTGTATTCCTCCATCTTCACTGTCAGCCTACACATGTTATCACTGCAGATCTCTGCTGTGATAACATGTGTCCTCAGGAGACAGTTGAAATCTGTCTCCTGACATCGCAGGGTTATCACCATGGTTACTCAATGTCATCCGTGACATTCAGGACAACTTACTCGGATTCTTTTACAAAGATATGAGACCAGTTGGTGAGCGGCAGAAACTTCTCACCGCCCTCTCTCCTTGTCAAGCCAGCTGCCTCTCGGGGTAGACGTACTGTACTGTGCTCTGTTGTCCAAGTCAGTCATAGAGCAACAGGGCTGCAAGCTGCCACGTATACCACGAAGCAGTGCAGTCGATGTGTAATGCATACTCTTACGTGTCTTTAATCACATTCCTTCACATCTATAAGCTATAAGAATCACCCGTACCACTTTTTTAGGGGACGTATCATGCTCATTTTTAGGTTCATACTTGTATTTTTGAATTTCTACTACAAGAACATGCTTCAATGTTGAAAAAACACAAGTTTTCTCATACTGTCTGAATATTACTGTATTCAGTTGTGGTCAAGCTACCTGGAAAGTGTAGTGTGCTAAGCTAACTGTTACAGTACTCTACATTACATGAAGCTTCACTACACTGAAGACACCAGAGAAATGCAGCAGGCTAAGCTACCGCAACATGGTAAAAGTAGTTTAACTATGTCAAAGCTACTTATTTATTGTTTGCATTGTACCAACTTCATTCCAAGTCAATGCTATTAATATAAAAATGATACTGTAATATACATATATAGCCCTAAAATAAAGTCTATAATACTTTATTAATATAATTCATAAAGAAATTATAATGTATATCAATGCACAATTAATTCTAACATCCATGGACAATTATGCACCATAGTACCAAAACAATATCACTCTAAAGTACTGAAAAGTTTTTTTTTTTTTTTTTTAAATGCCATCTAATTGTTGAATTCTTTATAATATTCCTTCTGACTGTCCCTTCCAATTAGTTGATTCATTTCTACATGTTCTTTTTGATCCGTATCAAAAGAGTTGTATGTGGGTAATTTGCCTAATAAGGGATTTGAATGTGATTTGTATGTATAATAGATCGCAAAACAGCAGTGTTTCGGCTTGTTTTTGTTGTTGTCCTTTTGTGTTCAAAAGACTTTCCTTGATTATCGGTGTTCTGTCTGCCTGCTCCAGCTTGTCTCAATGATTTGAATATGTGGACAATGGAACAAGGGTTTTTTGTACGTTTGATCTCAGACACTAGCTGACTTTTTCTTTTTGGAAATCTCCTTTCAGCAAAAACACTTTCTGCCACCTTGAGAGCAGCTAGTATATGCATTCTCTGGGGTTGCTTTATTCATGTTTAGCTCAGCTTTGTTCCTCCCACTGATCACACTTTTCCCATCACACCAGTATTTGAGTAATTGTTTTACTAAGGCCTAAGCAGTCGTAAAATTCTGATGTCTGAGCAGAAAAAAATAAATGCTTGCTGACTTGATGGAAAAAAAAGATTTTTTTTAAAAGAAGGTTCCGCATGAATGCTAATCTGACTACCAGTGTTAATGCTAGTGAGCAGTCATAAATAACTCTTGACATCTCCTGACACATTGCTAGTACACTAGTACAGTGTTTTTCAACTTTTTCTGAGCCACGGTACATTTATTACATTCAAAAGATCCCCAAAAAGTAAAAAAAGTCCTTGCTCAGAAACCTGGGCCTGTATAGATGAACATAAAGCTGATATCCTGGCAGAAACTGAAGAAAGGCACACACAAAGCTCTTCCTCAACAGCTCTCAGTCTCTCTCTGTTTTTAGTTTTTATAGCAGTCATGCCTGAAAATGCCCAGTTCAGAGTCTGCATTTTTCCTTTTAAAATATTTCTCCATTGTTGTTTGTCTCGTCACCGCAACCTCTCCCGTGCATCATTTCATTCTATCATCTTAAATTAACAAGGTCATTATTGTGCTACCTACTGCCACCCACTGGCATTGAGGAGTATTTAATTACTTTACCAGCCACTATATTGCAGGCTCAGACGCTCGACAATGGCAAATTATTTGTAGCAACTAAACACTATGTTTTTGGACCGATTAAGTGAAATTGGAAATTTTCCCACGGCACACCTAACGATCTCTCACGGCACACTGGTGTGCAGAGTGGTTGAAAATCACTGCACTAGTAGACAGTATATCAATATGTAGCATTAAGAATGACTTTGACGGTAAAAAGATCTCATGACTTCTTAACATCCCTCATTTCTTTCACACAGATTTGTCAATCGGTCTACCACTTTGATCCAGCCTGAAATATTTCAAAAACTGTTCAATGGATTGCCATTCTATTTGGTACAGACATTCATTACGACAACAGCATGCATTTTAATAACTTCCGGGATCTCGTTCTGCAAGTCAACATTTTTGTTTGGACATAAACTAAAGTGCTGGACAAATACCTGTGACCATGGCAGAGCGGGTCATTCACTAATCGCAGGGTTTAATCCCCGGTTCCTCCTGTCCACGATTTTAAATGTCCTTGGGCAAGACACTGAACCCCAAATTACTCCCAGCGTCTCACATGGTAGCTCGCTGCCATTGGTGTGTGTGTGTTTTTTGTGCGTGTGTGTGTGTGTGTGTGTGTGTGTGTGTGTGTGTGTGTGTGTGTGTGTGTGTTTAAATGGGTGAATGAGAGCACCTTTCTAGTTTTTCCCTTTTATTTACTTTAATAGGTCAAAGAGTCATCACGCATAAGAAGATATTTTAATGGTACAAAAAAACCCATATATATATATCATATATATGATATATATATATATATATATATATATATATATATATAATGTGTATATATGAAAAAGAAAATCTGATCAAATGTAGTGCACTTTGCTGTTTTGTTACCTTTTTAAGCTCGTCTGGCGTAAAATGGGCCGCAGGCGGATGGCAGGCTCAGATATGAGATTATTTCAACCAGCAGAGGAGCATCCAAACAGACAGCCTGCCACTGTGCTTGTTGACCTGTTTGAGTGCTTTCGAACAGACGCATTTCCCCTCTATCGCCTGAGCAGGGCTTATCTTCCACTTCCACAACCTAATGAATCTTGGTTGAATTTTATTGCCTGAAGTAGAGTCAAAATGATCAGCAGAGTGGTTACACTATTGGCAAACAGAAGCCAAAGCAATAATGGAGGAAAATCTAATCAACCTGATGAATCCATCATATTTGACAACCACAATGCACAAAGTGCCACTCGAGGCACAGCTTTGCATCTGACAAATGTTGTTTGCCTTCAATTTGCTGAATTCAAAACCCTTTCCTGCATATTGCTGATAATATTGCCTCTAGAAAAACGTAATACATTGTTTCCTTGGGTTAGCATGTAAATGCCAAGGTACATCCTGACTTCCTGCCCTGGTTTCTCATCATTAGAGTCACATGAGCTCCTCTACATTTTACGTCCTCCAGCTCAGAGGCAAATTTACAATACTTGTTTATCTTATCAGAATCTTCTCTCATTCTGTTTGTCACTGTAGTTATGTATCAATAGTAGACTGTATTATGTAAACCTCTAGCTCACTAGCTCACACAATGTTTCTCTCTCTATCTAATGTTTGTACATTTTAGCAAGGAGGATGAAGTCGAGCGGGGTTTGTTAAATGTGTTCTTTTATTCAGCTCATTGCAGTGCACTGCAATAGTAGTGTCGACAAACCATTATTGATCAATTAATAAATACAGTGATCAGTTAAATATTTCAAAGATGAAGAAAGGACAATCTGGTTCAACCGTCAAAATTACTGAATGCCAACTTTTACATTTTGTTATATGATTTTGTAATGCATTTGCTATAATTTTTGCACCTCACATGTATGTACCATTATAATATATTCCACTTTTTAGGCTTCTGGACACTTCTTATTGCACCACTCATTCTTCACTTAATAGTTGCACCACTTGAACAACTGTGGTTTCTGTAACAGAACATTGTGCTTCAAGATCAGAAAGCAATATTTTTTATTATTATTATTTGTCATGACAGGCATCATGCCATTTACTTACATCACCTCTGTACATTATGCAACATGGAGAAACAGATGATAAGACAAGCCTAGAGTAACTTTACGTGTATGTGTGTGTGTGTGTGTGTGTGTGTGTGTCTCTCTACAAATGCTGGATATTTCTGCCATACCTGAAATGTATTCATGTACTTTTTTTAATGAGACCTTTCAAACACGCACTTCTTTTTTCCTCAAACTGTCGCTGAAACCGAGCTGCACTAAAAAGAAGGGAGGGGGCTCTATGCTGAGCTCCAGTTAATTATGAAGCTATATTATCAACTGTTCATCAGGGGAGAGGGCTTGATTGTACTGAAGAGAAAGAACAGGGAAGTCATTTTTCCTGCATTCAGTGTACAACACAGATTGCCTCGATGTAATGAACATTGTTTTGGGGATCATGCATATCACATTTAGTTTAACTGTGTGTATCTCAGCTATGATATGGACAAATTAATTCCCTTTAGATGCATTCCCGTGAGACTTTAACCTTTACGCTCATCAAGATGGTTTTTAATAAATTGTGAGTATTCAATTATAAAACACTAAAGGGAAGACTGCGACGACCAGCTATTATTATGTGTGCTGTGTCTGTGGGTATGTGACAGCTTTTGTAATTACCTCACTGACTAAAAACTCAAATGCCAGGCCAGAAGGGAGGCTATATAAAGGCAGGTCATTAAAACGAAACACTGCTCATTAGCCTCCGTTGAATACCACAGGTCTGACCTGTTGCTCTTTATCCATCCTGAGTATGATAAACAAGACTACGAGTCTACAGCTATATGCAGATCTGTACTAGGCTGTACTAGAGGAACAGTGGTGCTTTGAGCTAAATGCTAACACCAGCATAACAAAAATGTTCACAGTGACGATGGAGCCTTCTGATGTTTAACAGAACAGGTGTGATATTTACCATCTTTACCACCTTAGTGTTAGCGATATAAAATCTGCAAATTACCAGTTAGGACAATGTACCGCTTAGGTTGGTGGGAGTGTCATTAGTTTTAGGTGGTTTAGGTCATTAGGTGTTTAGTCAGAAAGTATTGCACAAATTAAGAATTTTAGATGATGTTGACGCTATAGGAAAGGTCAGGGGATCACCAAAAGATTTAGCATACATCCTCTCGGGACCATGAATGTCTTGTACAAAGAGCTGGAGGCTAGGGATACACCGATACCAGTACCGGGTTGTTTGGTCTGATACTCTGCTAGTAAAACTACTTCAATACAACCACACCCAATACCACTACGGCTACGTGACAATAACGTCTTGTCAGTTGAGCCAAACAAGCCCTCCCAGCTGCAACAATAACCTGGTTCACTAACAGGTTAAATCCGTAATTCATCACCATAAGCAGCCTTTGTGCAAAACAGACATTAAGTCAAGTCATTGTTAGAAGAACTGTAATGGTATCGTTGCGTATTCATATTAGTACTAGGTATTGGCAAGTACTCTAAGTTAGTACTTGGACTTAGTCTGAAAAAAATGGTATTATGCATCACTAACTGGTGCCTATCCCAGTATGCACCAGGTGAGAGGCTGTACACCTTGGACAAGTTGCCGAGTTTTTACAGTGTTCACATACATTCACACATGAGCAAGTCTCCCAGACTTTATTGAACATAGAACATTACATTACAGTCATTTTTTTTTTTTTTTTTTTTGAGCAGACGCTTTTATCCAAAGCGACTTACAATAAGTGCATCAACATTGGTAATCAAAAGAACTACTAGTCACCAGAAGTCATAAATACATTTCCTTTTCCAAACAAGCATCTAAGAGCATGAAGCAGAGCATAACTCAGAGCCAAAATACAGTGCAGAAACAAGAAAAACAGTTAGTGCTATAAGTAATACGAATACAATAAGTGCAACAAGCTAGTATGAAAACAATAAGTGCTAAGTGGAAGGCTCAGGGTAGCACTTCCTGAAGAGGTGGGTTTTCAGCCTGCGCCGAAAGATGGGCAGCGACTCCGCTGTCCTGACGTCAGTGGGAAGTTCATTCCACCACTGTGGGGCCAGGACAGAAAACAGCCGTGACCGAGTCGATCGGCCGCCAGGACCTCTGAGCGACGGGGCAACCAATCGCCCCGAGGCAGCAGAGCGAAGTGGTCGGGCGGGGGTGTAGGGCTTGACCATGGCCTGGAGATAGGAAGGAGCTGTTCCTTTCACTGCCCTGTAGGCTAGCACCAGAGTCTTAAACTGGATGCGAGCTCTTACAGGTAGCCAGTGTAGAGAACGGAGAAAAAGGCAAACTTCATCTAGCAACACCCCCATACGGCCAGAAGAGACATGCAATGAAGTTACAGTTACATGACGTTACAGTTATGTTTGGTGGGTGCATTGACTGACTGCAGTCCCATAGCTTTTGTGTTTCATTGATCCCAGTTGAAGTATTGAAAAACAAAGTCTGCAAAGAGAAGAAAGAACTGTGGAGTAATTTGAAGGAATTGACTGCTAGAAAATCAGCAAAGCTCATTTGGTGTTCTATATTGTTAAAATCAATGGAACACATAGGAGACACGGATTGTAAACGGGAGGGCAATTAGTGCTTTTATTCCTGCTTTGATCAATCTTCAGAGAACTGCATCAGTTACAGCTTGTCAAAGTGCTCCTTCTGAAGCCATTGCTTAACATATGCAGCTTTCTGTCACATAGTTTTCCATGCGCAGCCAGAAGTTTGCATGTGAAAGGTGATCTTGTGAACATCACAAGTTGATGAATTCAGTGCGTCATTCAGAAGCCAACAGACAAGGACCCCCGACAGCCCTCTTCACGTCTAAGAGGTGCTCATCAGTTTTCTTTTTAATAATCTCATCTCACACTTTTTGAAGTTTGCTTTGGTGATGTCAGAAATGATGGGCCCTCAGTGTGGTTTGGCTGCACAAGCAGAGATGTGTGATTAGTGCCCACACAACAACAACACCATCAAAATGCCACTATCTGCATTTTCTCTACCATCCAGTGTTTGAGTTGTGTCCGTCGATAAACCAGCACAAGCAAATGGTTATGACAAAACAAACGTTCCCTAGATACTGCCTCTGTCAGCTGGAGTAACTCATGATAAGCACAGCAAAAACCCTTAGTCATGTCTAGATGTGGCAACATTGATTTCAGGAATGAAAGATCATCAAAAAAACACTTTTCAGTCCATTTCAGCAGTGTTATTTTCTTCTATTAGACACCTCTGAGAGCCCTATAGATCTAGAGATGTGTTCAATTTGAGGGTGCAGCGCTCACAGTCCCGTGAGATTTACAAGATTACCAACAAACTGCTCCTCCCTCTTTTTTATGCTCCGGCTCTGGATGTTTTTGCAAGGCCAGATGGATGCCTGTGATCTCCTACTGATCTGGTGATGCCCTATTATTGTGGGATGATCTCTCCTACATTTACCTCAGTCTGCAGCCTGCAGGGGATCTCGGTCTGAACAGCTTCTCATGCAACCAAAAGGAGATTTCAGGTTGAATGATTTAGACAGCTTTTCCACATTTGTTCTGATTCACATTCTGTCCCCGTGCAGGGACCGGCCAAATATGCAGTGAGAAACATACAGAGCAATTTGGTGGTTTTGCTGGCATGCAAGTCTGAAGCAGGAAGTCACAGATGGCTGTGAAGCTAACATTGGCGGGTTTTTGTTGAGATATTTTATTTGATATGAATCAATGTATTTATTCATTTAAGCTGACATTGATATTCATATACACTCACTTTTGCTTTTGAAATACAGTGAAATAACAACAGTAACAGTGACATAAACCTGAATGTTTTACAGTAGCATGAAATGGTGAAGCAAGAAATACATTTTCGCTAAAAGATTACAGCGGGGGCGCTATAATCAATACAGGACATGCACCATTTTGAGATCAACTTTAGCAATGCACAAAAATAATTCTGCCCACTTATGTTTGTTCATTAAGATGTGATTTAGGATCCTTCCTGCAAGCAGAGCCTCTTTCTTTCAGAAGCCGCTCCTAGCAGCACACATAAGCAGTGTTTCTCATTAACAGTCACTGTGTCTTTTTAGGGAAGCCGAGTCTGTTGTTATGAGGAAAGATCTGTAATTGCTCATGAATGAAGCAGGACGCTGGCAGGGGGCTTCAGAGCGCACACGGCCACAGGGCTATTTATCAGAGTACAATGGCACAGTGACTCTGATGACACACAAGTGAAGAAATCATCAGAGCACCATCCAAAAAAGAGATGGGAGAGGCAAAGATCAGGACACCTGATATGATTCACTGCAGACAAAGTGATGGACGATAGGGCTATTGGATATTTCCCCCGCCCGCCAATCCGGCATGATGTTTGATGGCAGACATTATAACCCTGCACAGTGACAAAAAACAAAAACTACTGGTGATTTATGGCTTAGATTACTCCCTGCACTTTACAACCAATACTAGTTGTTTCTTCTGAATTTATTCCAGGGTAAAGACAGTTTTACTGACGCACAAATGCTGTATGTAACAAACGCAGGGAATTCTTCAGATGTAAGAGCAGAGCTCCAATCGTTCCTTTGAAAAAAGTATTTTCTCTGCTGTGTGGTGATGCCACCTGCTGGTCAAACCTTGGTTCTACATCATTTTCTGATCAGAATATGAAACTCCATGGCACACGTGTCTCTTATCAACAAGACTCCTACAGCTCACGCACAGCTTGGTTGCTCAGCCTCAGAGAGCCACAGTGTATTTGCTCAAGATGGGATGTCTCTGACGCACAGGACAAAGCGTTCCATTGTTGGAGTGACTTACAGCACTTTCCCTTCTGTAGCTGCCTCTGTGGACTCATGATAAAGACACAATAATCTGCAGAAAACACACCCTGTAGAGTGTGAATCAGTCATGTATCTCTGCCTTTGGATTATTGTATTTTTAATACTAGAATTCACTTGCACACAAGCTGGATTACTTTGAGACGTTCCCTCTCAACAGGTGCTGGTTATCGGCCTCTAAACTGTACACCTGTCTTTGACTTAAATTCCTAATGAATCCCACCCTGTGTAGTTCACCAGCGCCTGTGTCCGTTCTTGGCTATCCCGTGTTTTTAAGAAGGAAAACCAAACCTAGAGGGAACAAAGAGCCCACTGTGTCTGCTAGAGATATTCGTCACCTGTGGTAACACTATGATGTAGTGGAGCTGGGATTACACGGGTTTAAGAATGTGAAGGGTGACAGTTTGGACAAGATGGCTATTGTTGAGGGTAACACCTGAACTGGTAGCAGAGGGGAAAGCTGATCAGAGGGAGATTGGAAACGGCTCATCTCCGGCCAAGTAACCATTCTGGCAAAAAGTCTATAAACATGGGATCCAACCCTGCAGAAGAAAAATGTCCAGAGCTGATCATACCCAATTACATCAAGTCATAGTCAGATTTAGGCACATTAAGGCCAAACAATCAATTGTGCTTTTTTCTTTATGTATTTGATGTATTTCAATAATACAGTTTTATTTGTGTTGTCTTTATGGTCAAAGACAAATAAAGACAAGAATACACTTCTTATGTTTGTTACTAGTAAGTCTGTTCAATAACAACATCCTTGTTTTAAGCCTTCCTCACGATGCTATTTTAATGTAATCTGTTTGACATTGAGTCTTTGCCTGGGGCAAATTTATGAAGATTCAAAGACTACTGCTTTCAGATGTATTGTGGCCATGAAACGGACTGCCAGAACAAATGCAGAGCTTCAACAAGTTCAGATCTGAGAGCTTCTCTGAACGGGGCACTGTCGCTGCATAGTCATATTTTTCAAATAAGAAACTCTTTAAAACGTCTTAAAGCTCGAGGCTTTTACAGCTGTTCCCCTAGAATCAGCTGTAACAGATCCAGGTAGGAACTTTATGAAGAGTGAATGGCATTACTTTATTTCCAGTCCAGATGGGATGCATTGGGGAGTAGGCCTGGTCAAGTTTACCCGACTATTTTAGCCTCCTCATAGCAGGTCTGTGCATTAGGTGGCCAGCTGCTTAGAGTTTGAAATATTTCTTTGTAAAAACAGGTCAAAACATGGAATAACATTTGGAGGGCTTGGAATTTTTTTCACACATATGTAAGATGCATGTCACGCAGGGCGGTGAGGGGATGTGAATAGAGCAATTGAGAGGCACGAGACCCCGCGGAATGCACCGGAAACCACTGTCCAGATGTGGAGTGGCAAGACAGGGTGGGGGATACGGGATAGTGCTGTGGGGTGGGTGTAGTAGTGGTAGGGGTGGGGGACTTTAGTGTGCAATGTAGAAATCATATGAATAAAGGGCTGGTCCCACATTTCTGTCCATCCACATTAAAATGGACCTGCTTCTCTTTTTAAAATGAACCTGGGAGAAAAGTGTTGAGAGGCGGGGAAAGTGTTTTTATGGACCAGTGAGCACCAGGTTCCATTTGACTAATTGACATTAACAACTCTGGTTTTCTGTGAAAGAAAGTGGTGATGAGCTGAGATGACTTGTTTCTGTTTTGTGAGGGTTGTTTCTCACAGCAGTGTACTTTCACATCGCTTACAGCACGATCAGAGAAGTTCTGAAGAGGGAAGGCCTCTTACAGAACTATGTTGTGTTTCCACCTTGCATCCTGAAGGTATTGTCAGCTTTCCACATAGAAAAAGGTGAAAGTTTATTTCCATCGAACAGTGTGTGTTCCTTATGTGTGTGTGTGTGTGTGTGTGTGTGTGTGTGTGTGTGTGTGTGTGTGTGTGTGTGTGTGTGTGTGTGTGTGTGTGTGTGTGTGTGCGCAGGGGTGTATTGGCATGTCGGTGTGTATCCGTGTTTTCTATAACAAGTGGTTGCTTGTGTCTGGCTCTGCAGCGTATTGTAGTTATTAAAATCAGTAAGAAAGGAGTCTTTGTCACGGCCATCATCTAAACCCAGTCACACGGGCCATCTTGTGCCAGAGAGCCCAACTCATTTTTACCACTGCATTCCTGGGCTGTTTGGTAAGCCCATAGGGGTCCTTCTTTCCTCCTGCCTCCTTCCAACTCCTTTCGTCTGGATTCCTCATTCCATCTTCATTTTTGTCCTAGTGGGAACATTAGTCTCCCACACACACACACATATATACACACACACACACACACACACACACACACACACACACACACACACACACACACACACACACACACACACCTACACTTCTAAACACATGTGGGTACTTGTTTAAATGCTGTGTTGTATCTCCTATACTCATCATACAGTCTACTCTTATGATGCCTTTAAGTTTGTTGTTTTTTGACACCGTCATGGAGGTTTCAATCAAAGTAAATGTTTTAGCCTTGAGGTCATAGTTAAAGGTTTTTTTTTTGTACTGGACTACTTTATATTGAGAGGATTCTAGCATGTAAGGGGAGGACAGAACATTTGGAACTCTGAATATGATGTATTCCAGTCCACAGTATCTTTTAAGTAAATATGTAGAAAAAGATAATGTCATCGCAGGGCTGTTGGATTTCTCAGGTGTACCTAATAAAGTGGCCACTGAAAGTATATCAAATAGTTAAGCTGCCAGCAAATTAATCAAAATAAGATTTATAACATAACAGTTCAACCATGTACCTGAAATGATCAAAACATGATTTGTAAAGAGTAAGCCGAAGTCACAATTGCATTGTGCCATATTATATGATTTTCATTCCAAACTGGAGGTTGTGTAATATGTGGGTCAAAGGCTCAATCACCATAGTGTTACCTCATTCAATGATAAGATAGTGACTTATAACAGGCATTTATTAAACTCTTTTTTTCTTTGAGATTATGACTTAAATTTGAGGTGACTATATGAAAAAAACAAAACAAGAAAACGATTGACAAAACAGGGTCATAATCACTTACCCATAATTGTGATGAGAGGGGTCCAGATTAGAAATTAGTTTGAAAAAAGAAAAGATAATAACAAAAAACGGAAAAAGCCCCCTCGGCCCATTTGCTCGCACTTCTGAGATGGTCCCTGGTTTCAGCTTGTCAGTTCCTGTTCACTCTCAAGTGCCATGTGGAAGTACACAACACCTGCTGAACATCAGTCAAGCTTTATCTTGCACTGCATTGATTACTGCAAAGATGTGGATATTTATTACTTTACGAAAATGTCCTCACTCTGCGAGGGTCAGTTAGAGTTTCACACTGGCTGAAGTATGAGAACACACACACACACACACACACACACACACACACACACACACACACACACACACACACACACACACACACACACACACACACACACACACACACTGTCTCTATAGGCAGCTACTTTCCTGAGCAGTCTTGATTACCACACTGAGGTCTGGGCTCTCCTGCTGCCAGCCCTGCTCAGTGGGTTTTGGAAACAGGATGTGACAGAGAGCTTCCTTTCATGTTCTGCAGCCAGATTGTCTTTTCTTCCTTTGTCTTCGAAGTCATCTCCCTTTGTTTCAATAGAAGAGATACCATTAAGTGACACATTCAATATCGATATGACCGCTTAGGTTGGCAGAAGTAGTGTTGCAAAGTGTGCTATCAGGGAGCAGTTAAGCTGATGGGTTTTGCAGTAATCAGTCGCTCTTTTCTCATCCGCATTAATCACTGGACTTTTACTGTCCCTGTAAATGTCTCGTGCGTTGCTCCCCACATCGTTTCAGTGGCTCACAAACAAACAATCCATTCATTGGATAGCCAGACTTCCCAAGAAACTCAATCGTATGTTTATACATTCTTTCAGTGAAAGAGCCTATTTGCGGTTGAGCTATTCTAGTTTCCCATGTTCCACTCTCTCCTGTTGTCTCTTTTAAACATTTTCCAGACTTTCTTCCTCCTTCCTCCTTTCGTTCTTTTCCCTAACTTGTGTTTGCTTTTTTTTGTTTCTTTTAACGTAAAGTAAAAAAGTAAAACAAATCTCCAACAATTGCACAAAAGTAGTAATATAACTGCTTGAATAAATTGGTCATTGTAGGTATTAAACGACAGGACAGATTGTAAGCCCTTTGGGGCAAGTTTGGGATTTTTAATAAAATAAAATTGAATTGAATCAAATATAATTGTATTTGTTACATCTACTAAAACATGTCAAGTAGTTAAACCTGGTAACACCTTAATCAGCTCAAACATGAAATATGTACGCATCGACATTAAAGAACTATGAAATAAGCAATACTTGTAGTTATTTTTAACACTACTCTACTTTTATTTAAGTGCAAAGTTGAATACCTTTACTTGAATAATGATCTGAACAAGTCTTCCACCCCTGTCTAATCCCCTGAAATTTGACAAAACAATGACTCAGCCAATAGGCTGACTCATACGTTTGAGTATAATTCACACACATCCTGCAGTATTTTCTTACTTTGACTTTTCATCTTACCTGATATTCATTTCTGTACCTCATTGTTCAGTGTGTGGTGTAAGTCACTGGTCACAGATAATGTAATTTTTGGGAGTTTAACTTTGACATTATGTAGGTGAGCATAATATGTTTGAGTTTTATTATTTTCATTGAATGCATATCTTTGTGCAAGGCATTCTGCATTTTTTAATTCAGAATCACTTCAGTGCAATTTCTCAAAGGGTAATCGTCTTTAGGATATTTCGGCCTCTGAGATCAGTGCTTTCTAAAGCTGGTCCAGTCAGGAAATACTAATGAACTCTGGACTGGCAATACCATGCTGCTCACATGCAACATAAGATTGTGGAAGAGTTACAAGGTTATTTATCCCCCATAGAATATAGTGGTTGAAATGATTTTTAAAAGTGAACCATTTGAGTTTACCATCCAGATCCGTCTGACAGTCTTAATTAGTTTTGTCTCCTTTACAGCCGGGCCTAATCAGTGGGTTTTAACTTAATCCACGGGGTTTAACTCCTGCCCCAGCATGCCAATGTTTTGGTCAGGCCTGGGCATATATGGAAGGCAGCCTTGTGACTGCCTGACTCTCCCCTGTGTTTGCCTTGGCAGAGTATCCCTCTCTGTATGATCTGTTTTGCCACCCTGCCCTTCCCTATTACACCATGTCAGCCATGCCCAGCTGCTGAAAAGTCATATCCCACATGTATAATAAACAAAAAGATGATATGTCACACGTCTTAAGAGACGGAAAACAGAGAATGGGCAAAATGGCTTATGTTTCCATAGATGACCATGAACTATATATATGATAATACTATTGCTTTAGAACATAATGAATATGTTTGACCTGAGCTATGGCCTCCTTTAGTTGGTTCCCTTTTCTCTGTTTACAGCTTTTCTTAACATGAGCGGTAACGGTGGGTTGGACTGTATGTCAGAAGGGGGTCAAACTCTGATGCTGGCTTTTGTTTAAGAACTCAGTATATGATGATTATGGGTGATAGGTATTGATATAAAAACAATCTAATCTATAATATAGACTATAATAAGCCACAAAAGAGAATTAAGAGTAACAATATCACACTTTTAACATTCAATATATTTACACACAGTACTTTGCGTAATCTGTTGTCTTTCAAAGTGTGTTACAAAATGAGATTTTACTTTTTTTCTCATAGGTGTAATATTTTTAGAGTCAAATCTGTGTTCTTTAAAGGAGTTCCAATAATATGACATGTTTGGCTTTTAGCTGAGAGAAGAGAAGTTCCTTCCTTCCTTTCCCTTCCAGCTGACCAAGCTTGTGAACAGAGACCACAGTGAAAACCTTTCCTCCCTGGATACCCTTAGTATATTACTTCCTTAATTCCTCTGTGGAAACATCTCGACAAACCTGGCTGCAAAACTGCCAAGGCACATTCTGTACTACAACAAGTAATGCGTTGTGCCCCGTTTGACTTCGGAGCCGTGGAAACACAGAGTGGCTCAGTTCCCTCGACTCTGCAGGTGCTGGTAGCAGATTTCATAAACACCTGCTGGCAGTTCAGTGTGTGGAACTCTGAATCCTGGCTGATCAACACTGTGATTGTCTGGGTTACAGTTAGTGAGAGACAGCCAAGGATGTCTGTTAGTCAGTTGAGTCGCCACAAGCTAAAGACATTGATATTGTATTCGAGAGAATTTGGCATGACCGGTGCAATTTTTCACAACATATTTGACATATTTCCATTGTCTGTATTAGTCAAGTGGTGCTTGGAGTATCTCAGGGTGCTCACTTTGTCTGCCAGAGTTCCTAGATCAAAGACTGAAGCCACAGCTCTGGCCTTAACTCCGGCCACACTCTTCCCTCAGCCCCAGCCCTAACCGCAGCATCAACCCTGCAGCAGTTTAGAGAGCAGGAGGACTGGGCGAGCTGACCCAAACTTCCCAGGATGAGAAAACTTTAAATCTAAATGTTATTCTTCTGGGTCCTCAAAGGATACATTGTGTGGGGATCCAGAAGGACATACCAGGCTGTGAAAGAGGCTCTTTCTTGTTTTCTGCCCGTTGGCCCCCTCCCAGTCTCTCCGGGGCGGCCTGTCTCTCTCTGACAACAGCTGCTTGCTGCCTGTGGAGGCCGGGGGTGAGCGGCGTAGCTCCAGACATCTGTAGGCCCTGAGCCTGGGCCGCCTAGCTCTCTTTCTTTTTCGCACACACACACATGCATTGGAGCCCACAGTCTGCCCAGCACAAAGGACTACATTCATCCCCCTCATACAGTCTCTACTGGTGAAGAGGTCGTCTGAAGCTCCCAAGCTCTCACTATTTTCTGCCTTCTCTCTCTCCTTCTCCATCTCCTGTCATTCTCTCAGATATTCCTCCCTTCTCAAACTCCGGCCGTCTCCGTCTCTCTCTTTGGTGGAGCGAATGTTCTTCCATTCAGATCCATGAGACTCACATAATTATTAAACATTATGAGCCGTGGTTAACCAGAATGACAACGAGGGCCACATGTCTCAATTATAGAAGACGTATTGTCCATTTTGGGAAGCGCGGTGACCTGTCTTTGGCTTTCGGTGATGTCAAAATGTGGGTGTCTTTAAAAATAAAAAATAAAAAAAAAAGATGTGGGAAAGTGTATGTGTTTGTGTGTCCCTCTGTGTGCGTTGTACCTCCTAACCCTGAAAACAGGCATTCCAGTGCAGAGGACTTGCCGACTAAGTTCACAAAGGGATACTGAGAGAGGCCAGAGCGAACAGAGATCCTTTGTACAGAATGAATGTGGCCATGAGAAGTTTGGGAACGGCATGGTTTGAGAAACATCACAAAGTTGCTTTTAAAAAGCCCCATTGGTAGGTGACCGTCTACTTTCAAAATAGGAGCTTGACGTTGGCCATGTGTTCATCACCTTGCCTTTGACAGACAGAGTCAGTCGGTCAAACCACAGCTTCATAGTGTGTGAGACCTCAACCGAAAAACGCACTTTGAAAGATGAATGAACCTTTAAGTCAGCTTTGCTGTTACTTTTCTCGTCCAGATAATCTGTGTGTGTGACAGATGCACTGTCCTTCAGCTGAGTGTCTATCTTCAAATGCGTCTCCAATCATCTGCCCTACTGAAGTGCCCTCGAGCAACTCCGTTTATTTCAACCAGCTCATTGCACACTGTTGTGTAGCTGATTGACTCTTGGCTTGAACGCTGGAGCTCCAAACAGGTTCCTTGCCAGTCAGTGTGTTTTGTCAGCCACAATGTGCACTTTTGTAAATGCATCCCAATTCCCAATTCACACATAAATAAATACCTTTAAAACTCTTAAAAGTTGCAATTTTGACTGTTTTCATTCTGAAAAGAAATAATAAATACAAGCAGAAATAACTTTCTGCTTTTAACGGATTTGTGAATAATTAGCTGACAGTGGTCCTAAAATGTGATACAAACCAGATTGCATGTTTTACATCAGCATGTTCTGATCTTGACATAAACCATGTTTTTAACCCCAGTCATGTTCCATAGCTCAGCAGTAAAACCCATCTAAGCTCTGCACACACTGTCAGTCACACACACACACACACACACACACACACACACACGCCCCCATGCACACAGGCAGTCACTCACACACACTCACAGTCAGCGCAGAGCGCAACTTGTCTGCTCATCTGCTTCTGATTAGTGACAACATGAGCAATGCCAAATGGGAGATATGGATCTCATTCCTCTGCAGACAAAGCCTCATTCATTGGCAGAAAGCTCAGATGTGGGAAGACGATTCCTGTGACTTGGACCTGAGTTGGTCAGCTCCTTCTGGGTCTCATGTTGTCCTGTGAACGGGGGGGGGGGGGGATTGTACCACATGTGTTTTGATGGATGGAGTTTGGGTGGGACAGTGGGAAGGTGCACATTTACACAGTATACGGTATTCCTGTCTGAAGAGTGTAGACAGTGGGTTGCTTCCATAAGATATATGAACCAAAATTCATCAGACTTTTGATGGGAGAGAATATCAAATGGATACCATTTAAGCAATTTCACTTCAAAAAGAGACATATTTTCCAGGTGGGAGAAGTGTGTGTGTGTGTGTGTGTGTGTGTGTGTGTGTGTGTGTGTGTGTGTGTGTTTTGGATCACTTGCAGGATACCAGTAACCTTTTTATTCATCTTTTTGTTTGTTAATGTTATGTTTGGCCAGCCTGTGGGTAAGCCTTAAGCCAGAAGTGAGTGGCTTGCACACGTATACCTGACAGCTGTAAAGGTGATGGCACACCTTGAGAGGACAGGCAACCTTTTGACGGCAGTTTACCAACTAGCCCTCTTAACTGCTCTGTGTGACTCACTGTTGAGGAAGAAAGGTGCCAACGTTTGGGTGAACTTTTACCTTTCAGCTCCAACAACTATGACTAATATTGCAAAAATGTAAATGCTGCCCTTCAAATACATGTAGATATACAAACGTACAGTTTTTGCTCCTTGTGGAATGATGTCACGCAATGGCAAGACATCCAAACCAACACGTCCCAGTATAGTGAAGGCCAGTTAAGGTCATATTCGGCAGTTTAAACGATGTTTATCACCTCATCAGAACTATGGCTGTAAAACTCTTTACTGCAGTGGCCTGTGCTTTATAGTGTCCTGTTTAACTATTGATTCAGTTGCTAAATATTACTTTTGAGTCAAACATGTTTTGCTGATGAACTTGACACTATTTTTCAAAACATTTCCTTTTTATTCCGCATATTTGTTCTCATATGACGATACTGTATGTTTGCTGCATCCGTTTGTTGAGACTGGCAGTACATTCATCAGGCTCCGAGGGTATTGACCTATCGTTCAACTATGTGCTGGAAAAATACGTCATGGCTAATAATGTGTGTGATTATTCTGTCTTTGTTCTTCACAGGTGTGCAGTGTAATCACTCTTACACAATCTGATCTCAATGGTTACATTGCGTCTGGACTCTGTCTTCCCCCTGTCTCTCTTCTTCTCTCCTTTTCTCCTCTCTTGCTCTGAACCGGAGAGCGATCCACTCTCCAAAACGTTTGAGGGCAAACTCATCATAAAGTCATTTCCCCCATCATAATAAGCGCACATTTTTGAGGGGATAAAAGGTCATTGGCAGATTTATTTCAGACCCGGGAGGCAACTTGGGTGATTTTGGATCGTGCTGCAAACCTCAACCACATCACACACGTGCCCAGAAACTCCCTCATGAGACTCGAGTGTGTGGGTTTTTGTGCGTGTGTCTGTTTAAGACATGGTTATGTGTTTTTACTGTCTTGACAGGTCCTGATCAACAAAACCAACAAAAGCGGTCACAAGCGGCTGTTTTTTTAAATGGAAGGGTCTGCATACAATACAATGTTGTACAGTGTGTCATCCTAAAGTGTTAATCTTATTATCTTAATGTTGACATTATTTTTGTTTAAAGTTGGGTGAAATGACGATATACCCCACAAGTCAACAGAAGTTTGTCAGCAGTTTTTCTGCAGCATTTATACTCAAGAATTTAAGGATTCACGGTGTTATTGTTGTTATACAATACAGGATTGCACAATAAAATGTAGTTGTAGCCCCCTCAATGCTTAACACACAGAAAATGTATAAACAGATAAAGAAAATATTTAAATTAATTTACAATAAAGTCATTTGGATTAGATTAGATCATGTTACATAATATAATAACTATAATAATATAGTAATAACTTCAATATAATTGTATCAAGACATCTATACTTTTAATATCTTTTTTTATATAATTTAGCAGGACTTTATATTTATATTTTGCATCAATGATGTTATAGTATATTACAAAGCTACAAAGTATATGCCATGGTTGGCTCTTATTGCAAGTAGGTAAAAATCAGTGTAAGACTGAAATTAAGAGCATAGAGCTTGAGTCCTAAAACCTGGAAATAAGTTAGCATTTTGCACCCTTGGTTCCCTTGTGTCGAAGTCAATGTTTTTTTTGAATGGGTTTTTCGTTAGATGCCTGAAATACTATAAGTCTGTGGTTAACACAAGCTTAAGCGATGTTAACGTTTTGTTCTACGATATAAAATATGTCAGTAGATAACCCTCTCTTGAATTTTTAAGATTTTACATATCTTAAAAAAAGGCGGTTGCTTACAAGTGGCTAAATGAGACTACAAAATGTTATCACGCTGCCTAGTTCGCCTTCACAGCCTCGTTGTGCATTCTCACTCTCAAGCAACCGTGGTTGGTTTTTAATCTAACGTTGTCTTTTTTAATTCTGCCGATTGCATTCATGCTTAAAAAATCATTAAATTGGTGTTCATTTGTGAAGATTATCTTGCTGAACAGAACATGTGAGTATCATAAACTTTTTTTTTTTTTTTGCCACAGAGTTTATTTTCTGCAATAATCCAAAATCCAATAGAGAAATCCTATTGACTTTTTGTTGAGGGAACCATCGCAATGCTAACTTCCAGTGTTGGCCTACAGAAATACGTCATCCCTGCAGCCCTATATACAGTCTACTATTATACACTCAACAGGTGTCAACAGGATGCCCCTTTAATACGAACAGATGTTATATCTGTTTGTGCATATGGACTTTTTCTTCCTTCCTTTGCTTACATCAATGGCATCCACTCCATCTGAGTCTGAGTAGGAACCTAGCGATGTAACGAGTCAACTCGACAAGATCCGAGTACGGCACCACCAGGTTTTCTGTAATCTGCGAAAACAAGCAAATGTTTTGGGCTTTTCTCTCCTGGGCGCTCCCCTCCCTCTGCACAGCATGGAGCAGGGTTCATTTGAAAGGCGCTGTTTGTTAAGGCTTTAGCGGTTAGTAAGTGCTTCCTTTGTTTGGTGGGAGCGCGGAGACAGGGGGTTAATATCTCCCAGGGAGTGCATACAAAGAGGGCCTTCAGCTCCCCTGGCCGGAGAGGGGTGGCGAGATGAATGAGGCCGGGCCGTGGGGCAAAGGTGCCAGGGAGGGCACGGGAGGGTGGGGAAGTGCAGGGGGCAGGAGGCAGGGGCAAGTCCAGGAGGACATGGCGTATTAGAGCAGGGAAGGGGGTCGAAAGGCTGCAGGGGGCAAACACTTACATTATGTGTAATGGCCGCAGAAGTGACTTGAAGGCTAGAGGTTGCAATCAGTGTAAATGTTAAAAAGGTTAAAACAACTACTCCAAATTTAAGTGGAAAGCATACATAAGTATAATAATTCAGGAATTGGGTGATTACGCCTTTTTGACATTCCTCCTGTGTGGTGATTGGAATAGCTCCCTCTGGACCCAGCCGCGTTTCTAACAAGCAGTCCAGTTCAGTTCAGTAGAACCCAATTCAACGATTTTCATTAACAAAAGTTGTGGATGGTACCAATAGAACAACTCCATTATTGTTACCACTGCCGTTGAGGTTCCAAGCAAGCTGAGCCCAAACTAGAGACTGGAGTTCAACAACTGCAGACCACTGATTCATCAGTTTTTTTAATAACCAAGCTAGAGCATTTTTTCTTCTTCTCTCGACCCAGGTATAAAAAGCTGGCAGCCTGTAAATGGCGTACATTACACCTGACTACATACACTCAGTGTACAATTGATAAAGTGCAGCTAATGTGAATCAAGTGAGAATGTATAGACGCGGGTAGAGGAGTGTAAATTGATTACATGTAAAATTATGTTTGCATTAGATCAAATTCTGTAGAAGTCAATATAAACACAACATATATCAAAGAAAAAAATCTTTAGGGCAACCTGAAAAATACCTTCATCATTAAATTTAGCTTAAAGTGTCATTTGCCCTCCACCTCTCTACATCTGCTTGGGACATTCACAAGAGTGTGCATGTGTGTATTTTGGGACTGAGTTTAACAGGAGTGCAGAGTTTCCCAATAGAGCTTGATAGTGAAGGGTCAGCGTTGTATGATGAAGAACAATGGGATTTCTGTTTTAATTTTGGATCAGATTGATGCTTTTATTTCATGGGAATCAGTGTTTGCCTTGGATTGCAATATGTGTTGGCTTTGGTCGTGATACAGATACAAATTAAAGCTGCAAGCAGTGATGTACAGGCCCTCGCATCCTGCCGGGGGTACTGGTGGGACGCCGTAGATATCTGCGACCATCAGACAAGACAAGTTAGACATATTTTTAATGCGTGGAGTGCGTGATGTTGGAAATCATGTAGTGCACATATTCCACTAGTTCCTGTACCCACTATGTGGGTTTTTACATCACTCCGCGAGCGAAATATTCTCTTGCGCGAGCAAATGTCGCTTGCAAAACTTTAACTTGCTTGCTCGCGAATACTTTTTCTTTTTGACAGTAAGAGGGCGGACCCAGTCTCCATTGTATCTCTACATCTAATTGGTTACAATCCTCGTCTTTGGATAGACCGGATATCACTCTGACACAGACGCTAGGGGGAGATTTTCAGATTGCACTACAGGTCAGGGGCAAATAATGTACATTTTACTGCACGGGTACTTTTACTTTCTGCACTTAAAGTACATTTTGCTGATAATAACATACTTGACTAAGGTTTTGAATGCAGGTATTTTACTCGTAATGGATTGTTTCATGAGTATGGTATTATGTTTACTGCAGTGAAGGATCTGAATACTTTTTCATCCACTAATTACTTGTCAGTGATTTAAGTTGGGCAAACAGTTAATATAGAAACAGTGGTCCCTAATCTTGGCTCCAGATCCTTGAGCAGGTCCAAATTGTTGCTCATATTATATACAACTACATTATATCTCTTTTGTAAACACACCAGTATGATTAAATATGATAACATCATGTCTTAATCAATTAAGATCAAAGAGCTTCTTTGAGCTGTTTGTCACAAGAGGTTTGACTATCAAACACACATTGTCTGTAATGGAATGATGAGTGAATTTGAATCAATCTGAGCAACTTGACTCCATTTACAAGAGAAACACATTTTTAATTATTGTATTTCAAAACACTATTAACATAATTTGTATTTCATCAGCTTCTACAGTCTGAAAAGTTTACAAAACCTGTCAGACAAACGTAGAACATTCTGAGTTGTGGAGTAGTGTTTAGTGGCGGATTGAAAATCACCTCTAACAGACCTGGTGTCTGTGTCACAGTGATATCCGGTCTGTCCAAAGACAAGGATTGTAACCAATTAGATGTAGAGATACAATGGAGACTGGGTCCGCCCTCGCTAGCGAGCAGGTTAACGTTTTGCGAGTGAGCGGGGTAAAGTTTTGTTCAGAGTGATGTGAAAGCACTCGTCAAAGTAAAATACTGCTGTTTGATTTGCGCCCGCGTGGATCTCATTTGCACACCTGGATTTTGACAGTGATTTGCCTTCATACGCTATGACTTTGTGAAAATGTTGGCATGGAAATGTGCTCAGGCCTGGACCTGAAATTTGGGGCAGATTGGATAAAGTACCTTGGAGTGGGTGACCGTGGCTAAGTGGAGAGCAGGGCCGCCTTTCAATCAGAGGGTTGGCGGTTCGATCCCCGGCTCCTGCTCTCCTAGTCCTTGAGCAAGACACTTAACCCCAAAATGTCTCCCGTAGCTGCGTCTGAGCACATTTCCATGCCAACAGTTTCACAAAGTCATAGCGTATGAAGGCAAATCACTGTCAAAATCCAGGTGTGCAAATGAGATCCACGCGGGCGCAAATCAAACAGCAGTATTTTACTTTGACGAGTGCTTTCACATCACTCTGAACAAAACTTTACCCCGCTCACTCGCAAAACGTTAACCTGCTCGCTAGCGAGGGCGGACCCAGTCTCCATTGTATCTCTACATCTAATTGGTTACAATCCTTGTCTTTGGACAGACCGGATATCACTGTGACACAGATACCAGGTCTGTTAGAGGTGATTTTCAATCCGCCACTAAACACTACTCCACAACTCAGAATGTTCTACGTTTGTCTGACAGGTTTTGTAAACTTTTCAGACTGTAGAAGCTGATGAAATACAAATTATGTTAATAGTGTTTTGAAATACAATAATTAAAAATGTGTTTCTCTTGTAAATGGAGTCAAGTTGCTCAGATTGATTCAAATTCACTCATCATTCCATTACAGACAATGTGTGTTTGATAGTCAAACCTCTTGTGACAAACAGCTCAAAGAAGCTCTTTGATCTTAATTGATTAAGACATGATGTTATCATATTTAATCATACTGGTGTGTTTACAAAAGAGATATAATGTAGTTGTATATAATATGAGCAACAATTTGGACCTGCTCAAGGATCTGGAGCCAAGATTAGGGACGGTGTGTAGATACATACTGAATTGTGAGTGTAATGTAATGAGTTACAACAACTTCCTCTTTCATGGCAAACTGCACAAAATGGGCGTGAAATGGGCGCCACATAAAATCAAGGTCGTACAATGGCAGTAGACCATTTTAGTAACTTTTCATCATTGTCTTTAGATCATCTTGACCAAATTTGAAGTCGATCACATGAATTCTATGGAAGGAGTTTGTTAAAGTACAAAGGCTGAAAATGATGAAAATTGACAAAAAAGTGTTTTTCACAAAATTCAAAATTAAATGGCGGAAAATGTTGGAATTTGGCTTTTTTGTAGACCCCATTCTGTTGCATGTGTGTGTAAAATTCCAAGTTAATCGGACATACGGGATGAGGGGGCTACATTCTAGGGGGCGCATGGGACCCATACAATATCACATTTTTCACCAGTCCTGATAGGCATGCCAACTTTGGTGAGTTTTCTGAAATTTTCTGAAAACTACAGTTTCAATATGGTCCTTGCGGCCCGACATTGTCGATGCTCGGGCCCTAATTAATGGGGGATTTGGGCTATGGGAAATAGGTTTCCTTTTTTAAATTGGAATTTGGCTGAAATAATCTTTTCCTGGTATTGATCAATAGTAGGATCAACAACACAAGTCGTATTATTTCCCTGGGGGCTTTATTCTTTACTGTTATGTTTGTCCAACATTACAGCTAATGAACAAAACTCAATTAATAGTGCATGTTAATAATTACAGATACTGTTTTCCAGAAGTATTGCTCATTTTCTTTTTAAATGATGTGTGTTCATTGCCATGTTTTTGATTAGTTGTAGTCCCCTGCTAGCAGTATTGTAATGGTGCGTATCTTATGTTAGATTGAAATAATGCCTGCACTGAATTATTGAGGACTGCTTGGGAGGGCTTTGTTGATGTCTCAATCTCATCTTCTCTGTCAACTCATTGAGAAGAGGGAGCGTGAGGGAGAGAGATCTGTCTCATTGAGCCCAACTCTTCCCACGGAACTCCAACTGAATTCCCACTGCGTCTCGGGCCAAACCAATGGTCCCTTTGTGCCCGTCTATCAGAGTTCTTCTCTGCCCTAGACACTGCCCTCTCTGTGCCCTGCAACCCAGGACCACCTATCGCCCCCATGACCACTCCAGTCTAAAATATCAACAGGGTTCGCTGCCCGCCTCTACAGTATGGCTAATCTCATAGGAAGATTTGGGGATGTAGTGGTGTAGAGTCACTGTAAGAGCCGTAGTCATTTTATTTGTTGAACAGTTAAAGGGTCATAATCACACTGATCAGTGATTGTTTGGATTTCTTGTAGCTGCTGTCTGTATGTACGTGTACTGTTGTACCCATATAGACACTCTATACAAAAACATTTTGCCCCGAGGTTTATAACAAGTACCGTACCATGTTGCTTCCTATACATGTGAATGCGGTATGCCTTGCGTAAAGTACTAGAAAAGCTGACCAACTGGCTCCTATTTCACAATAATCTTTGACAAATCACTGGCACTGTGTGAAATTCAGTACCAATTTCCAAAACTAATTTGCCTTACAGGACTAAATGGTATGATCTGTTGTCACAATGTTGTCATGAGGGCCTTCACAAAACTGGGCAAATAGACGAGGTGAAGATGTCTTCAGCATCTGAATGCACAACATCATCACCTTGACTGTCCATGAACTCTTGGGTGATATCCAAAGCTATGATAAAGCTATAGTAACTGGCATCCCTACATGTTCTTTTGTTGGTCACATACTCTTGAACTATGCTGCTAAACTTAACATAACTAAAAGCCCCAGTACAGAGTTCCCTTTAGCCAGTATTTGTCTCAATATCATTTTGCACTTTTAGTTGCTTACCATGAATCTTCTATGAGTCTAAATTTTAAAGTTATATTCATGCTGGTTTAGATAAAGAATTTGATACTATTTACCATCTTTGCTGAGCATGAGTTTTGTGCTAAAGGCCCCCCAAAGATATGCCAGTTGAGTTCAATGATGAAAAGTCTGGCCTTTTAATTTCAGTTTTATGGTAGACTCTAATGCCTAAACACCTTCCCTCCATTTTCTTGTTACCACAGAATTAGTTTTCTCCTCTTTTTTTTTCTGGGTCTTCATAGCCGAATTTTCCCCTGAATGATCTCATCTGATCCAAACAGTTTAAATATGCTGTTCAACGCTGATTCAAAGCAGTTCTGTAAAAGAATAATATTTATTCTCTTTAATCCCCCTCTCCACCTCACACACATTCCCCCGCCTACATAACTGCAGGAGCGTGCCAACAATAGCACCCCTCCCTTCTTTCCTCTCTCTCTGCCGCCACTTTGCTCTCTCCCGAGTCATGTCGGCAGAATCGGGGGGGGGGCAGGTGTTTGGGTGAAATGCCATGGAAAGCTTATTGGAAGGATGTAGGATTTGGCTCAAAAAGTGTGTAAAGACAGTTTTAAGTTTGGATATAGTACTAAAAAACATCTTTATAGACCAATGCGCTGTCATCTTCTGAAGATAGCCAATAGTTATGTATATATATATAAATATATCCAAGCACTGATAACAATATATCCCAGCTGTGCAGAGTATGTATTAGTGTGCCAGATAAAACAGTGCTAAAAGGTACCATTGGGTTTCACTGTTTTGGTTAACTAAATTCATTTCCTCCAGGTGCACCAATGGAAATACTAGAGGGATTCAGTGAGTGATGTACCAAAGATGTCACAACCAAAAAAGTCAATGATATGTCAATGCTACGCTTACATGTGGAGTGAGCTACAGAAGTAGGCTGCTCTCACTTCTTCATAACTCCTGTTTTTGTTTTCATTTTCAAACTTTAGCCCCAAATGACGCGGCCTTAACTACCCCTTAAGGCAGTTTTACAACCTTTGCCCAGCTTTCTCTTGGTATTAAAGTTAGAATAAAAAGACCTGTCATGATTACATATTTAAGTAAGCCAGCAATGATTGCTGTAATTGATGTAAATTCAGCATCAAAGTCGACCGCATTAAATCTGCCTCCACCTCATTGTCAGTTGACTACTTCCTGTATTGCCCTAAACATTGGGAGTGGAGGTAAATTGGGTTCTGCAGAATTGTCCAACATGAACGGTACTCCCACAAAGTGTTGCTCTTAGTTTGGTATTTCAACAAACTGTCTTGAGGGATGTAGATGTTTTCCCTTTATTCTTGTGCTCAAAAATGCATGGCACCATGAAATGGAGCATTTTACCATGCATTATGATGGAGGAATCCATTATGTCTCCAGGATGAAGTAAACAGCTTGGAAAAGCACACACACACGCTCTCGTCCTTTCCTTCAATTTGAGGAATCTTTGCTCCCATCAGGCAAATTTTCCTCGGGATCATTTTTCATCTGCGATGCAAAGACTGAAGTTTGTTAGGAACTCCAAAAGGAGTGAAGTCATCAGCTGTGTGGTCAGGGAATGAAAGAGGAGATGAGGAGAGTGAGTTCACCATGACCTAGGTCTGCCCTGAGGCCCGGGACTTTTGGTTTGGGGTTTGAGCTGGGAGACGGGGAGAGAGGTCAGCGCCTGTGGCATCGTACTCTCTTCCACTCTTGGCTCATTCATCGTACACTAGTTGCGGTCCAGGTTACTTACATTCAGGAACAACTCTTGCTCAAGCTTTTCTTTGTTCTCTTTGCTTTATCTCTCAATACCCATTTTTTCCCAGCTGAAGAAACATCGCTCCACAAGATAAAACACGTGCAAAGACCTCTGTTACGCCACAAATGATCGAAGCTAAAACAAAGTTTGACAGGGCAAGAAATTGCTGTAGGTCTACATCACACTTATTGAGGGAAAACAATGTGCTAGATGAGGATTCCCAGCAGTGTCTGCTCAGGTGTCATTACAAGACGGGGGAGACAGGGGGTAGGTGTAATGTCTAGACCATAACTAAACAAAACCTGTGTAATTAGCCAGCTTTCACCCTCCCCAGGATTTGGCAGAGGTGTTGAGCATCTAGAGAACAATCACAGGTGGAGGAGAAGGGTGAGGTTTTGTGAGTTAAGTGGCTGTCAGAGCTGTCATGTGGACATTAGCTGGATTAGTATGATGAAATTCAAGGAATAATGCATCCATTTATTGTATTCATTATGTTTTTATTATAAATGTTTATGACAATTGATCTGTGTTTGGGCTCTTGTTCGATGACACAAACACTCACACAGCTTTTACTCATACCTGCTCCTATCACTCCCACTTCAAAACAACAGTTCCTCACCTTTTGTTTTCTCCCCTCCCTCCCCTCTCTCCATCGTTCCCTCTCCCCCTCTATTCCTCTCTTTTGCTCTCTGCTGCTGTAAAGCCTTTCCGTGACTAGCTGTCATTAATCTTCCCTCTCTAGGGGCAGGATCTTGACTGTGTGCCAGCAAGCGCTCATACAAAGCCAAGACAGCCATCCAAAAAAACAGAGCCGCTTTTCTTGTTTCCAGAGCACCACGTAACTCGCACTCATACTGCTGCAGCCCTCAGGGCAAAGCTGCTCCACACAACAATGGGATGACTCTGGATGCAGCTTCACACATCACACCTTGGCTGATATTCATACATTTAGATACACATGCAGGTTGGCACTTATGAAATCTGTTTTTTTTCTCCTTCTCTTTCTCACTCTGACTCTATCTTCCCTCTTAATAAAAACACTCACACGCATGCTGCGTTAAGTCAAGGGGATTTTGGTGCTTTCATTTATTTTTCTAAATCTTCTAAAATGAATGTTTTGTCACTGATACAATCATCAGTGTCTTATTTATTTTCTTTCATCAGTACCTGCAGGCTTAGCAGCACCTGCAGCAGTTTCCAGGGGGAAAAAAATGATTAACTGTCAGTTAACTGCTGTTGACAAGTGTGATATTATCAAACCATAGAAATCTATAATATTACTGTATACTAGAAGAAACACGAAAAATAAAACATGCATGGAATTATTTCTCAGGACACAAAGTTCCACATTAATGTAAAAGCAATAGATATAGACTAAGTCTTTGTTTTTCAGCTCACAAAAAAGGTTGACTCTTTGAACCAGAGAAACTGTAGGTCACCTGACTGACTCGCTGTCCCGGCAATCAGCTCTGACTGGTGTTCACTAGGTGAACCAGTCCTCTGCGTCATCCTCAGTGTGTTGGCAGCAGACTCTGGACTTTGTGTCCAAGGCAGAAATCACACATCATAGTGCTGGGGAGAAGAATGGGCAGTAATTTCCACAGTTACCCCTAATAAAAACGCAGATCCTTTCGCCATCATAAAGAGCTTCTGTGAGGTTAACAGTCTATTGTTGGTGCTATAAATATCAGTCAATGGAATGAGGTGAGAAAGAGAGTGCAAATTCAGCTGCAACACCTTTTGTCTGTGCTCATACGAGTATGCTGTCTTTAGGAGTGTGTGTGTGTGTGTGTGTGTGTGTGTGTGTGTGTGTGTGTGTGTGTGTGTGTGTGTGTGTGTGTGGGGGGGGGGCTCACTATTTGTTATGAATGGGCTGGATCTTTCTTTGCTGTCTTATCATAAACCTTTTTTCTAAACCTGGTCCTCCAGGTTTTCTCCTTTCCTGTGAGAAGAGATACTGTGATCTGCACAATACAAAGACAGCATGGGCCACTAGCAGCGGCTGTATTGCTAAATCTCCTTTTAACAACAAGTGCTCCATTCAGCCCCCATCAACCACACCAAAACACACACACACACACACACACACACACACACACACACACACACACACACACACACACACACACACACTTTAGAACACATCACCCAACCTCTACAAACCACCACATACTACTTAGCTTACCCACATCCCTTTGCCCTCAGATCCTTTATAGCTCCTTCACTTCCATCTAGCCGGACCACCATGCTTTCCCTATTCAGTGATCCCACCACGGGAACTATGCACCGTTTACACCTCTGACTAAATAAACAAAGGGATTATAATGTTGATATAGTTCTGAGAAACGTTCCACTCTTTATGGGTTTGCTTTTGCTCAAACCCCCATTGTCTTGCGATACGGGTGCACAGCGATGTGCTGTGGGTGTATGATGTAAAAGTTGTAGCAAAGTCGCTGTCACTTGCATTAGCTGTTCATTTATCTAAAAATATCTAGATCAAATACTTGCTGTAAGTGCAACACTTTTGGCACTGCTGTGGGCTTGGGAAATAGCTTTAGTCATCTGACAGACTTGACTTGAACGGTTTAGAGCTGTGTGTGTAAATGTGTGTACAGATCCACAACAATGTCAAGGTAGACAAGCTGCTGTTTGTCTTAAGAGCCAGGCATGTCACTGACTGTTTTATTATTGTTTTTACAATCCATTATCAATAGCATCACTTGTTTCCTTCAGCTTGACCTTTAAAAATTGGTATACTTTTTTGGTGTGCTCAAAGCTTGTTCTTACGATAACTCTGCAGCACAAAACCAACATGTTAAAAGTGTCCATTTACTGATTTGAAAGAACTTCCACTGTGCCAGTTGAGGATCTGAAGTCTCATATCATGTAGAGGTAGTGGTGACATAAATGTTAGACACTCATGCCTTTTTAAACCGAGCTCAGAGTGCACTATCTGCCCAGGGGCAGGATGGATTTACATCCACTTGTGGCTTCAAACGGGATTGTAATGATCTTTTCCTTATGTGTGCATTCATGTGCATACAATAAGTGTGTATCACAGTAATTGCTTTGACTTCTTAGATACAAAGACGAGATAAGCCCTGTGTAATTACTACTCTTTATAGCAAAGGACTCGCTAATAATACCCCCAAAAAATGTTACAGAGACGCGTCTTTCCTCCGCGCTTCATGTCTTCAGCATTTAAAGCACCAGTTAAGTCAGTCGTATTTCATTGTGCTTGTCTGGAGGGAGAACACATTAACCTGCCTCGGCTGTCACGCTAACTCCCAGTTGAGTGAGTCAGCGTTAGCAAGAGGAGTTGGACCCCAGCATACCATTCTCGCACATCAAAGAGAGGCTAAAGTGACTCCATACGCTCAGCCTCCATGCTGTAGTGTTCACATATTCAACACTGTTCCCCGACCAGTTCTCTTGAGCTGGTCACTGCTACAAACAACATGTTGTGAATTGTGACCTCACTCTGTTGCCAGGTACCTGAAAGGGAAATAATGACAATCTTAATACTAATCATACTGGATTTGCCTGTCAGATAATTTCTTTATTGTTCCTTTGAAGTGTTTTTTGGATGCGTTTGTTACCTGTGGGAGGGCAAAAAACGCAGCGCAGTAATAGCTGGCGTTAGCGTTCTGATGCGTACAACAAGTGACGAATGACAGTGAGGTATAGTATGTGTTGCATACAGACAAACCAATTACCTACACTCTTGGTTTGGTAGGTGGGTGGAACAGCTTTTTAATTTCTGATACTTGTAAATCATCTCAGATGTGAAGCTAAACAATGGCTTCTGTGGCTGAACTCTGTGTCTTGGTGACATTTTTATTCCTGAGTATTTCCTGTTGACAATCATTACACACTTGTTGTTCCAGAAATTCGTTTTTTATTTATTTCACGGCTCAGCTTTGAGAGCTACTGAAAAAAAAAAATTAAATGAGCCATACATGTGGTTTATTGTCATCACTAACATTGAATGCCTTTTTAAAAAGAACAGTCTTTTTTTTGTTTGTTCAAATGAAGTAAATCAATACCACACTGATCCACAAATCACTCACAGGCAGCACTCTGACTTCTCCGACGAGCTGCACGGCACGTGTGCACGGCACGATCTTTCCTCCAAATAGATGGAATACATCAAACATCAAAAAGACAGCTACATTTTTTACTCTTTTGTTGCTGATGAGCCTCTTGTATTCATTTCAAAGCTGCTTTGTCAGTGCTGTTCTTTTCTCTGTTAGAGCATGCCAGGAAGCCACCATTATATACCAGATCAACCCTGTCATTAGCCGGCGAGGGCGTGGGGTAAATTGTTTACAAACAGCTACCTGGCATGTCCAGAGAGAAAGTGACACACGCTATCGACTATAACACACCCCAAACTTGTCTGTCTCTGCCTGCGTGACTGGATGATATACCAATTATACCTTACAGTTAAAGTGTCAAAACAAAGCTATTGTGTAAGGGTTTTGGAGCAAACCTGTAATGTCTGCCTTTATAAAAAACAAACGGTTACCAATATGATAAAAATCTGACAAATAACATGTAATAGTTGTAATAATTTGCATGGCATTATGTTGCATTACTTCAGCCTACCAACTGCCAAAAGGCATCATTTGCATTACTGTGTTTTATGGATACATGCTGAATTGTTTAACCACTTAATGCGGGTAAGGTAAAGGAGCAATGGTTTTTTTAGCATCCATGTGAAAAACAATTGGCAGAGACAATGCATTTCATCATTATTTTGCCACGTTGTTGGTTTGTCTCTAAGCACACCTTGCCTTGTGTTTGGGACAATGCAGCTCTTTCACAGCTCTGACCCAACTGTCACACCTTGTATCCAAGACATTCATTGGCTTCAAATGGACAAAAGCAATTGTTCCCAATGAGAGCAGGGAGCGACAGAGATTAACTGAGCATGAAAAAAATAGACAGGATGCAGCAAGATTGAGAAAAAATATGGCAAAATTTAAACTACAGAACATTTGGGGGATTATAAAAACTCGGTGCTATTGAGAGCTTCTCTTGTCTTCATTTGGATCGGAGTGTTTGCGCCTGTTTCGAGGAGTCCAGGGACAAACAGTGGAGACTGTAAGAAGTATCCCTTTCTGCTCCCACACCAATTGCTTCATACTCCCAATCAAACAGCCCCTTTGTCTCAGCGTTTCGTCTGCGCACAGGCAAACCGTGCACTGCAATGACGAGACGCAGACAGATTATCTTGTTTGAATGGCTTTTCCAGAGCAGCAGAAGGCCAGTACAACAATAGGTAACTTGTTGTAGGCACAACAAATCTAATATTCATTTAACATAGCCTTACCCATGGGGGCGGCCCATACTTGTACAGTAACTGTTTGTATTTGCATAATACACTCCACCTCAGCAGGGCTGCTAATTGGGCTGGTTGGAGGGAGCCAAAAGCCCCTGATGAAAGAGAGCAGCGCCCACAATTATCATAGGAGACACAACAATGTAGGGATTGAAATAATTTCTTTTATGCCTGCATGAGACTCTCTTCTCCTCTCTGACAGTCTGACTTTTCCATATTAAGAGAATGGGAAAGACTCAACTGAACTCCAAGCTTAGAAATTAATCTTTAAATCTTTGCTTATATTTGACTGACTCTTAATACATTATATACAGGAACAATGCAACTTGTTTGGTCACCATGCAATCTTAATTTGTCTGAAATCCCCATGCACTAACTTAACCCTCATGTCTGGATTTGTCAATAGGCAGCACATGAGTATTTGTGCAGACATGCATCCATGTGTGGGTGTGTGTGTGTTTAATATTGCTAACAAGCTAAAAAAGATCCCTCTCTGCCCATGCACTCAGTGGAGGCTGATTGAAGTCATATGTGCTGCTGGTAACATTGGCAGAGAGGTTTGTGTTTTTCTCTGCTTGGACATGATGATCGCCTATGATGTGTCAGAACCAGTCAGACCTTCCCTCAGTCGCAGCCTCCTTAGTGCCAGAGTGCAGCTTGAGGGATGTGCGTGACTGAGATTGGCATTGGTAACAGAGCTGGAGTTCACAGACCATATTTGGGCTTGTTTTATTACCTTCCATCAGTGTTCAACATCTGTTAGATCCCAATCATTCACACGCACGCACCAATAAATACTTTGGATATTATTCACACATATTGTCTTTGTGAAAGCGGTTCCATGTACCAACAACACTTTTAAACTAAAGATTACAGAAGTGACTGAAACATGCTCTTGTTGTTGACATGAAACCATAAAAAAGCTGAATGAATGCCATGTATCCTCTTGGCCATAAATACGCATTCATATTAAGATGGTGTATTTTTGGAGCAAAGGTTTTAATAGTACTATAAATTTACATTATGATCATATACCAAACTTATTTTGTTAAGGTTTCTTGGAGCTGATGAGGTTTCAAGAACAAAAATGAACTACAACACTTAAATGTATTGGGCGTTTGTGACAGATTGTTTCTATTTCGCAACTTTTAGAGAAACAACCCACCGCATTTGTTTTTTACTCAAATCTGTCTTTTACATTTGGCACCTTTGGAGAAGTACACAATCTCCACAGGCAGCCTTTAAAATCGCAGAAATCTCCTGCTATCTATATGTTGTAAACATATTGACTATAGAATATTTAATAAAGGCTCCATTCTCACTATGAGGTAGATGAAGCGTGGGCCAAATGGAAAAAAAACAAACATGTTACATGTTTTACTTGTATGTATTCTTCAAAGTAATTTTGTCTATTGTATTTCTGATTTCATTTGTCAGTCGTTTCTGCTCCTCAGGAGCTCTGATGCTGACCGAACAGTTCTGAGCTATTATTTTGGTCTTGTTAAGGTTTTGGTCACATGTTAACATTATTTAAATAAATAAAACACACACTTTTTGTACGTATATTGTGACACAATGAAGGCATTTATTTAGTATTTGGACAAAGTACATTACACATGTCTCCAACTAAATCTTTAAGTGACTAACTTTTGAGTTCACTAAGACAGTAAAAAGCAAAGAGCCGAGGATGTTAGCAGAGCTTGATAGTGAAGAAGTGTTTCCAAAAAATTCAGTCAGTCACTCAGCAACAGAGAAAGAAACTGCATAACCTCTAAAGGAAACAGGTGCTGAGTCAGTGAGGAGAGGAATGTCAGAAGAATGGGGAGGAAAGGATAGCGTGTCTGTGTGTGCATATGCACGGGAGAGAGGCGTGTGTGTGTGTGTGTGGCTGTGTGTGTGGCTGTGTGTGTGTGTGTGTGTGTGTGTGTGAGAGTGTGAGTAACGCTGAGTGGAAGCCAGGGAGCCGAGGAGAGAACAAGGGGAGGAGACTCTCTGGGGATTGCGTGCGGACATCAAATGTTTACCTGTAACAAAAAGAAAGGGGAAGGTGTAGAAGGGGAAAAAAAGGAGAGGAAAAAAAAGCCGTGGTTTACAGGAGTGGGCGGGGACCCAAAGCCTAAAGCATGAGCTTCGCACGCAACTTAACAATACTACCTTTTATGAAGACTGTATTGCGTTAGTCAGTGAGCGCGCACACACACACACACACACACACACACACACACACACAGACACACACACACACACTTATTCACGTATGATACCGTTGGTGTTAAACACACATACACACACACGGAACAAAGGCACCTACACTGCAACTATGTGAAACTCTGTAAAAGAGGTGTAGAAAGCTTTCGTGACTTCCAGATAATGGGATCAGAGAGGCTCGGACTCCTCTGTGGCTACACATTATACACCAAATGGGACCAAATAGCCGACCCCATCTGTAGAACAGCTGGAGTTTCTGTTTGACAGAAAAGGGTACTTGTGTCTATTCAAGCTCAAACCCAAACTTCTGAAAGCAGATGTTCAGCATTCCCTCTCATCAGCGACCCTCTCTGCGGTTGCCCTGTTCATTTTTTTGTCATAATTGGCCAACAAATCAAGACAAAATGAGTGGCAGCCTTTGTTGTGGAAACCACAGAGAGCCCCAGTGATTTACAGACGGGCGGCCTCTCTCTTGCTTTCTCTCGGGCTCTCTGTCTGACTGTCTGTCTCCCGCTGTCTCTACATCTACAGTGTCTTGGCTCTCCATCTCAACGCTGCTTTATCTGTACCTGGGAAAAGCTGGGCTGGTGTAAGACTGATAATAGATTAGTTAACAATAATCACAACATGGGATTGTATTGAAAGCTCTCTAGACCTTTCCAGTAACACCTCGTGGTTATCTCTGTGTATATGTGTATACAGTAGCTGTGGTAATATTATTCATCATGATAAACGTTTAAAATGCAGACCGGACTTGCATAGAAAGATATTCTGAATTTTAGCATTTGTTTTAACAACCATTTAACGAGGAAATATCATGTTTCATTTAACCAAATAATGATGTGCATGCTAAATGTTTTCAAGACAATTGCGCATTTAACCAAACACAACCTTTGACCGTTAGCCAGTACTTTGTCTCTTCTCTTTGATTGGACGAAATAGTCTGTCAGTCACAGCTCTGAGTGGCAGCTTGCGTGTAAAAGGCAGAGGTTTTGGGATTCAGCCTAGGGCGTCTGCGGTCAGTACAATATGTGTACTATAAATAATTTGACTCTGTATGTCTTGTGATTGTGTGAGCAGGGAGGGAGGGAGAGAGAGAGAGAGAGAGAGAGAGAGAGAGAGAGAGAGAGAGAGAGAGAGAGAGAGAGAGAGAGAGAGAGAGAGAGAGAGAGAGAGAGAGAGAGAGAGAGAGAGAGAGAGAGAGAGAGAGAGAGAGAGACTGGGCTCAGGGCTTCCTCTCCTGTGAGCGTCTGCAGTCAAAGCGCAGGTACAATAGGGAGCATTGTTCGGCTGGCAGGCCCCTGCGTGCCGGCTCCCCCTCCGTACCTGAGCAGAGAGACAGGTGTATTTCTCCTAGTCACGCATAGCCCTGCCACACTCCCAGCTGCCTACACACAGCCTGCCACTGAGATAACACACACACACCTAGAAGAAAAATAGCGTATACCTACCTGCTGACTACAGGCGCTCATTTTATTCCTCACTATTTGAACTCTTAACATTCACCTTTTACTTTAACCTTAAAACAACTATATCACGGTCCCTTTGGGGAGTTACAAATCCCAAATTAATATCCCTCAAACACATATCATTTAAAAAAAAAAAGACAACATGTGCAAGCCAAGCTGTACACTCACTACAAGGTATTTCCTGCAGAAAGTTAAGGAGTATTCTGATGACAATTAGATCTTTACATTTGATGTTTACAATGTGTGCTCTTTGACACAGGAGCCCAATAAACCGAGGCTGCTGCAGGTTAAAAAAATTCCCATGGTCACACTATAGTAAAGCTCCAGGAAGGGTGTGTTTGTCCAAAGCAATTCCCCCTATGCCCAGTAAGAGTGTGTATTAGGGAGGAAGGAGGAATGAGTCATGCACATGTCAGTGGCACTACACAGCCGGTCCAGGCCAAAAGTTCATTTAATTTCTGCTTAAGTGGGAAAACATGTTTAAAATAAACATTAGAACCCTTGTTACAGTTGACATCTTAATGCAAGGCGAGAGGGGGAAGGCCTGAAGGGAGCGAGGGATAAAGGTATGACGAGCGCTCAGAATACAGGAAGTGATTTTACCAAAATCTTAACATTACAGTCCGATATTAAGAAAAACAAAGTAGGTGTGTGTGTGTGTGTGTGTGTGTGTGTTTGTGTGTGTGTGTGTGTGTGTGTGTGTGGGGGGGGGGGGGGGGTGTCCCTTTTTAAAGAGCCTCCCTTCCACAGATCTGACTCCCTAAGGTGCTGGAAGTAATCCAACCCCATCAGTCTCATAGCACAAGAGGATTATCTCTTTATCTCTTTATCCTGGGTGATTCTATAGAAAAGAGGTACACAATGCATTATGCCTTATTATATAGATCAGGCACAAGCCATTTTTTTAAACTATTTTTCACACGAGTAATCATCACCCGAACACACTGAAACCTCGCCGTGACCTCTGTTGAGCTTCACTTTGCTCGTTCCCACGGAGAGCCCAAAAACGTGACGGAAGTCGGAATATTGGCCTTACATGGAATCACGTGAGCTGCCAACATGGAATCCAACCTCAGGTTTCCTGGCTGATATTTACTGAATTTATTCCCAGGTGGATGTAAAAATAATAACACCCATGAAAAAGTGGGGGGGGGGGAACCAAGTGTGTAAGGCTAGTGAGCCTGCGGTGGGGGCCACGCCAGTGACAGGGCATGCTGTTATAGGGAAATACTTGTCATTTTTCATTTTGGTTTCTATGATGTCGACCCCCCCCACCCCCCCTCCACCTACTAACGTAGCTCACATCATTCTACAAGATGAGGAGGCTGAGTAGTTAAATAGCAACGGCGTGGTCGGCATTAGTAACCTCCTCAGTCTTTTGGTCTCATAGGCTCTTGCTCTCTATCCTGTCGCTGGAGCTTGGGCACTCAGAGCTACATAAGGAAACATTTGTTCCCAGTCTGGTTGAATAGAGCCTTGTGTTGGAGGTAGTCAAAGAGATACAAGGGGATAGGACATCCAAACAGTCCAACACAAGAGCTCTGCTCTGAAGCCCCTCTCTGTCTGAGCTGGGCCAGTAATGAATGTCCTCTAGTCTTAATCACTCTCAGAGCACACACTGGAGATATGACTGACTCCATTGTCCTCCTCTCTATGTTTTGTATGTTGAAAGCAGAAGGCGTAGAGGTCATTGCTACCAGTAAATATTAGATTTGTTTCACCAACACCCGGTGATCACTATGCCGCTTGTACGGGCTCTTTGGATGCAGTAGATTTCCATATCTGCATTTTAGTTTGTTTTAATCTGGCTGCAACACATATGTTACAGTTGTGCATCATGATATGTGCACTATAAGCTATAAGCTATACTATTTGTTTGTGCTGCTTGGTAATGTCTGAATCTTCTCTTTGCTCAGTCAGCCTTGTTTCCTCTGGATTGTCTGATGCATTCCTCCTTTTCCTCCCATCTGTGTGAGCAGCGTTCAAAATGGTTTTGTGCTCTCTGGATATGATTATCCCTGTCACACCAATCTGGAAAACATTTGTGTGCACATTAGCACATACCTATGAACACACGCTGGCGTGAGTAGGGATATGGAGGAGGAGGATGCACAAAGAAGAAACATGCATACACACACACACATGCATTATGCAGCAAATACACACATTCAGAAATAATGCATTTTCATGTCTGTTGTAAAGTGGAGTGACTGCTGAGCATGAAAGCTGGAGGAACCGCTGGCTCTATTGTTAGCATTCATCACACTGGTTTGGAAAAGGGATCATTATCTCTTAATTACCTCCACAAGATAATTGCCACTAATACTTTAATTCAGCCTTGATTAATGATTAATGAGCAAGAAATGAGGTTAACACAGTGAACCAGATACAAATATGTAACCTTCCTTTTCTTTCTTTTTTCTTAAAAGGAAAAAAAAAAACTTCACACAGCAGCGGTGGCTTCGGAATGCGAGACAGGAATGCTGTTGAGTTACTATAAAGGGGGTTTGATCACTGCTAACAATGTCTTTGTGTTTTCATTCCCAGCTCTAGTCACGCAATGCTGTGTGCGCAAACCTCCAGCAACTTTTCAACCCCAGCACACAAGAAAGCCATCAAGTACCTGCAATTGACAGAATCGCGTGCAATTCAGGTACTCCAGGATTGCACTGGAGCGCGGCCAAATAGGGGGTAAAGCAAAATGTGGAGTGGAGCTTCACCTGGAGTGTAATACACACCGTCTTGCGCTGGAGATCAGTAACAGTGATGTAGTGGAGAGTATAGCCAGTTTAAATGTATTGATTTATTCATGCATGTGAATTATAGGAGGATAGTAATAATAATTTGAAGGGGAACAATTGGTTTGTGAATATATGCTAAATTATTTCTTGATCACTTAAGTAAAAGTTTACCCTCTTATTCAACATATATCAGATCTTGTTTTTGGTCACCATCAGCCTGTATCAAAGTGAATGTCATAATTCATATCATATGCAGTACTGTATGTTCACAATGGTTTTATCATAGTGGGATTTATTATGACACAATCAAATTATCTGTTGACAGTCTGACACATGACAAACCCATACGAGAATGTCACATTAAGTGTTTTGCTCCGATGCATATTCAACGAGTACAGCTCTAAATCAGCTTGAGTTTCATTCAACCATCTTAATATACTCTTAAATTCAGTTCAGTTCTAATTTTAGCCTTTGAGGCTGTACTCCGTTCCCAGGAATCCAGTCCTCGTTTTGAGGTTTAAGAGAAGCTATGATCCCAGAAATACAAGCAAGCCTGGAGGTGGTTAGAACATGAAAGTGAGGTAAGAAAGACAAGAGATTCATTCATGGGAGGGTGATTCAAGGTACCGACATCCCTGTATCTCTGCACAGCGACAGAAGATCATTATTACTCACTCGCACTGCTCACCCGGTGCTCACACGCACACCTGAGATCAAACTGACAGATGAGTGACTGTAACAAGAATATAACAGCCTATATTCGTGACATAATAATTTACCTATCTGTTAATAATACTAATAACTATTATAATATAATATTTGTTTTAATATAATCTATCATCAATTTATCATCAAAACTCAGATGATAATGCCCGTAACATGGTTAATTAACAAGGTTTATTTAATGTAATTAAACATTTTCCAGTTATGTAAACAAATTAATTATGCAGTATTTTCAATTATACTTTAATGACACTATATGTTATGTTATAATGTCATTCCATATTATGTTCACTGTTTTCAAATTGTTATTTTTAAAGGTTTTAATCTGGTAACATACTCCTGTTCGCAAATCTTTGGCAGCAACAACACTAAACTCCATATACCATCATGCCTTGCGCGCTTACGTTGGCTGAGGGCAGCATGTGCTGCGCTGCTGTGCTCCAACTATGGCTCAGTGCGGCTCTGGCTCTTCGCAGGAGCGCAGCGTATCAGCTCCACGGGCGCTAGTTGGAGCGCCAGCAGAGACCAGCATTGCGCTGGACCACAAGGAGGAACCGGCTACTTTTACTGCCAATCGGAAATAATCACACTGATCGATCTGCTTGATTTTGCCAAAGCAACCATCACGCTACTAAAAGGATTATTTGGACGCATTAAATGGATTAAATTCTACCGTTACAACATTGACACACGTGGAGGAGTTATTAGTATTATTAACATTAGTAAAACTTTGTGATGGATTCAACGCTCCATCTGTGCATCGTCCTGTGGGACATGAGGAAATACTGTCTCTTACACGGGATGAATGATGTCCATTGCTCCTGCTGTCCAAGTCTTCCAGCAGGACGAGCGGTTTGTCGGACAGGCGAGTCTCTTGGGATAATTAACGCGTGTGGCCAGTGTCACAAATGGTCAACACCATGATATGCTTTTGGAAATCGATATTCGTTGCGCTGGATTTTTTTTGGCCCAAGGAATATCCTGGAATATAATTTGAAAGTGCTCAGCAGATGTCCAGCAGTTTGGATAATGACAGAACGCATCGCCTCATCCAGCAGGTATGTGAGAATTACCTACGATTATGACTTTTTGTTTGTCCGTGAGATGTTATGATATGACTTCATGCCTGACAGAACCTAATGCTGTCATTTCATTTGTTGAGTTGTAAAAAAACGTGCACCACAGTCAGTGGTGTTCCAAAGGGTTCCCAACTAGGAATAACAGCTGTTAACCCCAAACATTCAAACTCCTCTCACATGGGATACCTTAGGGCATCTCTTATCAAGTTAGGGCTCTACTCTGTGTGTGTGTGTGTGTGTGTGTGTGTGTGTGTGTGTGTGTGTGTGTGTGTGTGTGTGTGTGTGTGTGTGTGTGTGTGTGGGGGGGGGGCTTGAATGCCAAACAAGGCTTGTTTGGCATTCAAGCCTTGTCAAACCCCTGATCTGCTCCACATGCAGGTTCACCTCAGAGAGCACTGCTCCGTTATTCACTATAGGGTTCACCGCGCTCTCACCCTCAAAACTGACTCACACTGATGTAATCGTATGTCAGACGCATGACTTGAATCCCCTCATTTTCAAACTCACCCCTTTTTTTTTTATAACCCGTTCTTACCCGGACGTCGCCGTACACCTGCAGAGCCAGGTGTCCACAGACCTTTCGCAGAGCCACGACTTGTCATACACTGTGAAAAGACCAGGTGCAGTAAAGTAAATGATCGGTGTGGATACAGTAACCATAGAAAGCAACATCTAGTCCACCCACACCTCTCCCCACAGTGACTCCATTCAGGTGGGAGTAATTCTGTCTCCAGAAACTTTCGCCCACAGGGACGCCTGCTATGTGAAGCAGCTGTCAGTGTCACAAGCTGCCTCTAACTGACACATGGCATGTATCAGAGATCAACGCTGTGCTGTGGTTAATACACACACACACACACACACACACACACACACACACACACACACACACACACACACACACACACACACACACGTGTATTTAGATGGCGTGTAGGTGCTTCATTTGAGTGAAACCTGCAGGTGCACATGATCTCACTCATTGTTAAACCACACATGGTCAGATTCATATGAGAGAAGTGTTTGTGCCCGCTCTGCGCGTTGACATTTCCATCTTTAATGAGCATATGGTGACATAATGGCATTGCATTCATAGCAGGTGAAGTTATCTGATGAAGCTTCCAGCTCCCTCTTCCTCCTCCCTCACCCCTTCAGCTCTCACTCCCCAATACCGTCCACTTCCTTAGCGATGAAGAATTCCATCTATTGTTGGGGCAGGGCACAGAGAGCCCCACTATATGTCTGTATACGGCGCAGAGCACAGGCCGAGCACCCCCCTCCCCACACACCCCCTCCATTAAAAATCTTCTCCAAACAAGACCCCCTTTCTCCGCTGAAGAGGGACCCTCTGTCTAATGCCAAGTGACTCTCATGGCCAGCATTGACGGTGGGACACTTGCTTCACAAAAGGAGCTGAAGTGTCAAATAAACTCGGTCAGAGCCCCCGACACACAAGAATTCCTTTATCTGGCACCCTGGGAGGCAGACAAAGACAGACTTTGTGTCAGTGAGCAGGCCTTGACTAAACACTGGGGCTGTTTTTTTTTCTACTCCTCTTCTCACAACTTCTGCCTCTTCTTCCTCCTCCTCCTTTTGTCATTTGAACGGCGGAGCGGGAGCATGTCTGTTGACGTGACCCCGCTCGCCCAGTATCTGTCCTGCACACCGCCAACATCACCCCATGTGCTGTGTAAGCGCCACACAAACACAGACGCACCCATGCACGCCCACTCTCAGACACCCGCTTCTCTCACTCCGACTCGTAGACATCAAAGCAGCCAGGGTATTTCGGTAAATGTCCTTTTTTTTTTTCCTCTTTTGGATACTTTTGTTTATGTCTTGCTCCATGGCGGAGAATGGCAAAGCAGGAATTTGCTTTCTCACAGGGCTGAGTGTGCTGGCTGAGCTGTCATATGATATGCTTGTGGTGAACCGCAGTAGAGAGCCATATACACACCAGGGTCAGAGTCACTTAACAACCCTGTATTTACTCCACTCAACATTTCCAAGGAACTTTCTCATCACTTGCAATTCTTTTGAGTTCAGATTCAGCTGTATTGTCTTGTGTTTTATACTTCAATTGAAATATAATGAGCTCCTCATGCCTGCAGTTCTTCACAAGTTGTTAGAGGATTAACATAAGTTTACCTTAAAAATGTTACCTGGACAAATCCGGTAACACACACATTTAAGACTAAACAGACACACGCTCTTTCCACACCAGTGGTGTAATGCAGTAATTCCATGGAGCTCTATATTCTGCTCCTTGAAATTATAACTTAGTCTGTATGGAAGTGCTGGAAAATGACCTCATGCAGACAACGCTGAAGCTGAGTTGTGGCCCAGAGCTAAATGCTGGCCGGCCGCAGTGATAGACTTGTGCATCAGGCCCCCAGGTATGCTAATACAGGCCTGCCAGAGAGAGCGATAGTCCCCAGCACGGTGGTTAAGGTAAACAGATCGAGTTGCTGTGGTCGAGCGCGTTAATGGTGTGTTTATGAGCTTAAGTTGAGTGGTGATTTATCATGTCTAAACTCAAGGCGCACCTCTGGTCCTTGGCCTTGATCAAGCTCAGTATCTGGTGTGTGTGTGTGTGTGTGTGTGTGTGTGTGTGTGTGTGTTTGTGTGTGACATTGCGAGCAGGTGACAACGCTGACTGAGCGACATGACCTCCTGTGAACCGTGTCCCGCTATCGTGGGTTGCTTAAGGGAAATGGAAAGCAATAGAAACTTTTTATTACACATTAATTACACTCTGTTTTTGTAGCCAATGTGCCCTCAGCATTACCTCATCAGGTCTGGGGGGCACAGGGCTCGAATCGCAGGAAAATATCCTTCAATCATTAGTATCAGATAACCTTTTAATGAGTGCCATGAGAAATATCAGGCTGTAAGAAAAAGCTGTTGTGTATCCTATCATATAGAGCACCATTTACACTCCGTTAGCGTGTGTGTGTGTGTGTGTGTGTGTGTGTGTGTGTGTGTGTGTGTGTGTGTGTGTGTGTGTGTGTGTGTATGTTTAGAAATGGGCTCTAAAGTTTGTCTGAACAGGAGAACTGTCATTTATTAGTAGTGCAGGAACAATGGGGAGCTTGTCTCCAGGGTGGTGGGGGCCAGAGGGGGGCCAGTGGGGGCCGGTGGAGCCAGGGGAGGGTGGCCTGAGATTGGGCAGCAGCCTCTGACCAAGAACAAGCCTCTGTCTGATGGAGAGAACTGCTGACCCTTCCTGAGTAAAATGGCACCTTTGTTTCGAGGTGTATGTGTTTGTGCCTATGTGTTTATGTGTGAGAGGGAGAAGGAGAGAGGTTTTGAAAAGCTGGGAGCACTGTGTAAAGTGTTTTTTTTTTTTTTTCCTCAGTGCTTTCCCTCCATTTGTGATTTTCCCCTCTGTGATTGTTCTGTGATAGATTCTCAAGGAACACGTGTAAGAAGTTGGGGCAAATGAACTAGCTATCTGGCACATAACTGCATCATGACATGCCATTTTGTGAGCGGCCATCACCAAAGAACTTGTTCAGAATTTGAAATGTATTGATGCAATGCAGTGTTTTCAATATTAACTTTGAGATGATGCACTTTAAGACCTTGTACTTTCAAAATGCCAAACAGAGGTGTCCAATTTTCATGGAACGAGTGCCTTCAGTAACACAAAACAGGATAGCATATCTGTCATGCTACACAAAGCTCCAGACCTCTGTGATGCTCCAACACAAGATCACCCCTTCAAATTAATTAGCTATTTTGTGTTTTCCTCTGGCCTACTGCCACAGTCCTCCTACTGTCCTCTCACTCTAATGATGCTCGCGGGGAGATATGCTGTGTTTAAACAGGGGGGGAGGGAGGAGGTTTAAATGCTGGTGGGTAATGGCAGCAGATTGCTGATTTCCTACAGGGAAACCACAACTTAGTGTGTGTGAGTGTGTAACGGCGGGTGTTTATCCTGCTTTGGGAGTTATCAGGAAGTGGGAGGCTGAGAGAGACAGACAGCTTGTGCTTAAGTGAGAGTGTGGCAGGGTGCTTTAGAGGAAGTGGTGAACATGAGTGGGGATTCTTCACAATGATGCCTCTGGGTTTGGCACTTAAAGCGTGTCGACTTTGATAAACCTCCCTCTCCACCTGGTGCTCAGACCTTTTTTTAACATTTAACTCACTGTCGTGTGGCCCGCCATTCCCCGCCGGGTGATAACATCTGACGCTCTTCCCCTGACTGCCATTTAAATCCCGTCACCCCTTCTGTCCTTGACCTCCTGTGTAAGCACAGCCACGCTGCAGGAACACAGAAGAAAGAGAGCATTGGAGAGATGGAGAGCGCAGAAAGGTGAAGGGAAGATGGGTGGAGAACAGGCTCCCCCCCCCCCCGACACACCCCTCGACACACACAGAGCAGACAGCGAAGACACACAGAGCAGCAACAGGGGCATCTCTGTCGGCCCCGACGCAGACAGACAGCACTCCATTCAAACTTCGCTCAGCCACAGGAAGGCTGCAGGCACTCACTACAAGGACACTTTGAATCTGGAGGAGAGTAGTGAATAAGAGATGCTAAAAACAGCGCTGGAATAAGGTTTGCAGTGTAGAAGTGTAGCACAGGGTTGACCTTATTTGCACAGTGGAGAGGAAGTGCATGGAATTTGGTTACATTTTTTGCAATTCTTCCCCGTTGTGAAACTGTAATTTTACTTTGTTGCATGCGTTTTGTTTTTTTATAGGTCTGTCCCTATGAAGCCCCCAGGTGTATTGTGGTGGATCTTCAGGTGTCTTCTTGACCTACCCGGGTGCAAAATAATAAATACAAAATAAATCTAAATGATATTGATCTTGCGTTGCTTAAAATACCAAACATTCCTTCTCTTCTTTTCTCTCAAACTGACCTCACTTGTTCTTTTCGTGCTCTCGTTTTGGAGGGAAAATTCCTTTCTTTGCGTTCCCCTCTCACAAATTTCACATTCCACCGAACCTGTGACCATATGTGTCCTTTACTTTGCTGGGTGTGGGTCGCCACAGCAACACCACTACGTTTCAACGAGTCACACCTACGCAAGTTAGCCATCCTCATTCAGGAGTTGGGTCCTTTTTTTTTTTTTCTTCATTCGATCCACTCTTTCACTCTTCCCTTTTCTTTCGTTCTCAGTGGGAAGGATAAAGGAGACATTTTCAGTGTGAAGAGGAGCGTGAAATTTCCTCTGTGACCTCCCCGGGACACAGCAGACCACCAGGCTCCTCAGACGTGTGTGTGTGTGTGTGTGTGTGTGTGTGTGTGTGTGTGTGTGTGTGTGTGTGTGTGTGTGTGTGTGTGTGTGTGTGTGTGTGTGTGTGTGTGTGTGTGTGTTAAAGCCTGCGTTGGTGTGGAAGATCCATGTAAAGCTTGCTGAGAGATTTTAACTTGTCTGTTTTTATTCGCTTTGTTTAAGGAAGATTGAATAAGGTCGAGTTACACTGCTTCCCACATAGAAAGTGTAATTATGTCGGATTAAGTGTCCTCACATTTAGAAGGTGCACAGAAATGAACGTGTCGGATAAAAGCAGTGGTCCCGAGAACTCTTGAGGTCTGAGGCTCTCCCAGTAGGCCTGTGAGTGAGGTGGTCGAGCTCCCACAGTGATCCCTGAGCTTCTGACAGACATGCTGTGGAAGTGGCTGTCAGTGTCCCTGACCAGAGGAACAGATAAGCATGCAGAGCCAAAGTGCTGTAACGACAGCTAAATCGACTGGAGGTTGTCCAGACGTCAGGCTGTCATCACAAGGCATCAGTCATACAACAGGCTGTGGAAAAGAGACAGACTTTACTGTTCTTCAATGGGCTGAGGATTACAATGTCAGGATCAGCTAATGGGCTACATAAAATGGTTTTATGAAAACAAATTGATGCTGATTCATATTTTCTCTCTGTAGAGTCTTTCATTGAGAATGGTGGCTATGTTGTAGTGCAGTCCCTGGTTGTTTTTAGTTGCCTTTGTGTATTTGTTAGACTCTGCTGCGCCCTTGTGGACAATGTAGGCAGTAATAGAATAATAGTTTACTGGGCTGCATTTTCTCTGTCGCCCACTAAAGATCTGTGGTGCCAATTGGAAAACCTGAGTTAGGAGATAAAGGATTCTAGGTAAGCTCTTTCTGTTTACAAAAATAGCAGTGAAACTGTTAATAATCATAGTTATGGTCAAATTCATAGTCATAGAAAAAAAAGTTCTGCATTTATATTATGCAAAAGCTTTGCCTAAATTACTCAGAATATAATCAAAATTCCTATTTTGTACTAAATTGACATTGTGCTGTCCCAGTGATATTGCTATAGAGTGAGCAATGCCTATCGGTTTCAATTTAAAGTGGAAGTCTAATCATTAGTTATTTGAAATGTGCAGATTAAATCACTCACAGACCACGTTTATATTTCAATTGCATTTGAAAACATGAGAAAAGGTGTATTCAGCTATTGCTGTCATCTCTATACAACCTTCTCTAACACTATTGTTCACACAAACTGTCAGATTAAGCAGAATACTACTGTACAGTTTGTCTACAACGTGTACAACTCATCACACCATTGTAGCGATGTCTTGATACTGTGTACACTTCTTAGGTCACTTGACAGTAACTTGTGTATCAGATGTGTATTCAGTTTTCATGAACTACACATTTAAGATAAAAACAATTGATTCATTTCTTCTTTTCAGAGTTTTTGCAAAGTCCAAACTGTAATAGTTTTATTTTGGGGAGGTTTGCGTGTCCCATTGTAAGCTGTGTTAGTTTATGAAATACCTGGCATTTGTATTCATGTTTATGTGGATGGATGGATGTTTATATCTTAATATATTAACATTTAGATATATTTTCCACACACATTCCTTGAAGCAACAGAGGCATGTCCTGATCATCAATAACCACTAGAGGTCAGTGTTTGATTTTTGTTTGGAGACATGCAGGAGGACTCCACTGCTTGCTTACTTACTGTAACATACAGTATAATACAATATAGGGGTCTGGTTGTCAATTATGCTATTGTCAATTATGGCACATGTCTTCAGTTTTCTTTTCTCCAGTTAGAGGTCTGTATTGTTTGGAACATCAGGTCAAAACATGTTCATGATCTTACACCATACAACCTGCTGCTTTTTCTGCTCTTACCTTGACTGCATAAAACGACAAAGCTTGATTCTTTTCTTCGTGTGTACTATAATAACAATAGTAATAACTATTTATACAGCACTTTTCTTAACAAGGTTACAAAGTAACCAAAGAAGCGTTTCAAAAATAACAGTCATGAAAAACAATCATCAAATAGCAACAGAGGAAGGGGCATTTTCTCTGTTAGCATCTCATTTAGCAGACGCTTTTATCCAAAGCGACTTACAATTCAGTATCTATCAATACAGCTACGGGAGCAATTTTGGGGTTAAGTGTCTTGCTCTGCTCAAGGACACATTGACATGAGACTAGTGGAGCAGGAGGGGAATCAAACGGCCGACCCTCTGATCCACTTATCCACAGTCACCCTAGTAGAGAAAGTTAAGAACGTAACACAGGTTTCCAGACGGTGCAGGAGGACAGAGTGATCGATTGTGTTGAAAGCAGCCCTCAAGTCTAAAAGCACCAAGACTGAGCAGTTGTCGTAAAGAGACCTTCACAAGGGCTGTCTAAGTGCTGCGTGAGCTCTAGAACCTGACTGAAAAAATTATATATATATATATATATATATATATATATATATATATATATATATATATATAAAATATTATTGTTATTCATAAAGTAGAATAATTGGGTTGAAATTACTTTCTCCAGCACCTAAGATAAAAGTGATAATTAAGAAATCGGTCTGTGATAACAGAGGGATAGAGGATCCAGATTATTTTTTTTCTTCTTTTATTAGCAGTTAATTGAGTGCATGTTTTAAACCATTTGGGGAATGCCTGTTTTTAAAAACCTACTTGTGATGCTGTCTACAACACAGGTGGAGGATTTCATCTTGGAAACTAATTTACAGTGTTGAGATGTTAATGGTTTGAAACTGGGTGAGCTCGCACTCTTAGAATGCTACTACAGTTCACTAATCATCCACAAGGTGTCGCTCTTGCATAAAGCTGTGAATGAGTCGACAACGTCCTCTACAGTGCAATGAGCAGTTCTCTACTTTTGTTTCCTCAGATATCCACGGTGGTGATTAATTGATAAGCACATGTCTATAGGAAAACAATTCAGTTGCTTTGCTTTTAAATATATATTTTTTAATATGTTAAGTAAAGTTAAGCTTTTTGCATGTATAGGGAACCCTCAGCACCTCTGTAAGTCTCTCTAGTGGACTAAAAGTTAGTCTCAAGTTTTATCACTAGATGGCAATGTGGTAACATGAAATATGGCTCCCCCGCCGAAAAGTAAAAGCTACTTTGCATGTCGGGGTAACCCTGTGATCTATGGCGTAATGGATGCAGATTGGCATTATTATCTTCTTATTGCTCCTCATTCTAGCTCATCTCCCTTTGAAGATCAAAGTGGCCGTGAGCCTCTGTGCGTACCGACGCTGATAAACCCAGTGTGAACTTCAATAAAGCCAACTGTTCACTCTGTACATCTGTCGCTCCTAACCCTTTTTCTGGCCTTCCAAGTTGAATTGCTGTTGAACCAGCAGTCAACTGTCGAGGAGCGCTCCATGTTGATTGCTCAAAGTAGGAGATTTCAGAATAATTCAGCGAAGTTGGGGATATGATTTTAAATGCACAAAGGTGTAGCTCGGCGAGCCAAATATGAATGTGGACACGGAAAACAACCATCGACAACCAGTCCGTCAGTTTGAATCAGGACACAGAAAGTTGTCAAGTCATTCAGCTCTTTGTTGGCTTTGATCCACTGTGTTGCGGCATTACAGAACACACAGAATGACTGCAGGATAGATACAGGTGACATGCTTAAGGAACAGGTGGGGCAACTTATGATTGGGTCACAGTAATAGCACGAAGATAATGCCACTTACGGTTTAGTTCCCACGGGTGTCCTGTATGCGAGTCCTAATGTTTCAGGTACATGTCGGGCACATTATGTACACGTAGTTCATCATTTCTGTCCTTTTATGTTCCATGCATGTGGTTGAAGTAGCAAAAGTTCTATGTGTCCAGATCTGTATTAGAGATGTTTGTATTGTTTTAGACGTCTGCAAACTTAAATCCTTGTCATTGTAGAAATATGATTTGATTGATGATTTCACTTCATCTGCTCCTGATTCGTCTTTTTTAGATGAATCTCCTTTTGAATACTGAATGTCACCCGTTTCCTTTGCTCTCTCCAGAAGGCCTGGTTTTGCGTTTCCTGTCAGCGTGTGCACTTGCACTACATTGTTGAACGTTGACCAACTTGCATTCAGCAAATCAGATTTTAGAGTATGTAGTTATTCAGGTTCCTGTCAGTTGGACATCATGGGAAGAAGTAATTGTATGTGAGTCTGTGTGTTGTGCAACTGTGTGCAAATGCAACCTGTTTGATATAAATAGTTTGACCTCACACACAGTCATGCATCCACACACTAGTTCATGTGTGTGCGCATGTACGATAAGGCAGCTCATGATATAGGTTTAGTGCATTTGTGTATCAGTTCAGTGTCTGTGTACTTTACACATACATAGCCACACCTCTTGCACTGGTACGAGTGTATGGCTAATCAGATTTCTCCTTTTGGGTTTGTCACTAAGGGGACTTTAGCCACCTTGAAGAGTTGCGCTGCTAAGTTGTGCACACACACACACACACACACACACACACACACAAAGGCATGCACACACAGTCTTCTGCATAACCTTTGTAATATTTCATACACTCTGTGCAGTTTCCTCCGGATCCCTCTTATCTACCTTCCTTTCATACTAAAACCAAAATCAAATTCCAAACTGTGAGCTTATCAACTGTTGGCCACTATTTGCCTCTGCTCCTGTTCTTTTTTTTATTTCTATTTATTCTCAGTGAAAGTGCGAGCTTGCCTTTGTGGAGAGCTTGTTGACATTACCTCCTGCGTCACATCTCATTCATTTTTAGTGTAACCCACAGCAGGAGTCAATGGTTGCAACACCGCTTCCAGCTGCTTATCTTCTCCATCTCTTCGAAGCTCTCCAGAATTACTCATCTCTTTGTAATAATCGATCATCTAAATCCGTCAACAGCTTTTGATAACCGCTAAGAACCTGACCAGACGTGTCCAAGGAAGGGCAGGCAGGTACTGGACGAGCTCACTTGCCTTTAGGGAAGGTGTTCATGTTTTACCCCAAGCTGTTGTTTATTGCAGACAATATGTCGAGGCATGGTAGAGCGGGAAAAAAGTGAGCAAGACAAGGTGGAGCTTGGTAGAGATACAGAGGAGGAAGTCTGAGTGTTTTATCAGTCAAGTCGATTGCTCAGGTAAACCTCTGTCTACTGTTCCAAGTTAATCATCCACTCTGGACTCTGGCTTTCTGTACTTTTCAGATGAGCAAGGCTTTTGGAAACCATTGGTTCATTAGCTGCATTCTTCAACATTTCAAACCACAGAATGCATATGCTGGCTGTTGCGTTAACCACATTTTTTTGCCGCAGTGCAATAAAGCGTTACATGGCTAGCCTTTCTCCATAACTATTTCGTATGGTTCTTTGTCTTTGCTCCCTGTGGTTGAAATTAATGGGGTGCTGTTAGTGGCAGCAGCTCCCTCACAGGCCCTCATAACGTATACATAGCACCTCTCCACTCAACACTGTTTCACCCCTTTCCACTGGGTAACCTCCACTGTAACACGGGGCCTCTGTGGGTAGCATTGGCAATACCTCAATTAAAAACCAGGGGAAATCCTAGTGCAATGAAAATGAATAAACTACGTCTTCCCCTAATGCTGCTACTGGGGCTGCGGCTCACGATCAGCACGTGCGTTGCGGCGTGGACAGCTGCAGAAAGGTAGTGTGGAGCTCGACTTGTAGCATAGCTGGAGTAGACGCATTTGCATGCGCACACAAACACCAACTTCTAAACACGAGGATGACATTAGCAGCGCCGCACGGCTGTTGTGAGCTTGGGTTTCAGCGCGGTGTAAAGAGGGGAGTTTGTGTGAGGTGGGTACGTATGTTTGTGTGTGTTCTTCCATTCGTTTACAAAGCCTGCACTCCTCCACTGTAAACTTTGCCAGCCTAGCCTCTTCCAGACATCTGTCTCTTCCTCATACACACACCCACACATACACACACACACACACACACACACACATGCCTACACCACCTTCTCAATTAATCCCCAAGTCCGTACAAGCTGCAACTTGAAATCCAAAACCCATGTGTCCCAAAATGCTGCACATATTAAAAATGGGTAATCCATTAATTGTGTGTTCAATGTGTGGCCTGTAAAGGCAGGGAGGTATGTTTAAGTAGCTGGTTTACTGTTACTCAGAGCTTTGACTGGTCGCCTTGAGGACAGGTCAAAGGTTGCTCAGGTGAGGCTTGACTTTTCCATCCCTTCAAGAAGCGCAGCTCCTGTGCATCAGAGCGACTGGCCTGTGCTCTGGTGGGCCGAGTCCAGTCGAACCGAGGAGAAGAAGCGGAGAGTAAATTGTGAAAAAGTTTTTGGAAAATGTGAGTGAAGTGGTCGGGGACCTGGTGGTTACTGATGGCAAGTTTCCCTCTTGCCAGCTGCCAGCTTATCGACTTTAACGATGTGAGCGAGCGATGGCCAGTCCCTGTGCCCCCTGGGTCTCTGTGTCCTCCCTGCCCGCCAAGCCAGCAAGAATGGCAGCAGCACACCAATAAAGCCCCACATGGTACTGATTGAGAGGTATTAAAGTTCCCTTTCCTTTGCTCGAGTTCACCCATTCACTGAATCACGAAGATCAAAGACATTGGAACAGCCCGGCACGTTTGATAATCTTCATGCCTCAAATGTCTTGCTTTCTCAAATTGCCTCAGTGTAAATTTCTTTTAATCATCTAATGGACAGGTTTGCTAAAATAATATAAACACCTGCTAAACTGCTTTTCCGATTACCAATTTTTTTTTTTTCAACAATTGTCTCCTTGTTTTTTTGTGAAACCTTTGCCACTGCAGGGCAAAATGGTTTGCCAGTCCCCTTCCTACTGTAATTTTCATCCTGCCTCGCCTATCGTCTCCTCCCAGCTCCGCTCTTCGACTGAACTGTTTTGGAAGGAGCTCCGGGGGCAGCATTCATTTAAGAGTCAGATATAAACAGGCATTAAAAGGCAGCGTGGTCTTAATTAGCTGAAGCTGCTCATATGTTTGGTGTGATTGTGTAATGTTTATACTTCAGAATGTGTGTGTGTGTGTGTGTGTGTGTGTGTGTGTGCGTAAAAGACTGTGTGCATGCTGTGTCAGGCCACCGTGCTAATCACCTAGCCTGCGTTTTATTGCTATATGCGATGTTGCAGCGATGCTGAAGTTGGACAGACCCTGCCACAGTGACATTGATGACTGTTAATGTCACCGAGAAAAAGTGTGGCTGTAGTTTTTCTTGTATGTACCTTGTCTTAATTTGTGCAACATTGCGCTTACCTCAACCTCACAAAAACATGTTGGAAGTGAGTAATAAGTGACGCAGATTTGTGTTTCGTCACAAGCAAACATCTTGCAGATTTGCAGAGGCTCCCGTGAGGGATGGTTCAATGTAACTTTGTTTTCATATTAGATGGTTGTTTTGTGAAAGGCAACAGAAAACATATGAGCTTGCAGAGTTTATGAGGCAATGTAGCCTCGTTTCATCTGCGGTCTTTGTGCACAAACTGCGTGCGTGCCGGGGCCAATGGTGTTCCCGTCGAGGCTTCCTCATCCTGACCACATGTGTCTCAGGTTTATGTCAGGGATCCAACAGTGATTATGAAAATGGAATAACTGTCTAGTGCCGTAGTTCTGTTGAACTATCTGCCCCTGTGCTGTACAGTAAAGCAATGACATTTGGCACAGTCATAATGGAGCCATAAAAACACCTTACGATGTCTGGGTTTCTGTAGCCAGGCTATTAAGCTGTAAAGCCCTGTTGTAAAAATCTAGATTGAACCGATATAGTTGAGGAGAGTGCAGCAAAGATGAAAAGGGCCTCGCTCAGCCATACTTTCATAAACCTACAGTGGGCTTGGTTTTTACCGGTAAGCACACGGGAAAATTCTTTGAATTCCCCGACCTCACACCCTCACTCTACTTTTGCCGCCCTGCAGCCAATACCTCAGGCTACATGGGCTTGTCTGTGGCGCGTTTGACGTCAATTAGTTCCTCAAATGAGCGAGTTGTTGCCTTCCCCCCTGCAGTTTAAAAATATATTTGACTTTGTGGTTTGTACATTGGACTGAATCTGTGGATAAGAAAGAGCATGTGGGCATAAGGGCATTTAACCTGGCACACAGTCACACACACACACACACACACTCATATTCAGCTACTACTGTGTTGGTGGGCCAGATCACACAACTGTCTGACCACACTGGAAGCCATCCACATGTGTAAGTTTGGACGCCTCCTCCCCTTTTCCTTTGTCCCTCGCCTCCTCTATCTATAATTGTGTCCCAGACCCAGACATGTCCATAAATAAACGGGGTCTCCCTCTCCTCAACCAGACCCAAGCCATGTTTATGTTCAGGCCTGTGTTGGGGGGGCCATCTGGACCACTGGGCCGGACTCACCGCCTCTCTCTGGGCTCAGGTGGAATCAAGATGTGCCACCAAACACCAGCATCTGCTTAATGGACTAACATAGGCTTAAAGCATAACCATTGGGTCACTGGAGATGCGTTTCTTTTCTTTAAAAGTGTTATTGAAGATTAAACAATCCTTGACGCCCTCATTTTTTCGTTTTAACACGTTGCAGTCTTAGCTTAGCACTTAAAACCTGTCTAGAAGATAACAAAAAACAGTACAGATCCAAGTAGACTTTAAGAGTAGCTGTAGTCTTTGTTAATGCTCTATTATTGTAAACATATTATAATATATTACTCCAGATTACAAACTGTACCTTTTGGTCAGGGCGGTATAATCTTCCAGTTCCTGCTTTACTTACGCAATCTGTAAAGAAAGAGAGAGAACATTTGTCATGACAGACAGTGGGGTAGATTTTTGGTTTATTTACATTAGCTGGATGTGGTCTTCATTTCATTTGGTCCAGGAGCCAGGCTATTTAAGCTAATGAACACTTATTACCCCGAGTTGGATCCTGAGCTCCTTGCTAAACATCCCTTCTGTAGCTGTTTGTTTTACTTCTACCTGATTATTCAAACAGAGCAGTAAAACATGTGGCTGAGCCGTTGCCTCTGGTCTTTACAGGTTGTCTCATAAACAGTCTGATCTATGATACGTGATTGGACGTGAGAGGCACATTTTTTTATATTAGCAAACACGGGTGGTCTTCGCTTCTCTTCGCTAATCATCTTGGACTGAATCCAGTATTTTATTTAATGTGCAATCTGATGTCTTATGTGTCGAATCACCAGGACACTATCGGTTTTACAAAACAAAACGGCTTTAGTGTTGAACACATTGTCGTTTTTACGAACCCAAACGTCTGCATGCATTTTCACGTCCCTTGTCTTGTCTCCCTTGTTCTTGGTGTGCTTGAATCAAGACATCTGCTTTGCAAATGTGCGAGCCCATGGAGACTATGAAACACAGATTTATGCATTGTGATGTTTAATATTGCTGACAAATAAAACAGCAGGGTTTTTCTGAGAATTTCATCACAGATGTAAAACAAGACAAAAAAAAATGCAGTGTCCTACATTTAGTCCAAGAGTAAAATGCTTCTAGTTTAAAATGTAGTATCACCAATCCAGTTTCACCTCGTCGTCTTTTCATCATGGTTTCAACACCACCAGGATTTGCTTGCTTGATGGCTTTATAATTGTTTGCTGATCGCCAGGTGTCAGATTGAAGATTATAGCGGTAACTGACAGGTGTACTAGCTGCTTTAAGTGTGTGTGTGTGTGTGTGTGTGTGTGTGTGCGCATATGCCCACGTGTGTTTCTGTGTACATGGCAGATCATCAGAGGCATGAATGTATTTTTCTCCCCTCGCTGAGACGTTTCTGCAGCATAAATCAACCCCAACAGCACCTGAGCTCAGAGCCCTTTCTTCTGACTCCTCTCCCGACGCTTGTGGTTTTTAATATGATATTTGCATACGGAAAGCATGGTCAAATGAACAGCGTGTCAAGTTCCCCCGTGTCTGTACCAATCCGTCAAAAAGAGATGGAGCTCGACTTTCATCCTCTCGCACTGCTTCACACCAAAACCCCTCCCACTGCCCCGCAGCCCCTGTCATCCATGCTGGAATTTCCCTGGAGTCAGACTTGCCCACTTATACTTGTTTAATGAAATCTTGTTGGAAGGCATGCCGCTTAATGGCACCTTTGTTTGTCAAATACAAGATGAAAGTGCACCTTTTTTTTGAGAGAAAGGGGAAGAGAACGAGTGAACGGGGGGAAGAGAGAGTGAGCTTAGACAGAACGGAGTGATAAGCCTGAAAACGACAGACTGAAAAAAAACAAACCTTTCCTGTCTGCTTTCTTCGCCAGCGACATTACCGCTTCACCCCTGAGGAGGAAACATATCAGCCTTATTCGCTGAAACCGAATATGGTGAAATGAGGCCAGAGCAGTGGTTCTTGTGCTCTTGTATTGCGTTTCACTTAACATGCTATCATTGTAAAAATCTGTAATTAGATATAGAACACCACACCTATAAATCTAGCACGATTATAAAGGCCTGCGTTGGCCTGATACTCGGACTCCACCTACGTCAGTGGCACAGCTGGCAGTCTGTGACTGTGTGTGTGTGTGTGTGTGTGTGTGTGTGTGTGTGTGTGTGTGTGTGTACTCACAGGTTTTAGACTATATCAGTCCCCGTTGCACTTAGTCATTCTTCAGCTTTGCTCTAAAGAGTTTGGCGATCTCGCAACAGCATGGAACCTTCTTTTACAACCCGACTTTCCTTGTTTAAAATCATAGAACATGCTGGCAACTCGTCAGACAATGGAAAGAACTTTGCGGCATGACGCGGATATTTAGTACACGAGTGGGCCCTGGGCAGCTGTGTAAAGTAACATAGAGAAACAGAGAGCAGGAGAGGTATGGGCCAAATACTGTGAGAGAAAATCGAAGGCATGCCTTTGGAAAGAGTTCCAGGTCCTTAGAGTGTCTTAACTGTAGCTACTGGTGGAGGAAATACTGAAACCCTCACTGCAGGGGCCTTCCTCTGTTCTCTCCTGGAGAGAAGGTCCCTCCGAAGTGCCTGATAGCACACGTTTTTCTTGGATGCCTCACAAAGTCTTTGCTCCGCATCTGAAGATGTATTTTTATCACAAGAACAGATGAAATGTAATCCTTTGGTGTCCTGCCACCCTCCCCCTCCAACTGACCGTTTACTTCCTCTTTTTGTTTTGGTTTCTCTTTTTCTTTACCCCCTCTTATCTGCTAATCCCTCCCTATATAGAACGGTCAATTAAGAAGCTTAGTTGATAGAAAACGAGACCATTTTGGTTGCATTGAATGTGTGAAAGTGCAGTGAAAAGGGGGGTTGCGACTGGCCCTCCAACCAAAGAAAAGAGGGAAATGGAGCCTTTTGGTGGGATTCATTTACCAAAGGAGAGTCTGTGTCGCCTCTGAGAGGTTAGACCCTGAGTGTTGAAAAGCGACACAAAAATTTGAGTCGAGGAATCTCACATCCCCGGCTGGGTTTGTTACACAAGTGCTTTAGATCAGGGATTTCACACGTCACAATCAGACTATTTTGTAACTGTAGCATTGGCAACTTTGGCATTTCTGACCTTTTGTCTTGGATGCCGAAAAAAATGGCACAGCAGCATCATGCACACCTAACAAACACACACACACACACACACACACACACACACACACATACACACGCACACACGGTTTTTGATCTGCTTACTAAGATTAGACGCAAATGACCCGGCTTATGACGCAGCAAAAATGTGTGATTAAGATGGTTTTAAAGCTTTTAGCCATCTACTTTTGTCTCATTAAAAAAAAGCACAAGACTAGTTTAACTTGAAGCCCTGAGTTTTTTTCAGTCAGCAGTATTACTTCAAGTTAAAGGAACAAATATACCTGTATACATGTTATTATAAAGGTGTTTGGCTCTCACGTCAAGAAATCAATTGGCAACAAACCCGGATCTCTTTACATCACATTAATAATTGCATTTTTAATGCATTTCTGTGACCCTTAAAGCCATTTTAAAGCCAGAGTCAGTAGTTCTGTGTGTATTATCATCCAATATTAAGTGATAACTGAACTCTCAATGATTTCGGATGGATCTTTTCTTATCCTTCTCAAACTGAGGAATTCATTCTCAGCACACACTTTTGCAGCAATAGAGGTGCATCTCCTCCACCTTAAGTTGAATGAGTGGCAGACCTTTTTCTGCTGTGAAGTTTTTGATATACGGCTGCGGGTGAAAGAAATGCTTTCTGTGTACAAAACATTAACGAGATGTGCTTTGGAACAGGCTCTGTGCTGTTGCTGCTGGGGAGGAGAGAAGAGGTGAGGGAGAAGGGGGGAGGGTAATTGCCACATTAGGGGAAGGAATTCAAAATAAATTTAATCTCCCAATCCCTTTCACCCCCCAAGAGGTTTACAGTGAGCATGCTCCGTCTTGTTATGAGACACAAGGAGAGTACAGAGAGAGTGAAATGGAGACGGGCAGAAAGAGGGCGAGGTTCTGATCGAGGTAACCGACTGGCTCCTAACCAGGGTAAACTTGTGTGGAAAAGGGTCACACAGAAGGAGCAACGTTGTATGCAAAAGCTGTGCAGCCATCTCTAAGTCGGTTGTGCCGTGTTTGTGCATGTGTGAAGTAGCGCTGGTGACCTTTGCTGCCAAAGCCACATGTTGCATTTAAGACTTCTCTGCCGGCACCTTCGCTGGCTCACTCTGTAGCTGAATAGTGTCATCAAGACCAACCACACCACATCAGCTAATTGCACTGACTGACACGTCTTCCAGACAAGGAAGGAGACGTGTGGACATCCTTAAAATCAGCTGATAATGTGTTTATTTAGATTATAAACTTGTCAAATCTGTGGTCATGACAGAGAGTAGACATTAAGCTAGCCGAAGGCCTTCTTAAGCACAAATTCTCCCTTGTGATATCTTTCGGTCCCATTTTTCCACCAACTTGGGACTCGCTGAATAAGCATTCGCTGTCTTGGAAGTCACTCCTTCCTGTTCTTTTTTTCTGAAAATAACTTCAGGTGAGTGGATCGCCCCAAAGCCGTGGTGGGGCTGTGTCAGCTCGTGAGGTGCAGAAGCAGGGTTAAAGGATTCTGCAGTATGTCATCGTGTGGTTTGCGCTCCCACCAGGACATATGGTGAGGTATATTTTTGTAATGTAATCATTCCTCCTCTTGCAACAACACTGTTAAAACTTTCTGCACGCTGGGGCAAGAATTCAGTCAAGGGCCCTGCTGACCCAGACACAGCAGAGCATAAACAATGGAGCGTAGGGCCTTGGCAAACACACACGGCACACATGGACACACAACAGTACACACTCAGCCCCGCACGACTATTGTTGTTTCCCAAAATCTGCTTCTCTTCCTACGGAATTGTCCAGAGTAGCCCTGGTGTTGTCGCTCCATCTATCCGTTTTATAGTCATTAGTTCAAACGTGGATCATTGGTACATACATGTGGGCTCTTTTCGAGTGGTTTTATTAGTGTGGCATGTTTACCCGACCAAATGTAACCTGAGGTATTCTGAGTTGAGTCATCTTCTGCTGTCAAGGAGGGACGGCGAGGTCAGCTGGAGTTCCTTTCCTGCAGAAGCAGTTAAGTGACACTGATTTGGCTTTTAGGTTGTAAAGGTAATCAAGACGGTTGCAAAAGCCTATAATTATGGCCTCTCCCCAATGCGTCACCCGTGTATACCGCCTCTTCTATTATCAGCTGTAAATATCTATCTGTTTGTTGCTGAAATCCAGTTTAGTGCCCTACTTATGGTACTTAAGCTATTGTTTGTTTCTAGTGTTGTTGCTGACAAAGTAGTACTTCTTCCCAAACTGTCCATTTAACTTGGACGGATTTAGTAATCAACCTCTATGTTTAAAAATATGGTGACTGCAGAGAGAAATGTCACCTAACCTGCCGTTGAGGCACAAGAGGATTGACAACATAATTGAATGGGATTGTCTTTGTCCCCCGCCAGCTCGTTAGGGGAACACCAGCCTGGGTTTTAGGGTGCTGACAGGTTGATTCAGTGTGATGGGGTGCCCTGTGGATGAACATGCCATCCCCTTGGCTGCCGGGTGAACACTGTGCTCTGTGTTGATGCGGACGACGGGCACACAGATCACGTTTCCAGCAGAAGCAGGAAGTGAGAATTGGAGGGTTCCTCTTACCAGGCCCCTTCTTTCCTCCCGGTCCTACACGGAGCCAAACTCAAACCATGTGTGTTCTCACCCTGTGGACCTCTGCATACAGCCGGCCTGGCTGACTGGTCGGCAAGTGCTGTGGTCTTCTTAACAACATGTGATCTCAGGAAACATACAGTCCCTCCCTCTTGCCATTGTTATTTGAATCCCCCCTCTGTGTAACTTCATTGGCGTCTCTTGGGGAAAGTGGTAAGCGATTCCTCTCTGTGTCCGGTCTCCAAAGACACACCCCTCCCTCCCGCTTGGAGCTTTCATTGCAGGTTAGGCACACGATGGATGTGATTGGGGAAGTACAGTAGTCTGTCCCCAGGGCCAAAGGTCATTTCCTGATACTCAAGCTGCCACAGGTTAACTAGGAGCAGATTAAGAAAAATAGCTTAAACTCACAATGACAATGGAGGAATTAAGCCACTGATAGTTACGCAGTTACACGGTAATTAAATAAACTGATCAGTGTTTGTGACTAGTTTTAAGACGATGGGAAACATCATTACGATTTTTTTTTTTAATTATTGTTTTTTATTTTATGAGAGAGGCTTTTTTTAATGCCTCTACATTTCTCTTTTGTGTTAAAAATAAGGGCCTTTAGCTCTTGCCTTCCCTTTAAAACACATCACTCCTCGCTCTTAATATGCACATAATGTGACAACTACTAATGTGATGGACAATTTTAAAGAAAACAATTTCAAAAACAACTCGCAAACTTAGCATCTTTGTTTCAACACAAACACATGTATATTTGTCCCTTTGTGACTATCTGTGCTCTCTCTGAGCGTTCCAGTATGTGTACAGTGTTGTCAAAGTTATTGTAGTCATTGCTGGCATGTCCTGGCATGGGAATACCCCTTAAGATGAGGTATTTATGTTGATGGAAAGCAACAGTGTATGAGGCTGATTAGGTGAAATACCTGTCTCTACTCTCAATCCTTCCACTTCAAAATGGCTGTTTACAGAAAACACCGGCTGATTAGAGGATAATCTGTCAAAAGTATATGTGCCACTTCTTTCTTTCTCTGTCTTTCTCTCTCTTTTCTTGGTTCCTAGTTTTTCCACAAAAAAAGCTCAAATAACCGCAGCATGGGAGAGAGCGTACATGCATTGTAGAAAAAAAATAAATGCTGCTGTGTTGGCATTCCTGCATCTGCTATCAAGTTGTTTGAGGGACTGTTCAGGCCCTGCTCCTGCCTCGTTCCTCTCTGCTGTCTCATATAAAAGTCACCCTCAGCCCACCTCCCGCCAGCCATTCTTTTCTAATGAGACACATTGTATGGACACCTGTGGGCTGCCATTTCCACTGGGGGAGTGGGGTTGAGGAATGGGGGGGCGTGTCAGCATTGCCAGCTTTTAATCAAGACGCGTTGACTAATCGCCCAAGAATTAGCCTCTTAGACAAGGCCTCTTTCATTCTGACACTCCGTATACTGCGAGGACTCTGCATGGAGATGGGCGGTGGGGGGGAGAACATTTTTTGGGGGCCGGGGGGTAAGTACAGATGGCATACTGTACCTGGATGTGCTTTGTTTGATCATGCCTGAGCCCTCTGCATGTACACACACACACACACACACACACACACACACACACACACATCCTAAGGCTGGATCTTTCCCCAAGCTCTTTCACAGGAGACAGCTCTGCATATTTCTCACAGCAATCACCATACTTGCCAACCGCCCCGATTTTCCAGGGAGACTCCTGTTTTTGTTGCACTCCCTCAGTTTCTTCCTGGGATCACAATTCTCCCATATTTCTCCCAATTTATGACAATTTTTCCTTTTTCTTATCGGTTTTTGGCACTGTACATTGTGCATAAGCCCCACGACTCTTAAAGTCGACTGTTTCCACCCGGCCAACAATACAGCTACACTCGTACACCCACTCGCACCTTGTCCTCCTCAGTGAGCTAGAGATGGAGAGTACTAAGGGGAAACAAATTTCAGACATTTTGGAAAGAAGAATTATCGTTTCTTAAGGACAGTTTGAAAGGAAAGGGGCATGACTTTAGTCAAATCTGCTGCGTCAGTGTTAATATTTGTATTCTGTTTAAGTCACCACGATACAGGTAACTCTGATACTCACATTTTTCTGGGTGAAGACCCCAGACCTCTCAATGTGGTTTTGAAATCATCCCCATTTTTTAAGGTCTCAAGGGTGGCCTGTGCCTTTAACAACAAATTGGTGAAGGAATACGTATCCACAATAGTTCTTCCTGTGCATTCCAGTTAAAGAAACGAAGTGAAATACAGACGTGCTTAACACAAAACCATTGTACCATCTCACTATATGCCTCTGAAACACTCTCTCTCACCATACTGAATTCAGATGACATGTTTTTTGGGAACCTTGCCCTTTCTTCAGCCCGCTTACAAACAAACACACACACATGCACGCACTCGTGTGCAGACGCGCTCTGAGTGAGATTGAGTTTAGCATGCCGTGAATGGTTTGTGTATGTGTATGTGTGTTTGGGAGTGGGCTGTGGACCTGTATATTGTTGTATGTAAATGAAGCGGGGAGAGACCATCGGCGCTGTGTGGCGTATCTCGAACCTGATGTTCCCCAGACCCCTCTGCTGTATATTCTTGGGTTTGATGAGGTCATTCGACACAAGCACATAAACGCACATAGGCAACTCACGCACACACACACACACACACACACACACACACACTTGTAGGCACAGAAATAAGGCAGACAAAAAGAGGTAAGCCTCATATTGCACATACATCTTTTTACAGCCAGTGTGAATGCATGTTGCAATGTACTTACGGGAACCTGACTACAGTACTACACCGATTTAGCATTGCAGTCGTACACCATAGCATTAGACTAACAATGGACAAATACAAAAATGAATCAATGCTGATGCTGCAGAACCATAAATATTGTGTTATATTCCATACTATTATATTTTAAAAACCCAGGCCCTACATTACCCTTAATACAACTGAACTACTGAAAAGACGATCCTTTAAGAGAGGATGAGATCATACTCATGTTCCATTAGGAAAGCAGAATTACATTTCCAGTGAAGAGGGTGTCAGTTCTCTTTTCTTTCTTCACTTCTCTACATGCTCTGCAAACTACACTGTATATCTTATATACACATGCCATTACACAGCATGCTACACTTGCTACATTTGAAGAAAAATCATTAATGTTCATGGTCCTTGAAAGGAAATGTTCTGATATTCTAGATGATCTGCATTTCGTTTCTAGAAATTTAAGCCTGCAGCATGTGACATGCTGTTTTTCAGGATTCTCCATTTGCAGAGTTTACCTCTGAAGCCTTGTGGGTTTCAGGTTCCACACACCTATCAGAGTAACCCGCTACACACTAAGCCCTCTCTGAATAGAACAGGGTGCAGAGCAAGCACAGGCCCGAGCCAACCTTGTAACATGACAAAGGAGGGCAAACATCACTGTGATTCTTGTCTTTTTCCAAAGGTGTCTGTTGGGGTAGCACGTTCCAGTGGCCCTCCATTATTCTTTCAATTGACTCTGACTCAAGTGTGTGTTTGTACTGAGCTGCCCTGAACTGGCAGCCTGGGATCATCCAAAGCTTTTCTTCTGTCCGATTTGTCACGGTGACAGCTTTTGTAAAGGTCACGCATGTGTGGCAGGCGGGCTGGGCTCAGGTGTGCAACTTCAGCCGCATGTTTGCTTAGTGGTCTTATGTGTTCTTTCAACCGTGTACACTCTGAAGTTGCCCTGGCTCAAGCAAACATAGATGAAGAAACATACGAGGTGGGGAGGACATTGCAGTTAAATATCGGGTTTGTAGAATTATAATCTGCTCATCTGAAACTGGATTAGAGAGTTCCTTTTTCTTCGGTTGAGTTGCAGCGTTCAACTTCTCAGAATCCATTTCTCCGTACTGCTCTCGAACCCATACTGTGGCCTGCTGTTTGTCTAGTCACAGGAGCAGCCTGGATGCAGCGGCCAACCTGGCTCTGCAGTTTGTGTGCTGTTTCACTCAGCTGGTGTGGAAAATGATAACAGAGGAAATAAATTAAACGGCACTAAAGTATTTGTGGTCTGGGAGATAGAAAAGTGAGACATACTTTACAGCGAATGGGAGGGGCAAGGTAAAAGGTGTGTGTGTGTGTGTGTGTGTGTGTGTGTGTGTGTGTGTGTGTGTGTGTGTGTTAAAAGGCTGTGTTTATGAAGCACAGGGCTGGGAACTAAGTGTTTGGCCCTCCAGGTGTGTGTGCCGGTGGTTGTCGGGGCTTGTGAGGCCCGCTGCGGAGGTGGCTACGTGACAGCGGTAATGATAGGTTGTGGCGGGTGAAGACATGTGTGTGTCTGTGTGTGAGTCTGTGTGTGTGTGTGTGTGTGTGTGTGTGTATGTATGTGTGTTGCTGCAGGGGAGTGTTAGCTTGGCTCCTGATGACATACACAAGCCCTCGCACACAGTCAACAATGTACCTTATATCAGACTTCACATCCCACGCAACGTGAACAATTAGACGCATGACATAAGGATGAGTGAGCACTTGCCAAGAGAGGAGGGCCAAGTTCTACAAGTCTGGGGTCAGATGATCGTCAACCAACCAGCTCCCTCTAAAATGCAGGTTGTTAAATCAGGTGATAGAGGGGTCAGGTTCAGGTTGAGCTGTAATCTAGCGGAGTGGGTCAAGTGCCTCTGCCTGTCTGATTGTCTTTCACCTGTTGACTTAACAAGACGATCTGTGTTTTTAGCTCTTCGGGGGGCATTTGCACCAAGTGTAGACGATTCAATCAGTCTCTGGAACATTTGAGTTTTATTTGTACAGATGAGAAAAATCGACAATCAACACAGCCACATCTATGGTTAAAGTCTCTAAACTAACAAGCTACAAAATTCTGCCCAATAGATAAGTAACGTGTGCGTCCATATACCTTTTGCTTTCAAGCCCTGTTTCACTTGTAATTGTGAACCCAATAAAAAAGGATTTCATTTATAGTTTGGGCCAAAGGAAAACAGTGTAATTACACAGTTTGAAAATGTACTACTGTTAGTCCCCAAAGATTTCAGTTTAATATCCCAAGGTGTTTTGTGATACTGTGTTTGATCAGATTTTGTTGACTTAATTTCCGCAGCGCTAAAACTGCTAAAACGATTTTCTGTAGAAGCAGCAAATGCTCTACGAAGGCGCGTCAGCTCAGCCCTGCAGATGTTTGGATTAGTTTCTCATTTTATGACAAGCACATACCTGGAGCTCATTAAACGGGCTCTTCGACACACTACCCTCTCCTGTCATTTACAGTAATGTGCAAAGAAGATAATAGTGTTGCACGACAAAGATGCTCATTGTTGAGGCTTGCAGCGAGACCTTGCATCTCGGGGAAATAGAACTTGCTGCGGCTAGCCGCCCCACACAATAAAGCTCTCAGGAGGACCTTTTCAGTGCCGGGGCGTTCCACGATGGTCTCACCGCTCTGGCCGCATCCGTTTGCCTGGTTCTGTGCTTCTCTGTGCTGTCACACCGCAACATTTGAAAACACACACACAGAGGAGGACAGACAACAGGCAAGCTATTGTCTTGTCTTACATATGATGGACTCCGATCTACTCATGTCTGCATGTCTGATCTTAAAGTATGAGCTGTGGTTTTGTGTAAGACAGTTGTTGCTGCTGCTGCTTTATGTCAAGATGACTCTTCAACATGCCGGCTAGCATTCAACCAACCTAAAAGTAAGATGCATAAGAGTAACATTGACTTTTAGAGAGTCCCCGGTCGTTCTGAACAAGGCAACTTGCCACATACCATTCTCACGAGCAAAGTAATACAAATGTACTCCATGGCAGATGAACAGCAGGTAACCGCTTGTTCTGTTTGGTAGCTTTTGTCCACAAAGATCAGACGCTATTGTGAGGGGCGTCTGTATAAATCCTTGTGAGATTATTTTTCTATTACATTTTATGTTCTGAATTGATCTCTAATGGAGCTGAGTTCAAAGAAGTGAAGAGGATATTTCCTGCTGTCTCAGGACTTAGTGCTAGTTCAAAGCCTTCCAACTGTTGACAGCAGCTGGTCTTCTCAGGAGCTCTGACTTTGTCCGACTACTCAGCTTTAGTCAATCCCCAACAGGACAACACTATACGTCCCCCCTACGCACTGTAGTAGAACGTTTTATGATTTAGACAGTATTAAGCTGTCTGGAGAGGTTTCAAAGCTTCCTTCTTCCATCTCTGAATCTTGTTGTTTCTCTTCAGTTCATTTCTTTTCCAGTCCCAGAGACGGCAGTGCCCAGAGGCAGTGTCAGTGCTTATATTTGTGATTTTCTTGGCAGAGGAACAATGGTTTAGTTTAGGCAGTGCATTCCTGATTATTGACACACTTTGGTATGGAGAAGGATTAGTGAGCGCCTTGGCTTTCTGATTCTTCTGCGTTAGCTCGTGAGCAACACCTGGGTGTATCCAGGACGACGGGCATCACAACGAACAGTGATTTCTCCACCAACCGGTTCGACAGAGAGTCCGTGGCGATGCTTGTGCAAGGAGGGTCACTTAAGGGAGGACAAGTGGGAAATGTTTGCTTGACACAAAGCACAATGTGAGTCCTTGCCAAAGTGCCCAGCTATCATCAGAATTTAGTTTTTCCTACCAATACAAATCATAAAATGTGTTCCTGCACAAGTTTCTATCCTGAATGTTCAGTAGAAAAAGCTTTATAGGGTGGAGATGGTGGTTTATGGGTTCCTGCAAGAAGAGCTGGTTGCATTCTGACAGCCCTGATTACCTTTGTCCGGCTAGCCCACATGTGGTCTGTGGGGAGATGGCCTGATAGCTGAGACTGAGGCAGCATTGTTAGCCGACAAGCAGTTGGCTGAGGGTCTCCTAATGACCTGCTCCTCAATCTTATCAGCAGGAGCCCACAGGAGCCATATCAAGCATCCTGGTAAAGACTTCCACTGACATCATGGCCTCTTGGTTCTACACCAGTTATAGTTTCACACAAAAGCATTAACAATACCAGAAAAGTGCACTTTGTAGCAACCTAGCCTGAGTAGAGTGTGTTGCACTCAGACTCTCACTTTACTTTTGCCCAGCAGCTGTGAAGAAAGACATGGGAACTTCTTGGGTATATTGAGGAGTATTTTTGCAGTTTTTATTTATGGGCAAACTGTAACCTACACTGCACATTTGTTTTAGACAACTTCACTGCTAAACTTTCCCTCTGCTCCAATCGCCAACAGCTGTCTGCCAGTCTCTCTCTCTCTCTCTCTCTCTCTCTCTCTCTCTCTCTCTCTCTCAACCACACACACGATCATATGCATCACGGTTGATGGAAAAATAGATCAGGAATACAACTGGACTGACATTTGCGACTCACCAAGGCGTGCAAATCTGGACTGGAACAATTCCTAATCCCTAGAGGAAACAAGATTCCAAACTGAAGCAATTGTTGATCACTTGCGGCCCCATACCAGCCAGTTAAGAGGAGTGAGGAGTCAGCAGCGAATAATGGTATAAAACAGTCAATAAAATGTGTTTTTCAAAATGAATGACCGCAACCACGAGAGGTCCTTGAGCATACAGTCATGAATCAGCCCAAAAAAATATTAAGCTGATGGGGCCAGTAGTATGAGAGATTAGCCTTGGACAGACAGACAGATGCACACGCATGCACACACACACATCCAAACACATAATCTACCCCTGGTAGTGGCAGAGACCTGTCAATCACAGTAAGTCCTAAAGCACTAAACTAGCGATTGAGACCATAAACTCATGTTTACAATGTTTACTGAGGTAGTAAATCAAGTGAGAAGTAGAGTCTCATAGGCTTCTATACAATCAAACTTATTTTTGCCCACTGCTGGTCAGTAGAGAGATGCAAGTTTAACGACACTTCCGCATTGGCTTCACTCGGCAGAACTGGAGGTTGCCGCCTGATTGAAACCCAGGATGCCAGATTTATTTTGTTAATGAAGTGTTGTATGTCATTAGTAATATTGGAATTAGAATAACAGAGGCTCATCTCATTGTTAGAATTATGGACACAGGTGTCAATGTTTTTTCTTTGACATGACGAATCGTGTTTTTTATTTTTATTTTAAAGAACATGCATAGGGTATGTTCAGTCCTGGTATTTTTTTATACCACTCTACGATGAGTTTGATTGACTACTGCAATCTGTCGAATGTGGTTGCTTTCCTTTCCGGAAGATTACAATATCATCATGTCATTCTCATAAACGTAGATTTTGATAAGTAGTAAATTGTGTTTTGGATTTTATTATCTTTTACATATACAGTATTTGGGAAACATAATGCTGTTGAGGAGCAGCTGCTGTAGTATCGAGTTCAACATAAGTTAGTTCCTTGAACTTCCTTGAAACTTTATCTCAAACTGTGTTACTAACGAGCACTGATAAGTGAGGTATTCAGTGCAATCAGAGGTGATACTGCTTTGCAGGCCAGACAGCTGGCAAACTGAATTTCTCCAACCAACTCACCGTCAGCTCACCTGGTGTGTATAAATACCCATTTCTAATGATGTTTTTACAGATTATAATTTTCCGGCACTTTTGCATTTTTTTCCAATATACATGATATATTTACAAGACTAATTACATGTCAATAATCATATAACCACTAATGTAATAATATAATAATCACTCATAACTTTAACCTCCCTGCAAATTATTCCTAAATGTTATAATGGTATTGTCAGTCCTTTACTGGGCAACAGCAACAACAAAAGAGTCTAAACTATATAAACAAATAAAACCTCAAAATAATTATTCTGAGAGTATGCGTGGTTGGCTGCTGAAAATAGCGCATAATTTGTTTTTAAAAAAAACATGAAATGTTCTTTCTGATAGCTGAGATGTCAAGGAGGAAATGGAAATGCAAATGAGGGCTGAGCAGAGTGGAACCGGACCTAGCCTGTTCAGGAGCCCTCTCACTCACAACAAGTGGTTTTGTTTGGCACTGTCCCTTTTGTTGACACTGCGAGGTTCTCATGCCTATTAGGTTGCTGTCGGTGAGCGGGCACCATGATGACATGCACTGCACAATGCCATTGGCTGGGTGTCATTGTCACACTATCACCTGCTTGCTTGAGGCACATCTGCACTGTTTAGTCATTGTTTCACTGTGACATCACTACCTGACAAAGTTTAATTTCTTTCAGACATTCTTTGGTATTAGCCTTGTAATGCTGAAGAGGAAGACCTATATATTTATTTTTTCTGATGGCTCATCCCTGTGTGAGCACTTGGGCACTTGCCCTTTTTGGAAACAAAATTCCCCCTGCCAATAATGAAGAGTGTTACAGGCTTTAAACGTGATCTTATGGTGTGAGGCAGCGTGGGAACTTTGGTGAACTTCCTGACCCCACGCACTACCGCAGCACATTGACCCTCATCACGTGACAAAGGAATGTTCCGCATCTTTTGTTTTAACATCCACGGCACTCATGGAGTTGAGAGCATTTTTGCATACTATAGAATGATTACTAGCTTGGCATTTTGCCT